>NC_088862.1:15027260-15627260 GCF_963853765.1 Magallana gigas
AATATTTAAATAAAGAAGTTATCTTAGAGAATTTAAAAGTTTACGTGTTTTGTAGGCGGGTTCGGTAAAAACAAAATACAATTCCTGACATCTGTTCGACAAATAGTTCGACAAAAACACGTTTTATATACAGGCTTTCAATCACAACACGCTTTAATAACAAAAGCAGAACTGAACGTTTCGTCATTATAATCGTTTGACACCATATCACATATATTTTTAACTCGCAGAAACAACGGAAGACCTACTCGGGGCTTTGCCACGAGCTCTGCTCTAGTTTCACATATATTTATATACCACATCTTGTTCAAATTATATTGATACTATTCTGAGAAGTAATACATATCTGTACATGTACATTATATCAAAATATTGATTATATCTATCAAACAAATACTATAAATTTATGTATATGTATACATTGCAACATATATATATATATATATATATATATATATATATATATATATATATATATATATATATATATATATATATATATATATATATATGAAAAAAATAACATCACTAATCTCAAAACGTAAGCGCTTTATTTTTTATTTATTTTATTTGGATATATATGTATATATATTTTGAGATATCAAAATTTAGAATTTTTGGCCATCTGTGAGTCACCAACTTTAAAATGAACAAGGGCATTGAGGTTTTTTTTCTTTTGAATCATGTTCTCCTATATTTGTACTATGTATATTATGTGTGAAATATCTTGAAAATTTATAAATAACCATGTCCTGGGACTTTGAGTTTACCTTATTTTCCAACTTAAAAACTGTGTATTTGGGCCGTTAATGAATGAAATTGGTTACCATGGCAACCAAAGTATTCTGCATTATTTTGATTGTAGATAATATTATATCTTATGAGTATCAATCACCCGAGAAAGTTTCATGAAAATCGGAGATGGTGTGTGCCATGGCGCTATAGTAATATGTTGGTCTTTACAGAGAATTACAGAGATGTTAAATTCTGCATTCATATTTGAGTTCATTAATTTAGATTTAAGTCCGGACAAAATATATTTTATTTTTGTTCAAAACTTTAGAAATTAGAATTTAAAATTAGAAAAAAGTGTTACCTTTTTCAATATTTGAAAATTGTAACTGTAGATAAATATACATATTTTTTCAAGAAATCACCACTGGGGTTGTCAAAGCCTAAAAAGGTATTAAATCTTTGCATCACACTACATTTATTTGGGTTAATTTAAATTTGAATTTGGCAGAATATAATTATTTTATTTTTGTTTAATAATTCGAATAAAAGATGAGCTTACCTTCAATATTATTGATAGATGAATTTTCTTTTCTCTGTGTATCTGCAGTAAATGCAAATTTATGAATTATAATATTATATATTATTCGAAACTGAAACATTTAAAAACAAAACTTAACTAACAGCAAATTAAAAAGATAAGTGGCATATTTTTAATTAAAATTGTTATAAAACAGGTACATTTTATAAATAAAATAACTGGCAATGATACGAACAATAGAATATTCGCAACTCTTATTTGCGACCATCTTGGTCCGCCATTGAGAGATATGGGAAGATTGAATTTCATAAAGAGAAATCATACTGGTATTTGGAAAGTTAAAAGTTTCTAACTTCTTTGATTAGCGTTTACACTCTGTCTGGTTCTTAAATAATGTAGATGTTAAACTACATAATGTAAAATATATTGCTTTAAGTTTCAGATTATTTTTAGAATATAGAACCAAAACCTATATTCCTTATGGGATTTCAGCTAAAAACACCCCAAATTGAAGAGAGCATGGAACCATTCAGCTTCTTATTGCAAACAATAACATTTTGTAGACCTATGTTCTAAATTAAAAAGGCGATATTAAATCAGCTGTACTTCAAATCATTGGCACTTGAATTTAAGAAAAGAAAAACCTAAATGTAATGAAAGGCTGTGATCTGATGTAAATTAAGGTTGGTTGAAGATGGGGAAAAGCCAACAAAATATCTTTGTCATATAAAATCCCGGAATTTTCTGAATAGAAAAATTAAAAAGATAGAGGTTCCCCAAAAAGTTGCAATGTTATATCCGTTTGATATACTTGAAGAAATTGCTAATTTTTATGAAACTTTACACAAATATTTAGATTTTAAACTTCAAGTTCTTCCTAGTCCTGCCTACTTTTGCAATATCCCGAATTTAGAAATATATACAGCACCAGCACTTGATAAATATAGAGAAAGGTGGGTTTACTTTTTTGAAAGAAAAAAAAAAGAAATCCCATGGGAGTGATGAATTTTGAATTAAATTTTACTAGTTTTTTTCTGGAGTGATCTTAAAGTTTTTAATTATGAAGGCAATAAAACAATTTCATATAGACAGCTTCCAATATCCCAGAGACTTGGTATTATATCTTGTTTGCAAGAGGGAGACAAGTCTACACATTTCTTAAATAACTAGCGACTAACTACTTTATAAAACAAGTCTCTTTTTTTTAAATACAAATATCGGGATGTATTAGCCGGAGACCCTTGATTTTATTTCAGACACAGAAATTTAATGAAAGATAGCTATATTAATGAAAATACTTGATTTACAGTGTATGTATGATCGTATGTGTCATATCAAAGTATGTAATCTTAATGGAATTCTTACATTTTTTGACTTTAAAAAATTGATTCTGTTTCGTGGTCTTTTGTTTACAAAGTTTTACATCTTTTTGTATTTGACAAAAATTTAATCATTTGGATAAAATCTTAAAAAACATCAACTTTAGAGCTTCTAACTTACAACGTGGATTTTTATCCAAACAGTTTGATAGAACTTGGTAAAATAATTGATTTAACTTTCAAAAATCACAGCGTGAGCCAGTAGTACAAAAGATGTATTTTAACTCATATTTGAAGGGTTACAGCAGCAAAAACTTTATTTGTACCAAAATTAAATCATTTGTTTGGGTTTTTTCATTAATAAATCGAAGTCTAGAAACCATTTTCTAGTTAAAAAAAACTGGGTTTTTTTTATTTATTAAGGTCAAAATTTGAGAAAATTAAACGTGAAGTTTTCATTACATCTCTTGTTTTCTTTTAAAGCTTAAGACATGTATAACAAACAAATTTTGGTCGGATGAATTTGATTTATGGAGCTCTGTGATTAAAGATTTATTTGATAAAACTCAGCCACACAGTCCGAAATATGAGCATTTCCAGTGTGGTTTAAGTCTCATACTAAAGTATATAAAAATAGTGCATTTATAAAAAATTGTCTTTAAAAAGTGTAAACCTTGTTAATTTTTGTATGAATATGGTTGATTTTTGTCAAGATAAAGTTTTGAAGAAAAATATTAGATGTTTTACAAATTAAGTTTGCTTGCTCTTATTTCACTCAAAATTGTATTTTGTATTGTACATCAACTAACCTGTATCTTGCTTTATTTTCTTGCAACAACAGGTCCATACATTGCAACACCATCCTGTTAAGATAATGACAATGTAAGGCTTTGTAATGAATTCCCTGAATGGCATTGTCATGCTCCGAAGCTTTAAACTGTTTACCCACAATTAATTTGAAATGGGTAAGTGCATGTATTATGTTTTATGATGTCAAATTAATTTCAGACTTATAACCATTAACACCATATATATATATATATATATATATATATATATATATATATATATATATATATATATATATATATATATATATATATAATAAAAAATAACAGAAAGCCGATTCAAAACTCTACCGGTTTCATTATATTCTTCAGGAGTTTTGAACAATCACCAGAGGTACATAAGTACATACATCTCAAATGATCATTGTGACGTCATATAACATCAAATATATGTTGCGCTTTTCAGAGTTCATTATGACGTCATAGTATAAGCGTTTTGTAATAGTGCGGGAAAAACATATAATATATTCAAATATTCTATACTTGTACAAGAAAAACATAAAATATATTCAAACATTCATAATTATAATGCATTCAGTTTTGGTTTATATAATGAAATGAAATGTTTTTCTTTTGTTTCACGCTCTTTTTCGGTTGTTATTTTATAAAATTTATAGATAGGACACACTGTAAAGTTCGGAAAAATGTTCTTGGCACAGTTTTACTTTGTTTGTTCATAACATTTTTAGACTGGTGATTGTTAATAGAAATAGTGTTGATAGAAAAAAAACCATATGATAATACAGGAAGATCAGACTCTGGGAGGCCATTGAAAATTTAAAGATGGACAAAAATATTATCATAAAAGAAGCTGACAAAGGCAATGCAGTAATTTTAATGGACAGGGATCATTATAAGCACCTGTGAACAAACTAAGTAAAATTATAGAGGAATATGGACAAGAACTAACAAAAAAGGAAATAAATTACTTGTTATGTTTTGATGTTAAGACAAGCAACTTTTACGGATTACCGAAGGTTCATAAAAGTCAGATTATCAGCAACTTGTGTAAAGAATCATTCTCTTCATATGTATGTGTTTCAAAACCTGAGGACTTAAAACTGCAACCCATAGTTGCAGGACCATCTTGTGAGACGCATAGGATCAGCAATTTATTGGATTTATTATTAAAACCGTACGTGTCCAAAGTTAAAAGATATATTAGAGATACCGTTGATTTTTTAAATTCCATACCTGAGAACGTTCAACCAGATGCCATTTTAGTATCATTTGATATTCCATTTTCATTCCAACCTCTATTCTAACATCCCACATGAACTCGGACTAGAAGCTATTGAACACTGGATCGACAAATTTCCAGACCTACTCCATGACCGTTTCACCAAGCCTTTCATTTTACAAAGTTTAAAATTCATTCTGGAACACAATTTCATGAATTTTGATGGGATAACATATAAACAAAAACTTGGAACAGCTATGGGAACTAAAGTTGCCCCAACCTATGCTACACTTGTACTAGGATTTCTGGAGGAAAAGCTATATAAAAACCTGGAGGACCAATTTAGTGTTGAATTTAAAACTTTCATACAACAATCATGGAAAAGATTTTTGGACGACTGTCTTATGATTTGGACTAAAGCCAAGGATGAATTAAATAAGCTTTACAATATTTTAAACAATTTAAACAACCATTTGAAATTTACAATGGACTGTAGCGAACAAAAACTCCCATTTCTTGATGTTATGATAATAAAAAGAGAGGACAAAATTATTACTGATATATATTATAAACCTACGGACACCAAACAATACCTTGTTTATGATTCGTGCCATCCAAAACACATTAAGAACAACATACCTTATAATTTAGCCAGGCGCCTTTGTACTATAATATCGGACAAAAATCTTCTAAATTCCAGACTAAGTGAACTACGCTACCTGCTACAACAAAGGAACTACCCCAAATCACTAGTTGAACATGGGATCATAAAAGCTACATGCCATGATAGAAATGAGCTACTACAGATAAAAGATAAATCAGAAAAATGTGTTATTCCATACGTCTCAACACACAACCCGAAAAATCAAGAGTTTTACCAAATTATAAAAAGCAACCTTCAACTTTTAGAACGTGATAAAAAAATGAATGAAGTCTTAAACAAATTTCAGATCATTAAAAGTAAACGACAAAGTCCGTCTCTGAAAAAGATTTTAACCCGTGCCAAATTTGAAAATATCGAAGAAACACCAGATGTCCGTAAATGCCAGAAACCAAGATGTGCCACCTGCCCTTACCTACAAGAAGGCCATCAGTTCGAGTTCAAAAACGGCAGAAATTTTAATATACATTCCTCTATTACATGTGAAAGTTCTAATCTAATCTACGTTATATCATGTGCAGGATGTGGAGAAAACTATATTGGTCAAACCGGGGATACCCTCAGACATCGAATGACCGTCCACCGACAACAAATTCGTGAAACAAAATACCAGTGCACTGTTGCAACCACTATTGAAATAAAACCACTATTGAAATAAATTATTTCAATAGTGGTTGGGAATATATTTCATCAGAAAAATCACCTTGGAACCACTATTGAAATACAACCACTATTGAAATGAATTATTTCAATAGTGGTAAGGGACGTATTTCATAAGAAAAATCACTTTGCAACCACTATTGAAATACAACCACTATTGAAGTAATGATTCAATAGAAGTTGGGGATGTATTTCATGATAAGAACTACTTTACAGACACAATTAAAGTTCAACTACTATTAAATTTATTCTTTTTAATTGTAGATGGGAATGAATTACTTATAAATATAACTATGTAATCACTATTATGTAACACATTTGGAAAGAAAGAAGTTGTATATCATATTTGCAAACTATTTTGAAATGCAAGAAACCTAACAAATAATATCAAATACACAATTATGGTACAATTTTCACTGCTGTGTAGAAGTAAATAACCAATTCTCGCAGATAAACATGCATTTACATTTGTCTTTATTTAACAAACAATTCAAATACACAATTAAGGTACGAAAGACTTAAATAATTTAAGTTAAAAGTAATCAAGACTATGATGTAAATGTACTTATTTTAGGATTTTCCTTGTTGTGCAGAAATAACCAATCCTCGCAGATTAACATATAGAATTGTTTTCATATTTTTCTTTACCTTTCTCTTTCTATAGATATATCATATTTTATGGAAATTGTGAAGTAATTGTACTTTAAGACAACGTTGTAAATTGCCAGAACTTCTATGCAAAACCCCTGCATAATAAAAAATAATTTATAGCTCATTAATCAGTATAGATTTATGTAATAATTAATATCACTATTAAGATAAATAATTCAAATGATGGTTGGGGATGTACTTCATTAAGACCAATATTGAATTTCAATAGTGGTTGGGTATGCGTTTCATTATAACCACTATTGAAATAAATTATTTCAATAGTGGTTAGGTATACATTTCATTACAACCACTATTGAAATAATTCATTTCAATTGTGGTTAAGGATGCAGTTTATTACAACCATCATTGAAACAAAATATTTTAATAGTGGTAGGATGTTATTCTAATGCCTATTATTCCGACTGTGCATAACACTTTCGGTTCCAGATGACAGGTGGTATGGGAAACATGACCATATAGAGGTAAATCAAAGAACATCATAATAAAAAAGGAATTCATCATCTCATAGGATATACTTCTTCTCTTCAGAAACTCCCCTAGCAGAAAGAAAAGTGTTACAAACAGACATAATAATAGACATAAAACTAAAATGCATCATCAACCACTATTGAAATACTTTATTTCAATAGTGGTTAAAATGAAAGATATCCCCAACCACTATTGAAATAAAGTATTTCAATAGTGGTTGAAATGAATTGCATTCTTAACCACTATTGAAATAATATATTTCAATAGTGGTCGTAGTGAAGTAACCCCAACCCCTATTGAAATAATCTATATTAATTGTGATATTTATAATAATATTTATCAATAAATAATTATTCAATATACAGGGGGTTTGATTAGAAGTTCTGGCAATTTACAAGATGTTCACAATTGTGCAAATAATATACAATTTGTGTAGAAAGAGAAATGTAAAGAAAATAATGTATAATTCTCAAAGTAAAATTAATGAAGAGATTCATTCTAAGCTACGAAAAAATTATCTTAATTGTAGTTGTACTTCAACAGTGTCTGTAAATTGATTTTCAAAATGGAATACATCCCGGAATACTATTTAAATATTTTATTTGAGTAGTGGTTGTATATCAATAGTGGTTGTAAAGTGATTCTTCAGATGAAATACATTCCCAACCAGTATTGAAAGAATTTATTTCAATAGTGGTTTTATTTCAATAGTGGTTGCAAAGTGATTTTTCTAATGAAATGCATTCCCAACCACTATTGAAATAATTTATTTCAATAGTGGTTTTTTTTCAATAGTGGTTGCAACAGTGCACGGCTGTTAGCGGACATCTCAGAAACTATGCCAAGAACATTTTTCCGAACTTTACAGTGTGTCCTATCTATAAATTTTATAAAATAACAACCGAAAAAGAGCGTGAGACATTTCATTTCATTATATAAACCAAAACTGATTGCATTATAATTATGAATGTTTGAATATATTTTATGTTTTTCTTGTACAAGTATAGAATATTTGAATATATTATATGTTTTTCCCGTACTATTACAAAACGCTTATACTATGACGTCATAATGAACTCTGAAAAGCGCAACATATACTTGATGTTATATGACGTCACAATGATCATTTGATATGTATGTACTTTTGTATCTATGGTGATTGTTCAAAACTCCTGAAGATTATAATGAAACCGGTAGAGTTTTGAATCGGCTTTCTGTTATTTTTTATTATTTAATACTTGTGTGGATTAACTTTACTCATTTTGGATTATATATATATATATATATATATATATATATATATATATATATATATATATATATATATATATATATATATATACATATATATATAATCCAAAATGAGTGAAAGGTGATATCACACAGTATAAATAATCAAACAAGAAAAAGAAAATGAACAGTTCCAAAGTTTCTATTCACTAGCGCTTTCTGGATTTACATCCTTCTTCAGATGAATGTACATAAGTTATGAAATTGTTTTCCTTAGAAACGTTTACTATGACGCCAAGATGTAACGAGAGTCTTTTCAGGGAAGGAATAAATCTATGACGTCATAATACAATATAAAACGTTAAAGTTCGGGAAAACAGAATTAGACAAAATATGATCATAACGACATCAATAAATTTACAAATATAAAGACTGGCTAGAATAAAGGTAATTATATATACAGATATTTAATGTGTGTTGATTTTTTGGGAAAATAATTTAATAAAATAGTTCTCTTTCACAGGTCTCATGGCGGTTGAATCGGTTTTAAGTTTAGAAAATGGGAATACTTCATAATCTCCCTTAGCACATCTGTCAAAATGTTCACTGCATGGGGTGTTTCTGGTACTGGGATCATTGATCTGTTGGCGATGGATGCGCATGCGGGCTGTAAGTTGTGTTTCGGTTTGGCCGATGTAATGTATTATGTAATCCATTTTTAATTCCTTTTGTTACAGCCTACAATCCCAAACATTTTAATATATTTTAAGAAGCAAAAAAGAATTTTTCTATCATTGAGCGGGATCAAGAACTTCAACCACTAATTAAAAAATCTGACCTACTCCATAGCCAAAGACAACCACCAAATCTGAAGAAAATATTAACAAGAGCAAAATTTCATTCAACACCAGAAAAATATGTTGTTTCCAAATGCGGAGATTCAAGGTGCGGCACGTGTCCTTATCTAAAGACAGGAGATTCTATTTCTTTTAAATGTGGCAAGACTTTTTATGTTAATGAAAATATGTCGTGTAAATCCAAAAATCTGCTTTACTGTATAACATGTAACCACTGTGGCGAAGATTACATCGGCCAAACCGGAACACAACTTACCGCCCGCATGCGCGTCCATCACCAACAGATCAATGATCCCAGTACCAGAAAGCGTATTGTACATTATCTCAAAGTGAAATGAGCATTTTATTTCTCGAAAGTAATATTCAGGGTGTAAAATGCATTTTTGTAATGCAATGACTGAAGGACTTCTGGCGGCGACCATATAAGAACTTTTAAAGTTTTGGAAAAAGGAAAAAGTTGCATCGGGCTAAATTTGAAAAGCATTTTTTAATAAGGCAAGACGGTAATCTTCTTCTACCTCAAAAATTATTAACAAGCCCATTTGTATGTGATGGAGCATTGTCATAAAGTAAACAAACATACTGATATCATGACACAGGGCATCGTTTATGATTTTATTTTAGCTGTTTGGTATAATATCTCAGTAATACCTACCTGTAACACTTTTGCGTTCGGCACCGACATTTGTACGACTATATCATTAAATAAGAAGAATATGCCATCAAGAACATTCTTTGTGCTAATCATTTTTTAGCAACTACAAGCCTTTTATCGTGTTTAGTTAGCCAAATCTTGTTTCAAATTTGTCTTCCTGGTTAAAAATAGTTAACAAATGTTTTGTTACCTGTGACAAAATTCGCAAATTGTCTTCGATTAAATTTGGGAAACATTTTTTGCAATTGTTTAGCGGTTTGTACCCGTACCCGTTTTTGGCATCTGTTAATATTTCCGGTATCCATCTGGCAGAACTACTTCGCATTTTCAAAATACTTTTCAAAGTTAAATGCACCCGCAATAGCGACATGCCAAAAGCTTTGGCAATATCACGAAGCGAGTATCTACCATCACTTTTCTGAGACATTAGACTGACCGGTTACAGTCACAGGTTTGCCAGTCAGAAATTTTCTTTTTCATCTATAAACTGTCTCATAAGATACCCTATAACACCATACACTTCTCCTTATTTAGTAAAAATCTACATTACCGAATGATCGAGTTTTGTACAAACTTTTGTACATAATTTCTTCAATATTTACAACCTGTTTACCAACCATTTTTAAAACATTGACCAACAAGTGGCTTTTTTGAAATGTAAGTTAAAAATTATTAAAACTTACTGAGCTGGAGGTTAGTGTTAGTGAGCGTCATCCACGAAATCGTGCAAACGTTATCGCCCTTTGCTACATGTGTAATGTACATTACATTGCGAACCTACCTCGTACATATTGTTCTCCTTTATTCTTAAACAGGTGAAATCGAGATGAATAATGCTTTTCCGAGAATGTTTAAATACTTATTGTTTAATAATTACTATATATCTCTTCATCCATAAAATAGCCTTTTTTAACAAGACAAATTATTTTAATCAAGTTAATCATATTAAGAATAACGAGAACAAGATAAAGTCATTTTTAGACGGGGTCACGTGACCACGTCTATTGGTTTACTGTCAGCCGAAGTCTCAAACTGGAAGGCACGCGTAGAACACATGAATTGAGTCTACGCGTAAGAAAATAGTGCAGAAAGTTTTTATGCATTTCAGTAAATATGTATTATAAAAACACGCTTTAAATCTTTTTAATTCCTCTGTGTATAAACAAAATTCTATTTAGAAAATAAACAAATAGTTTTATTGATCAAAATATTCTTGCTCGGGTTCAAATGTGGAATGAGTTACGTAACTGAATGCACAGCGCCGTTGACGATTCAGTTGGTGTACGAGCTCATTAATCAATTGAAAAGGTTGATCATGGAATCAAAATTAAAGTTCCCAAACGCAATGTGCCATTTTTGAAAAGTTGTGAATTTTATTTTGACAATCTTTCATCTCAATACTACCAAACTTCATGCGCAAGCCGAAGTTAAAATCGGGACGGGTTATACACAGATATTTTACAAATTAAATAGGTGTTTCATTGGCTTCCAGTCTACTTGCAGTACGACTGCTGTTCGTCTCTTAAGGAATTTTGTACAAAGAAAATAAAACAATTTGCCTTCTCGTTCGCTGGCTCTTTATATATTGTTGATTAAACTGAATTTAAATTTTAAACAATGCATTGTAAGCAAAATCTATAATAGATTAAACATTTTGGAAGACTTATACATCGTATAATATATACAATCTTATCGATTGAAGAACCAAGATAAATGTTAATGTTCATGTTTTCCGGCATAGTTGGAATCAGACTTGGGGTGAATTACATTCTAAAATAATGCATTACATTACCATTACTTCATGAATTAGAGCATTAAATTACCATAACCATTACTTAATTTTCTTGAAGTAATGCATTACATTACCATAACATGAGTAAAGTAATGCATTACCATTACTTTGTAAAAAGTCAATAAGTTTTAAAAAGTAATTTAAAAACTAAATAAAGAGTTTTGTAAATATTTAATAAATAAAACATGCTTAAAATATTTACAGGTTCATGTTCATGTTCACTATTAGGTTCAAATTTAATGACTTAAACAAGATTTCTGTTGCACTTGAAGACCTCAAAGTAAGGTTGGTCCAAACATCTACACGCTAATGGCGGAGTTGACAATCTCTGTTATTTATGTCTCTGATTTTCGGAGTATGATTTTTAATGAAAGGAACGGTTGTATCGTAATTCGTGTAGGTGATGCACAAGTTTACACAAAAAGTAGTAAGTGGCGAACGGATTTATTTTTACCTATTAATTTTGCATGAATCGCAAATGAAGAAAATCGTGTCAGATAAGTTGGTTTTAAAAATCAAAATGGCGACCGTGACAAATCTTGGAATCTTATTGTAAAAAAATATTTCTAACGTCAGGTGCCTGTGTTTGTTATCGGTATACAAATGTTCACTTTGTTTGTTAATTCAGCAGTTTTAGAGTTTTCATAAAACTTTTTTTACGGATACCGTCCGACCTGTAGATTTTCCCTTGGATCACAAAACTGAAAAAAATCTAATGATTAAAATTATCTACTTTGATATAGTTGTTTGATTTTCCCGGTTAGTAGTAATTTTTAAAATTTTTCCTTTTGGGTCTTATTTTACATAATATACCGTTGTGTCAATTTTCTACAATTATGAAGGCCGGGATAAAGTAAGATTTAGACAAAGTATCAGACAATCGCAAAAAAGCCGACTTAACATAGATTGTAACAGCTAAATTAATTTCAAACTCAAAAATTTTGGAAGCATATTCGAGGAAATCCAGGACAATTACAAATTCAAACTTTCAAGACCCCGTCTTTCAGTACTCTCAGTACTTTGATTATTCGTAGTAGCTCAATTTTGTAGAATCCATGGGTACTAAACAATCACGAGTTTCATTCTCTAATAACATAAAAAGGCACATATTGACCCATCCAGCAAATATTTATAATCTGAAAGAAAACTTTAGCCCTCGCAAAACTATGCAACTGTTTTCTTCACAAAAGAGGCGTAAAGCATTGATAATCTTTGGTAGGCGAACAAGGAGTACTAAATATCAAGTTTTTCTTTTTGCCTGTTTCAAAGTAACAAATGTTAGTATCATTTTTATGTTTTGCAGTCACAAATGCTATGTCAACTATATTTTAAGTTCTTTTACCCAAATTTTTTCACGAAAAATTTCTAACATGTCTTTTGTTTTTCAAAGTTTTGCAGAAACAAATAACTGACATGTGCTGAAAACGAACCGTGTTCAAAATCAAAAATCCATACAAAACAGGTACACAGCAAACACGGATCTCTAAAGAAATCAGAGGTAGGATCAGCCTCAGAATACTAGAAGTTATTAAAAAATTATAAATTCATTTTATCAAATCAAAATTGTAACCTGCCGTTTCCTCTTCTCCGAGTAATTGCGTTTGTCCTTCTTTCATCACTGCTATTCCTTAATCTAAAAAAAGACATAGTGATTTAGTCCGTGATGTACAAGGGCCAGTTGGGTTCTTTTCGTGGGTAAAAACAAATAAAATTATTGTGATACATTATGACACATTTGGAAAAAAACGCATACTTTCGGGAACAAACGCGAAACATTCGCGACTAAACGCGAGATTGTAATATAAACATTGTTTTTTCATACAAGACCCATTATTTAAAAAGTTGATTAACTTGTTGTAATATTTTCAGTTACTTTTCTTTAAAATTCTGATTAGTGAAAAAAAAGATATTATCTTTTATTTTTAGAAAATGAAATCTGATAAAACTTCATACATGTATACTTTTATATATCATGTAAAAGTGTCGAAGTAGAACAAAAGTAGAGCGCTTTTTTTCGAGTGTGTTCGAAAAAAATAAAAATGCAGGTATGGAAAATTAAAAGTACTTTGGTACTGATATTATTACTACGACGACATTCACTACTTATATGCTATAAATTTAAAGGACAAAATTATGTTTTCTAACTTAAAACAATAGCTAGAGAAAAAAATTGTAGATTGAAACTTTTTTTCTAATTCACAAAGTTAACGTATTCGTAACCTGAAGGGCTTAAAGGAAGATATGATCACGTACAATCCCGTATTTATATCCCCATATAAATCCAAAAATAATTTATTATTTCTTTTAATTATATTTGTTACAAATTATGACGATAACATCGCTCGATACTTCCATTTTTGTTATGACCTAGAAAGTCGCTTCGTTTACAAAGACGTAAAAAAAAGTTAAACAATGTACCAAGAATTTGAATATCATAATGAATAAGTATGACACTTATTTTGACAAAACAACGCTGTTTTAATATAATAAAGTGAAACACTAACGAAAATTACTTTTGCAATTGAAAGAAAAAACGTTTGAAGCTTGGTGGAATAGTATCTCTTTCGTTGGAGTCAAATAGCGGTTAGAGATTAAAAAAATTGGGCTAATGTCGACTTAGGCATTTTCAGAGGATATTCTTTCGCACAATCATATTCAAGAGCATAACGATTTTACTCGAACATTAACTAGTTAGATAATTAAGTTTTTTTTTTAAATTCTTTAAGGAACGAATTGAAAAAGCAGAAGGAGTTAAATTTGACCGTGAATGGACTAAAAACGAAAAGTCTGTAATGTTACGTTTGCGATTTTAAGGTAGTCCATCCATAACTAAGGTGAAATTAAAAATTTTGATTGATCTATACTACATCAAATACGTATTTTAAAGCTAATATGAAGCTGACATAAACCAAACTTGGGTGTATGTATGTAGTCAATTAAGTGAACTTTTTGCCCTTAAAACTTTTTTAAAGAGTTGTCTGCCCTTTAGAAATTTTTTTTAAAAAAATCATTTTCTGGAAATATGTATCATGGTAAACTATGAATTATTGTAGCATATTTGAAGATCTTTTTACCAAGAGAAATGTGAGAAAAATACTAAAGTACTAAAGAAATATATTTAAAAATGCATTTTCCCCGTAGACTTCAATGTTAACTTCAACATATGATAAATTCATTAAAATTAATTTTTTTTAAGATTTCAAAGGTGAAACTTTATTATTTAATAAACTCCTTAAAATCACATTAAGATTTGAGTGATCAAACTCGCAATCTATTAGATATGAAATATGATAGTTATGGATGGACAACTTTAATTGAGACTTCTTATAAAAGTCAGAAATGATCTTTAACTGATTATAACTACTTTGACAGGTTGCGATCATTGTAATTTTAAAGAACGTTTTGTTACGATGGGTCGATCAATAAACATTATTTTACGTGAATCGGACGCCATGATCATTTATCCCTACAATTTATGTTATATATTTTTGATAAATCTATACTTATGAATGAAGGAATTTAGCAAATAAACTACAAGATGCCTGCCCCAGATTAACTGCTTACACCTTTGGTATTTCAACACATGTGAGATTATGTTCGTCCGTAAGGTTTAATTGAATTCTAAATAATAAGCTATTTTTGTAAAATTAATCAAAAACCTACTTTCATTTTCGATAAACAAGCCCGAAATAGCAAAAATAAGAATAAAGCGAATAAACTTTGGCGATCTAAGTCAGGGCTAGATTCGATGATGAAATATCATTGAATGATTACGTAAGGAGTGAATATATTAACTGTGAGCCTATTTAGAAAAAAACATAGAAATTAAGATTTGACAAATTTTTATTTAAGAAAATGAGTCGATTCATTTATTCATTATGTTATTTTAATTTTGATACTCATTCGCTTTTGCAGAACGACCTAGTCATGGTGAGAGAATGGGATTGAACTTTCCAGAACGCAGTAACCAAGAACGCGGATTGACTGATTAACGAAAAGTGTAGGACGAGTTCATCATGCATCGCGGGAAGATACCTTGGATCGGACTATAAACAAAAAGTTTATAAATTAAATTTAACAATACATGCTTTTTTAGTATTGGTGGAAAGAACTTTTCAAAACGGGGTGCCAAGATACGGATGGATTAATTGATGTCATGGCGGAAAGTGTAGGGCGAGTTAACCATCGAGCAGATACGTTGAATTTTGCAACTTTAGTTTAAAATATGCAAATAAATATGCATAACCTAGCGTGTTTTAATTTCATACAATTTCATACTATGACAGATGGGTAGTAAACTTTAGAAATTAATTCATAAACATTATTCAATGAATAGATTATTGTTTTCTACGTCTATATGGATGAATGATGTATGCATAAAACGGGGAAGTTTAATGGGAATGCCCTAGTCTTTTATCTGAAAATCTTATTTGGGACAGTAATAGAAATTTTATTGAAATACACTAAATACCAATTCACTGATTTGAAATAAAGACAATAATTTTTTTTTTTTGCAGTCAGCTGCAACAAGCCACGTACATGTATATATTATCCATTTCAGTTTAGATTTTTCATCCCTGCCCAATGTACCTGCTTCTCTAAATATCCAACTATGCAGTTTTTTTTATTTCAGTTACAAAGAATAAGTTAAGGAAAAATAAGATAAAATGAACAAAAAATAAATGGTTCAACATCTTAAGCATTATATCATATTAATGTGTAAAGTGTTATCATCTAGTAAATTAATAAAACTTCGTATAACAATAAACAGATGATTTTTTTTCTTTAAACATTGATTATGTTTTCATTCCGATATTTAGTATATTCTAGAGTAAGTGGGTTAATTTGAGTATATAGAAAAAGTTGTGACTTAGATTATTCATGCGCCACTTTGAACTCTTTACCCAGGCTCATGTTATGCAGGAATACCAGTGAATTGTGTAAACAGTTTTATATAAGGGAAAACATGTGCAAGTAAACATATAGGATTATTAATGTCGTCTTCTTTGATTTGATGGGAGTGTGCTGCAGTTATTCAGCAACTTGTTTTGTTTCAACCGGCGGCAATAGAAAAATCGCCCTTAGCAGACATTCAAGAAAAATTGCTGGTTCATTAAATCCTTATTTAGTTGACTTTGAAAAACGATACTTAAACGTCAGCACCAAGGAAATAATTCACCACCTTATACATGTACTTTAAAATCATCATTGTGCATGGGGGGACCAGTCTTCGTTGCTTAATTTCGTTGGTAACCACTGCCTATGAACGAACGTGTGTATGAGCATTAATATTCATTGAAATTATCCCAAACTTGGGACCAACGAAAATACAACTTAAAGAACCACAAAAATGTTCGCTACCCATTACCCCACGTATCAAAATAATTCCACTGTAGTAGTAAAACAATTTTTTTCACAAAGACGCTTTTATAAAAACGTCAGAGTTAATCACAGAAAGCTGGTGTAGCAGTGTTATGACATAATGACATTAAAGTGGTGATTGAAATTCTTTAAAAAAAATTGTACCACGTGTGGAAAAATCAATACATGAAAATATAAGGAAACTAGAGCCGAGCTCGTTGCAAAGCAACGAGTAGGTCTTCCGTCGCAACTTCGTGTCGCGAAAGGATTGTCCATCAGTCTGATTAAAACACCTCCTTCTCCTGACACTTGTCAGAGCCGAACAGACCCTGTATTGATAAAAGGTCATCTTTACACGACATTTCTTCTTACCAATTAGAGCTTTAGAAAATTGATTGGAACTCTTCAAATGGAGACAAAAAAATTAATTCATGCCTGTTTCTATGTAACCTCTAGATTGAGTATTGCACCACTCATTAAACAGATAAAGGCATATCTTTGCTAAGTAGGTGTTTATTTAGATTGTATGCAAATGTGGAGGTCAAGTGGAGATAGTCTGTTATTGATACAGGTCTATCAGAACCTGGCGAGTGTAAGGAGAAGGGAAATGGTTTTTAATGATACTGGATTATCAATATGATAATAGTAAGTTCAAGAAATCGAAAACGAGACTCAATTTCAAAGTATTATTTTCAAACCAGTCAAGTTCTTCGTTTAACTTACTTCAAGTTTAGGATAACTTTAAAAAGTACATCATTTATGTACATGTAATAATTAATTTAATGATAAAAAAAGTGTGGAAATGACCAAAAAATCAATTTTCTAAGCGTTAACTTAAGGGAAATTTTGGTTGAGAGAAAGGGGGGCATTGCTCCCACTGGACCATCTAAAAGGTATTGTTAGCAAGCTCACAAATGATATCCCCGCTAAGAAAGAAGTCATTACTCGCGTATTTCTCTATTAGAGAATAATGGATGGTTCTTTTTCTTTAGTGGGTCAAACAAGGCAAGGTATATTTACAAGTCAAACTCTAGCTTTTACTCATTTCCATTAATACAAGATATGACACATGTTTAATATGACTTTGAACTTGTGCAACTGACCCTGGGTCAAGTTCACGACACATCGTCGGTCATCAGGAATCTTTACATGAAATAGAAACTCCCAATGTTTCTCCTTAAATGACTTAGGGACAAATCATTACACACCCTCAGGTCATAAGCAATTTTTGTGACATAAGCAATTCATGACGCTTCGTCAGGTAATGAGTAATATTTTTATGAAGTAGGAACACTTCCAATGTTTCTCCATCAGAAAGATATCGACCGGACACGACGTACGGGCGGACAATGTGATTTTTATTTACCCCCCCCCCCTTAATTTATTTTCGAGGGGTATAAAAATCCTTTTCGCCCGTTTTGTGCGGCACAAAAAAGACCGATATTTTTCAATTATTTCTATCATATCACATATAAATATACATGTAAATATATGATTTGTATGCACATTTGAGTTCTTCTCATCATCGTCGGAAAGGATAAGAAACCCTTGGGGTCCAATAATGTCTTTTCATGGGCATTTGTCAATTTGCATCACTAAATGATTTCCAAGCGGTAAGCTATCAAAGCTTTTGAGATGTTACATGTAGATATTGAATTTCTATAGATTTAAATTTAAGGTTAGGAAAAACAACACTTTTTATAGAGTAAAAAAAATCTAAATTAGCTTTATGTACGCGTACACATAAATAAGAAGATGTAGCGAAAGCTATAAAGACTTTCTTTCTTCTGTTCTAGACTTTTTCAGAGTTAACAAGCTACAAGTTAACAATCTCCCATTTTGACAAGCTAGATTGAAAATAAAATATTCAGCTGAGTTTTAGGTCACTTAATCTGCATTACAACCTCATACTATACAACTTCAATGATTTTTTTTATCAATGTGCATATAACAATAAGTAAAATCCTCAAGAACAAATATCTATCGCAATTAAATGCATACATTTTTGGGAGGCATAAAAGTCGCTATATTATAGTCTGCAAGTCAATTGAACTACTACAATTATATTAACTTATTTATGTCTCTGATAATATATATTTTATTCTGTTCATAACTATAGAAGTTTAGCGTGTTCAACAGGTTAATTTTTTAGCCACATTCTCAGATTACGATATCGCACCTTTAATGTGAGGTTGATTGACATCGAATATTCAGACACTTATTGTTTAACAATTAACCGCTGCAGTGAAAGCATCCTTCCAAATGTTACTCAATTATTTATCAATTGCTGATCTGCAGCCCGGGGGCAATATTCTGAGCTATGTGCGCTGACGCGACACGAGATTTTCGGTCGCACGTGGAGCGGATTGACATAGCATAGACTGACCGAATAAACACACGGGTGGGAAAGTGACATACATTGAGGAGAAAAATGTACACATGTTAAGTAGTCGCCAAAAATAGGTCTTCGCCACATTTTGAAAAAAAATAAAGCCTCTGCACTGTGATCATGAAACCGATAAAATCTAAACAAATCTTGTTTAAAAACTCATGTGAACATTCTAAAAATAATCACTAAATCCCTCAATTCTGGACAATTCTTTTATCGTGTCAGCCTCTGCCGCCAATCGCAACTTCCCGGGCCTTTCTGGCAAGCTCGGAAAAACGAATGTATTACCTAAGCGTCCAAGACAACAACCAAGTTTATAAAACTTGATATAATAACAACACATTTTATGATCTGTTGAGATGTGAGCTATACTTCATTAAAGGTATCAATATACACTAAAATAAAACACAGAAACGACATACAAGAATTCTTGCCGATACTTATTTTAATGGGAAGCGACTCCATTTTGTATAAAATTCTAACATCCGGTGATGTTAATACTTTCGAGGTGTTTTTCCAAACTTGCCGGAAAGGCCAGAGAAGTTGCAATTGCCTCTACCGCATGTGTTAATTTGATATTTAATTTTTTTTTATCCTGCCTTGAACGCTTGTAGACTGTTTCATTTTCTAAATTCGGCTAAATAATGCTTCCAGTTTTGAGCTCTCTCTCTCTCTCTCTCTCTCTCTCTCTCTCTCTCTCTCTCTCTCTCTCTCATTTTATGTGCAACCTTATGAAGACGTCAACTACTTTCTACGATATCTATAAAACCCCTCAGCAGTATTTAGCGGAAATATTCGTGGGTAAATAAAAAAATCTTAAATTGAAACACAAGTCAATCTTACATGTACCGGTGTTATATAGTGCATTTTCCCCCTAGCCATCTTTCCCCCCGGAAAAATGGCTATATAGCAGTTCTTCCCCCCGGAAAAATGGCTATATAGCAGTTTTTCCCCCACGGAAAGCTGACTATATAGTGGGCTTTCCCCTTTTTTATAGCCAGATTACCCCCTCGGAAAACCAACTATATAGTGAATCTTCCCCCATTTTTACTTTCCGGCCATGTTTATTGCGGACCATTCGTGACAATAATTTGCAATAACTGATATGATAGTAATTTCTCACAAAAAAGGATAATTATGGCATTTATTAATACCTAGAATAAAATACATGGTTTTTCAACCCCAAATATGAACTAAGGCATGCGCCTTCATAACATGCATGTGTCATCATCGTTTATTTCACCTCTTCTCACCCCTTTTTGGAACACCTTTTACACGGATTTCGGAATACCTCGAATTTTTTTCATCTAATCGATGCTTATCTACAGTTTTGACTTCGACGTTATGAACACGTAAGAACACATTTGAGTGAAAATACGCCGGTTTGGAAATTTAATTTTCCAATGTATTACCATCAATATATAAGCTTCTCCCAGGGAACTAACTGACCAATCTTGACTTAATTTTATCGAGGAAGGGAATAAAAAGTGGAAATGTATTACTCCCTTCGTCCAAAAGGCCATCAATTTTAAATTGATACCGCTAGAATTGACTATCTTAAAAACAATTACTAGTATATATTTCTTCTTCTAAATATCAAACGGGAGACAGGATGCCATGATATGATGAGAAACTGAAATGTTTTAGTTTTACTTTGATTGATGGGGTTCTAAATCATGGTTAAAGGGTATTTTAATTATGTATTAAAAACATGTGTAAAGTTAGTGTTTACCATTTTGTTTTAAAGTTACGCATATTCATATTTTAAGCACATTTCTTCGAAACGCGAGATATTATGATGTACATGTAAACTATTTAAAAAACAATGAAATGTCTTCACAACCAGAACAATGTCAGTATCTTTGCTGGTTACTTTGGAAAATGTGAAATGGAGCCTGAACTAACTTTATGTTTATATTGTCACTCACTACTTGCTAATGTTTCCCTTTTTAAGTTTGCAACGTGATTTATAAATATACAATTTTGAAAACGATGCTATATAAATCAGGATATACGATTCCATTACCTAAACAATTTATACTATTTGTTTCATATTTTTGCAATAAAGATTTACTTGTGTACCATATTATTTCTTCGAACAATAAAACAAGGGTAATTAAAAAAAAACAAAAAAAAAGAAAACAAAAAACAACCAACACATATATTGTGATGAGCTAACTTTTTTAAAAATATAAGCGTGTTCTTCTAATCAACTAACAAGTAAAAAAAGTCGTATATGCGCTTAGGTTGGTTATTTATTTTTGATTTTCGGTTTCTCCTTTTATGAATAAAAGTTCATTGATTTATTTATCAAATTATTTATTATGTCATTAGTCATCTTATGAATTGATTAAATGTTTTGAAAAATAATGAATTTTACGCGCGTACCTTTTTAAAAAGTTTTGTTCGTAAATTAAAAAAAAAGCAGCAGAATTAAACGTAATTTTCAATTATTCTGATAAAGATATATATGAGTGATTGTGTATTTTTAAATGATGTTTTTACTTTTAAATGACCGTAAAAATATGTTCATGTGGTCATCTATAGTTTTTGAGATATGGGGCCCTAAAAAATACATTTTCTTTATCATTGGATTTCAAACATCGGGCTCAAAAACAACAAAGGCTCCTACCCTGCATGGGGGCTTAAATTTTCGGTGTCATCTACTGGTGGTATACCACTATCACTGTGAAAATATGGTTAATTGGTCATCACTAGAATTTGAGATTCGGGTCCCCACTTACAGAACTATTCAGTCATTATAATGGGGTTTTAATCATCGCGCCCTGAAACATCAAGGGCCCCTACCCTGAGGGCTGAAATTTTCAGAATCATCTTCATGTGGTAAACCACTGGCACTATAAAAATATGGTGATATGGTCATCTCTAGTTTATGAGACATTGGACCCGAACCAATATGCACTATAATTATTATAATAGGATTTTAAAAATCGGTCTCTGAAACATCGGAAACAAAGTTTCACTAAAACAGAGGTTTAGCCTGGATGAAATTTTCACAAACAGACAAACCGTCTGATAAATTTATCAAGAAATTCTTAAAACATTCTCGTTTAATACAATTTCAGAACACAGAATAATGCATATAAGTGTATAACTTGTAAAACTTTTTTCAATAAATTACCTAAATTAAGTTCTATGTGTAGTTCCATTACTCACATGTTAAACTTGCAGCATTGTCTATAAAAATAGTAAATCGGCAAAACGAAACTTAACCTGTACACATGAATGCAGATATACATGTATGCAACTTGGGAGTGTAGATACATTGATTTCAATCCTTACTGGATTTCCATAAAAATTTGTTATAAAATCTGAACCAACAACGTGAGGGAGAAACCCTACTATGGGGGAAAAGCTACTATATAGTAGATTTCCCCCCGGGGGGAAAGGCTACTATATAGTAAGTTTTCCGGGGGGAAACGCTACTATGGGGGAAAAACTGCTATACAACACCGGTCAAAATCTCGAATAAACAAATAGTTGGAATCGTACAAAATATCAATAAACATGCACGTGTGATAAAGTACATGTAGAAGAACACGAAGCTACCGCGGATCACTTGTCCACTTGCGCGGGATCTCCTTGGCTATGTTCTAGGGGTGGTCATCATTTTAAGGTTTAATCTTCGTGGTTTTTCGTTGTTTATCTATAACATTATTAGTACATGTATAGTTTTTAGAACATTTTAGAATTACAAATTCATTATTGATTTATGTCTGATGATGTTTCTGATTTGGAATAATATCGCTTTTATAAATTTTTAGAGGGGCTTCTCAATTCACAATCTAATGTTTAATTAAATAAATTGAAGGTGAAAAAACTTTAAGAACACAAAATTGAAACAGTTCTTGTATATATATCTTGTTATTAGATAACCGCTGACCTCTAGATAGTGCAGCCGCGACCGATTTCCTCGGCCGCGGATGAGGGATCGGATAACTTACGTAAAGGTAAAACACACATAGAGAGCCCAGAACCCAGGAAGATTTACAATGTTTGCAGTATGATGACTATACTCTATTAATATAAGTTGTTTCCCCCTTTAATCCCACAGTTGATCTATCTGTCTGATACTGCTTCAGTTCGAGAATGGCATTGCTTTTATGATTAAACAGAACGATTTCTTATTGACACTCTATTGTTTAATTCAAATTAAGAAGAGTAAACTTTAATGTCATTGTGTACGATTCTTGTGTTTGCGGCTAAATGAAATCATATATGACAGACGCGATTCTTGTGTATTAGATAACCGCTGACCGCTAGGTAGTCCAGCCGCGACCTTGGCGATCGATTTTCTCGGCTGCAGGCGAGATGGGTTATGTAATGACGCACACAACTAAGAATTTAGGTCGATTTGAAATGCTTGCAGTAAAATTACTCAAATCTATTTCAAGTTATTTTTTTTTTAAATCTAGTTTATGTATCTCACTAGATGAGAAAAAGAACGTTTATATTTTCTCGTTTTTGTTTTCCTAACGGTTGTCCACTATAGGACCTAAACAGAGGTGACTACAAAGAAAAGGCTGTAACATGTACAAGTATACTTTTTAGACACTTTTTCAAATGAATCAAAGCATCCCGTATATGCTGGTACACTTTCAGCTGTTAATATATGTACGTTATGCGCACGAAGATGATTCGCTTACTTGCCAAATGAATACAGGTACATTACACTCATATTACGCATTACCGGTACAAAATAATTTTGTAACGACATTGATAACACAATAATGAATAACTTCTCTATCAACAGATATAGCGAAATGTTAACCATTTTTGAGTTATAAAGCGAAGATTTTTAAGGGCTCTAGACCCCTAATTTAAGGGGCCAGCCCCTTTTCAATGGTGTCAAGTGAAAGCCCTTAATATTTTGCACATATTTTGGTCTATTTGTGTTGATAGAAAATTTCAAACTAAAGAGCTACATAACAAAAACACAACCAAAAATCAGCATTTTTTGAAACACAAATTCAAATTAATTTTTTGAAACTTTAAAGGAGGAAAATTGTAAAAACAAAACTCAGAGGACAACGTTCAAACTCTCTATTTTTAAGATTTGTGACTTTGTAACACATGCTGTGAGCGGTTTCAGAGCCTTTGCGTACACAATAATGCCTATATTTTTGGGAAAAAGGGGAATAACTCGGTACCGGAAGTGTCGATCTCAACGATTTTCATTAGATATTGAGAAACAGTAACTACCAATAAGCTCTGAAAATTTGAACTTTATAGGACAACAAACAAGCAAGATATTTGAGTTTTAAAAAACGTCTAGAAGAAAAAAAAAGAATAAAAAGAATTACCAACAGAATCAGTACAAGGTCTTCCGTTGAAAACTGAAGACCTTAAATATCAGCGGCTGCAGGCAGCAAAGGTCAGCTGCAAAGACTCCTAAGAGAAACATAACACCCTTACTTTAACATACAGGAGAGGAAATGACAACCGTCACCCGTCCAGTATATGCATGAAAACACAATATGGGTACAGTTAGGAGTCCTTGCTTTACGTGGAGACAAGTTGTCAAAAATTACTCCAAGCAATAGTCGAAGATAAGGACATGAATTCAATTTAATGCCCCCTGCTCACTATTTGGAGGGAATAGACACCTGTAAAAATAAATGATAAGTTTGACTAAATAAAATGTTATGTATAGAGGAGACCATATCGGCATTCGGCATGTACAAAAACAATATGTTGAAACACTTCCCTCGTAGACATGGACCTATACGAAAAAGAGGCGTAGTGAACATGCCTTCACTATATGAAGGAAGCACATTTTATGAATATGACAAACAATTTAATGCCCGATCGGAGGCACATCTTCAATAAAAATTCAACATCTCAGTGGACTGGTCAATTTGAAACTTGTTTTTAACAAAATAACAGTTTTACGAATCAGTCTAAATCAAGTATTTGCAAAAGATGCTTCATTATCATACACACGACTGAATTTTGCTTTTAACCAATTGTATACAATTATTGCTGTTTTTGGCGTCAATACGATGATTTAGCTACCCGAGAAGTACAATATTCACCGAGTCGGAGGTGAGGTGAATTTTGTACTTCTCGGTTAGCTAAATCATCGTATTGATCGAAAAAAACAGCAATAATTATTTTATTTTATGATTCAGCGACGAACTGATACAGACATATAATTAAATTGAGTGTTATCAAACAACGTTTTAGTTTGAAGCCATAGCCGCACAAAATGAGAAACGCGACGTTTCACTGGACGATCCATTTTTAGTCCAATGTAGAAAACATCAAATGTTATATTGACCTCATTCTAAGGCTTGTTCAGAAATTCAAGGCAACCAGAAGTGTTAAAACCTAACACGAAGGTCATACGTCATGTTAAGTTAGGTCAACATGGCCGCTATAATAGGGTCACTTACCTCTCTGATAGACACTGCACAGT
The DNA here is from genome assembly GCF_963853765.1 of Magallana gigas. Lineage (NCBI taxonomy): Eukaryota > Metazoa > Mollusca > Bivalvia > Ostreida > Ostreidae > Magallana > Magallana gigas. Next base: position 15,053,065 of record NC_088862.1, read on the forward strand.
ACGCGCAACTGCCCGACACACTTTTGAACACATTAATGGGATGTATTTATGGGACAAGATAAACCCGAGAGTGAGACTGTTCCTCAGCACCGTTTATTCTTTATACATGTATGCATGGTCAAAATAATTGAAACTAGGAACAGATCAATACAAAAACTAACCTGGGGTATTAATTTTTTTTTATTTGTAAATTGTATATCTGTGCGATGGTACCTATTTATAAGCGGTGTTCAACTTTTTAACTGAACACAACTCATAAATAGGTATACGCATTAAAACAGGTTTATACAATTTTTCTTTTCAATAAAGCAGATTGCACACCTAAAAACTCGTGGCCGACGTGTAGCATTCCTTTCGCTATCCCTTGCGATTTCTTGTTTTATGAGCATTTTCTGTTTGTAAATATTGCATTTACTCGTATATTTGATTTCAGTGTTATCCTGTCTTAAAAATTTAATAACTTCATCGTGAACAGCAATATGGTGATGTAAAATAAACGTTTACACACGAGAGTCTTTTGGGACAAATAACTTTGAACTGTTAAGCGATTAAAGGTGTTAGGGTAGTGCTTATTATATCTTATCACAGAAACATGTGCCTGTTTCATAAACATGTATCAATATCTGTGCAGTACAGAAAGTAAATACAAAGTATAGAAATGCACGAATCATGTAACATATATATATATAAGTTTATATATTAGTTAAGTCTAAAATGCATGTATACACATATATGTAAATTATTATATTGGACTCAAACTCCAAGTGGATTTACTTGTTCATTCATTCAAATGAATTAAAGGATTTAAGAAGGAGTCTTACAAAATAGGTATATTAATTTAATGAGTGTACTGAGTAAAATACTTTATCATACACTGTTTGCGATATACAACTAGCTATATTTTTTTTACTAATTAATTATAATTTACTTATTAGTTTTACTAATTCAGGTACACACAAATTGAAATTCCTGCCGGGCTACAGTTATAAACTCACGCTTAGTACTCTTTTGTTCACTCCTGAAAGAAAAAAAATCTGCAATCCACACAGAATATACAGGAAAATCACAAAGATGAGGTCACCTGGACAAAGAATGTATACACATGTATACACGTGCCCGAGTACCTGAGATTAATGATTTCATCATTAAACAAGATCAGACATCAGTTTTTCTTTTCATATTCAATTAATTACTTAGTAAATTTGTGAATCGCCTTTTTTTCCACTATGAAGATGGTTACATGTATACATATATTGAGTTTATAGTGAGTTTATACATATATAGTTTCAGTCACGCTGAAACCTACTGTACATATAAGTATGTACGGATTCATAGTTATTAGGCTAGAATTAAACTTAAACCTGTTGAAAATAAATGATATCACTATTAAACCCAAATCAATTTTAGTAATAGTTTCAGCAATGCGTAAACCATTTGGAATCTTAACTAAAAGTTTGAGCATACTGAAACCTGGCGGAAATGTGTTGAAACTGATTGATATTTCCATAATAATTTACACAACTTTTCATACGTTTCAATTTTAGTTTCCGCATTGCGGAAACCATCAGGAATCTTAGACTAAAGTTTTTGCTGACTGAAACCTAACGGATACTTGCTGAATCGATATAATGGTTTCTGCAATGCGGAAACTATACATGAAACTTCAACTTCAAGTTTCAGCAAGGTTATCATATAGTTTCAGTTTTTCTGAAACTGGATTTTTCATCCAATGACACATATTTACAATTACTTATATACAGAACACAATCATTGTTCTGAAGCATCTGAAATGAATAGGATGCTGGAAAGTAACAGAATTAAAGTAGTCAGAGAAATTAATACTGTCGGGTAAATTGGTTTATGGTTTTTATTTTGTAAGTATACATAAACAAAACCCCACTACTTTGATCAATGTCAGAAATACCCAAAAATAGGAAATATACCTCTATGTGAAGCTAAGTATTGCGTATTGTGTTAACAAATTATGTAATACACATTATGACCTGAATATTATAAAAAGACACCTTTTCATTGTGAGTTTAAGTGTCAATCTGCGCATTATATTACGATCTAATCAAAGGTGCATGCATAACGTTTTAGGCTTTTAAATATCGTTAAAGCATATGTATTGTCGTCCACATTCCAGATCAAGTTATTTGAAATATTATTGACTATAAGGGTTACTAATATGTCAACATTAGCTTAGTTTTTTTCTCTTTGTCATTGAAATTTTTCTAGAGATTATGTTAAGTTTATTACTGAATTAAGCAAGATTCTTTTCAAAATGCAAGTCGTAGAACATTCTTTTCCAAAAAAAAGTTTTCTATCATGTGATATAGAATAAGAAGATATACGATATTTCTGATACTAGTATTAGCTTACACATTTAACGTTGCACATTTTATTTCAAGAGTTTTGAATAACTGCCCCATTACAAAATTATTTGAAATCGATATACATGTAGAATCTATTCGTTTTTAGAAACAGTTGACAAAAAAGTACTTTCTGCCTGTATGTTACATGCATACAATGGGTATAATTATTAATATATTATATGATTAATCATCCATTTTTTTTTACCCATCAAAAAATCTAAACGGGGTTTTAAAAAGAGATAAATAAAGAATAAAACCTATCCCAAATGAGGAGAAAATCATTTTAGCTCACTCCTCACGTTATGATTTCATTGTACAGATGATCATTATATTTGAAATGAATATAATTTTATTTTCTAAATCATCATAAAAAGATTATTATTTTATAGCTACACAACATTAAAAAAGAAAATCAATTTTAGAATCAAGAAACAAGCAAGTTTTTTGGGGAACTATTTTTCTAGCGGAAGATTTTTTAGACGAAAGTGACCGACACAAGCAATTTTATGAATTTTCAATAAACTTTTCTTTTCATAATAGATGAACTTTATTCATTATTTACATTGTTAACATTTGATAAGTTTGTGACATGTTTTATAGGTTCTGTGTGACATGTACAAAATTAAATTTGGAGAGAATGATACACGTTTAGCATGAAATCATGCAAATATATAGAAAATGTCTGAATTTTTTAAAGCTAAATTTTGCGATATAATTTTACCTTTGAAGCCATATATCTAAAATTTGACATCCTTGACCTTCATGTTTTATTAAGTGAAAATGATACTGAATTCATTTCTAGGCAAATTGGATTATTCATATAAAATTCTTGATATTCAAAATGTCTTTATTTCAAATCAAATTGTAACTATTATAAAGAGTGTCTATTAGTGCAAAAAGGTCACTCAAAAATTAATGCAGCTTCGTACAAATTTTTTTCCTAACCCCTCTATTCAGTGTGACCATTATACATAATTAAAAACACTATTTGAAAAAATAAGTTTGCTCATTAAAAAAAAAACCCCAAAACAACCTGTTAACAAATCCTAATCAGGCTGAAATAGCATTTTAGGTTCAAAAAGGTCAAATTAAACTGGCCATAACTCAGAGGGGTGAACACTGACTTCCCATTATCTTTGGTTTTTTATGTATGTTTTGTCTACCGATTTCAATGATATACTTCTCAAGAAATCCTTGATATAAGAACATTGAGGAGTGGGATACCTTTTGCTTTTTGCAAACTTTAATTTTGATTTTATTGATTAAAACATGTAGTGTGTTAAAAAATTGTCTTTTATGATTATTGTGTATGCAAAAAAAATGCGAAAAAAATGTCCGATGCAAACATGAAAATTTGCTTTTTCCTAATATAAATCATGGATTTGTAATAAGGTGATTTTAAGGAAATGTCGACATAAAATATAAGCACAATCGTATATTCAGGGTATCATCATCATAAGGAATACTGATAGTTCAATAGACAAACATTTGTATCGTTGGTAACATGACATAATTACCACTTTTTTGTTTGTATGCGGGATTGTGGTTAAGGAAATCAAATGAGATTATTGAGAAAATATATATGTTATTATACAAAAAAATACCTGATATATACTATTAAACATTTATTTCTTAGTATATTGTGTACAACTTAGCTATGTGAAGTGCAAGTTACAACGAACATTTTTTTTTCGTTTTTACATATATCTATCTTTTGCAGAAAAATAAAATAAAAGATTTTTATCTCAATATTACACACAGAGATGGGTATATCCCTCTAACTATTTTTAGAATCAGTGGGACAACAAAGTAGTGCCTTAAAGCAAAATAGTTCCTCTAACTATTTTTAGAATCGGTAGGACAACAAAGTAGTACATGTACCTTTAAGCAAAATAGCTCCTATACTTGCAGAGTGTATATGCATTTATTCGGACATTATAAATCTGAATGCTTGACACATGTCAGAAAAGAGGATTTGTAATTCTAAAATTGAATTATCATTTCAAGAAAAGAACTGAAAGTGTTTGATGTACACCCTTTCCAAAATTGTGAAATTCCCGACTTTTACTTTCATTTCCAGAGTTTTTCAATACAGACTCATTTTGCTGGAAAACGAATCTGACTTCATACCACGAAATTTGAACAGGAAAGAGAAAATTTGATGAGCTTTCATTCAAGAGGTCCCTCGTTGCTAACGAAAATTAGGGCCGGAGCTATGAACCCTAACATTAACATTACCGCCTATGGAAAATGCATTAGTGGACTATACCCAGATAGAACATTGGTTTAGTTCTGGAAGATAAAATAATTTCAAATTTCATATTTCATATTTCAAATTTCAAATAGAATACGAGGGTTGTTAGAAGAGTTCGCGGACAAGTTCGATAGTGAGCGGACTATTCATATGATACCAGCGAAACTTTTTACATTTAACCTTGGCGTATTTTCTAAGAAATATGTAAAGATTTATTTGTTTAAAATGCACTATAAAAATATGCAGCTTATTTTTTTGATACGATGCTTCATGGAGCATGTCAGTTTTTTTTTATTTCTTATATTTTGTACGCATTTGTTGTACGCATTTTTCCTAATTAAGAAAATGGACGGTTTAAGTGCATAAAAATAAACGATGTTTCATATGACATCAAAATAACTTTTGAAGGTCATTTAGTGAAAGTTTCAATTAAATTGAAGAATTTCCGATCATTTTATCGTGAACCGACAATCTTGGAGCGCCGGGTCTTCATTTTTTGTGTGCACGCAGGAAAATATCTGATGGAGAACAAAAGGTTCTTAGATGCTGCTTATTTTATAGGACAGAATTTTACAATTAGAATTGTCATGTTGTAAATTTTGTATTTACTGCCACCCGGAAAATTCAAAATTTACAACATTACAGAATCACAGATGTTTAAAGATGGACGAATTTGGTTTTTAGCTCTCGAAGCACTCAAAACCTCCATACAGCCAGGATCTTGCACCTATGGATATCGTTTTTTTCCCTAAAGTCTGAAAAAAAGTCTAAAGTCGAGACTGCGTAGACGGAGATTTTTGGACTCAAATGATCTACGATATGCCACATAAGAAATTATACGAAAACTTGACAAATAATGGTATGAACGTGCATTTTACAAATCGGTTAAATGACTTGAAAAGTGTGTGGAACTGAAAGGTGTTTACTTTGAAAAAGAGTTACATGTTTGACTTTTAGTCACATGACGTAGTGGAAATATAAAATGGACCTCCGTAAATCTAATTCATGCAAAGTAAAATTCGCGGTATCTTTTGTAAAAAAAAAAACCATATGATTTTTTGCATATTTATTTTCAATTAGTAGTCATTTAATAAAACACACGCCATATTACAAAGTACACAGTAATTTTGCCGTAAATCACTTTGTCCGCGAACTTTTCTAACAACCCTCGTATATATTAAAACATTTTAAAAATTGCATGGTTCTAAGTCATGGTTGTTCTTACACTATATCAGATTTTTTCTCATTCTAGCGTTTAGCTAATATGTACAAAACAACACACATATATCAACAAATACCTCTCTGTGAGATTCTCGACCATCCACGTACGTTAGAAATAGGATTTTTAGTGTGCCTAAGAATACGATGCACAAGCATTTATAATTGCTGGTCAAGTGTGGCCAAGCAACTTAGATGCTATCTCTTTCCAAGCGTCATAGTAATTAGTTTATTACTTGATTAACCGGTACCGACACAGTTGTTCAAAGAACATAATTGAACAGAATTTCAATGAGGTATTTAAATAGGAAACATCTCAAAGATACACAGGTAGTCTTTTATTTTGGTTGCAATTTACCACCTGCGTTGTGTGAACTATTACTCAACTGATGGTATCATAAATAGCAAAAAAAAAAATTCAGCAAAACTTTGTTCAAATGTAAAAACAAGATTATTCTTTTTTAACAACTAAATAGAACAGTCCTGAACAATATACCTAGATAAACTATCATGAACGTCAGTAATGTTTATTGGATAATTTAATCTATATCTATCCTACGAGTTTAATGCAGTACATGTTCTCAAATTATTCAATATTCATAAATAACTCAGCGGGGCAAACGATGTTCATTCGATGGAAGGAAATATCCAGAGATTTCTATTTTGAAACTTCCCATTTTGTGTGTCAGGTTTCAATACACAGCTTAAAATATAATGTCTACAGGGACTTTCAATTGCAATAGAATCATGCATACCAGTACCCGGATAATAATGTTGAAAAATTTGTGCGAGTTGTTCCGAGTGACTTCCGAATTACAAAAGATGCCATTTTCTTCCGTTATAAATCCTCAAAAAAATATTTATATTTCTGTTTCGGTGAATTTCTATTAGTAATACGAAATAAGGTGTAAATGAGGAAATCTTCCACTCCCTTTTTATTGATTTGATTGTACTTTCTTGAAAGGTTTATGAATTTTTGTTAAAGATCGTCAAAAAGGGAGGAAAACAATAACTTAATACAACTTATTATGATTAAATTGCCTCTGCCTCTATATCAATCTTTATTTTGTGATCATTTTTTTCACAAATTTGAAGCTTTACTGTAACCTAATATTTGCATAGTTATATCAGGATCTATCGGTGTAGTTATTAAGAAAATTTTAAAGATCTGTATGTATAATTATGCTGAAATATGCTAACGATCTATATCTGATATTTGGTCCAAGGGTCACAGTGTGAACGAACCTATATCTGTAATATGAATATGCAGACGTTACCAAAGCTGTAGAATATGTTTCTTAAAAGATTTGTAAAAACTCAGTACTTTAATGTTCTTTTTGAAATTAGAATTGCGGTCTACGTCTCGCTTTGAACAATTCCAGTTTACAATATAAGGAAACTTTTATGTAAATATCAGCATTTTTGTTGCAAAGGTTATATATATTGAGAAGAAATTGAAGGCATACTAGTATGTATCTTTTTTGTTTTATTGATTGTTTCCCTTTTCATGAGAGCGGTTCCCTTCATAGACCGTCACCTTAAGATGATATGTGTTCTTTACAGTTTAAATTGGTTGTTGCAACAAAATAAATATACAAGTAGTCGTCGCAGATTAAGCAACAACAACGACGATGCCCACAAATGACGGGCAAATTTTGATCAAACTTCTCATTTGAACAAAGTTAACAAGTGAACAATGAAATCTATATCCTGAATTTTCATATACTCCAGACTACCTGTGTATGAATAGATTTCAATCAGCAATATTGGTCAAAATTAAATTATTGAGTATGTTCACATGAGCAAAACAATGTACTTTAATTTAAATCGGCTTAAGTTTGGCAAAAAACCCTTTCAAAGTTTGGTATTAATAAAACTGCTGCCTGATTACGTAATCTTTTTTATACATGATCATTAAATAGCAAGATATATTTTAAAAGCTGTCATAATCTTTCCTGACCTGAGATCCGATCGGGCATGATTTTAAAAAAAATGACTTAAATAAATGTTGCCTCAACTCTTTGTACAATAGTTTTTAGCATCCGTTTTCTAAATAATAATATTGCAAAAATCTACAAACAAAGATGCCTTCACTATTTTAATAAAACCGAATTTGATTAGAGCTTCGACTGATTAATATGAATTGATTGTTTTTTGTTAAAATATTTTTGAACCTTTAGGACCGATGCCATTTACTTTTCATTGATCGATCGGATTGAAGTCTTGAAAAAAATTGCATCATTTTTATATGCTAATTTTCATAATACTGTTTACCACATTATTGCCAAAATTCAACGCCATAAGAGCGGATGTCGGGGCCAATACCAATCCTCATATATGGATATCTATTTAACAACACTGAATCCAAATGCTGATAACCATATATCACTGAAATGAGATAAGGTGGTCCATCTCAACGACGGGAAAGGGGTATCCCTCAAGTTGGCAGTCCTACATAATATATCAGGCCCTGGGTTTTTACTTATGCGGGTAATATTTATTTATTTTTTATTTCCAAACAGCTTATTATATACATACATGTATAACTTATCGACTTAACACATACATTCTTTTTATTCCCACAATAAGGTATCACATGTTTTCATAGAATACATATACATTAATTGCCTGACATCAAACTAATCCTACACCAATTCATTCACATCAGAACACAGTCTTTGTTGGCTAGTATAGCTTTTAATTTTCCTAGGATGGAAGAAGGTAGACACCAACTATGGTACTACTACTGGTATATAATTCAGCTTTATTTTATAGTCCCTGATCATCACAATTTGCTGTCGTTTTCTTATATCTGTTTTTTCAACAGTTTGTCATTGGTTGATATGATTCAACATATATCTGAACTTGGTAATTTGTGTACCTGCTACTTGAAGTAAAACTCAATTTCATTTTGTTTGATACATGAACTGCTGGGTACATCATATTTGCATCATACGTTAGTCCATGGTCTTTTTACATCTACCTAGGTACTTAAAGGATTACACTAAACATCTAATTTCCCTATACGAAAATCCACTTTCAAGTGGTTATAACTTATAAAGTAAAAAAAATGGAACACATTGAGTACGTACAAACCTGACTAGCAAAATCTTTTGTAAAAAGCGGCACTAAACTCCATTTATTTTACAACGATTGTAAAACACAATTTACAATTGATATTTAATTTTTCGTCGGTAAGGGTGTTAGTGCAATGAGTCATAGATTTGTGAGGGCCGATTGGTTTCAATTTTTAAACATATTCAGATTCGTAAAAAACTAACATGCAAAAATACAATACTGTAAATTTGTCTATAAAGTCGTAAAAAGAAATAACAGCAGTAATAATAACCCCTTAATTGGTATATTTACGGAGATATTATGATATATTAACATTTTTCCACCTTTAAGAGTTAGTAACATGTAGCTAACAGCGCATAAAGTAACGTTAAGAGCAGTCTTTACCTGTATCTTAGATTTTCTTGCAGCAACGATGTTAGCGAGGATTAAAACTCCTAACAAAATTAGAGTGCACTCAGATTTATAACTTTTGTAGTAAAACGGACAAAGGAACCCTGTTCTTATTCTTCTCAAATTGCTGATTTAAAAAGATCAGTGCCTTACAAGTTTTTGCCAGATAAACATAGCCGATGAGTCATATGGTGATAATAAAAGACTGGATGAAAAGTTTTGAGCAGCAAAAAAGATCGTTTAAAACTGATTAAACAACAGAAAACCTTGAATACCTTATCTTTAGTGCAGTCTCAAGCTTCCCACGGTCTCGTTTTTTTTTTTTTCGTCATTTTCTGAACATTGACATAGTTGATTTTTTGTGTTATGTAATAAGTGTAACACTTGTGCGGAAATCTTAGTTTAAATAACAGACGTTCATTCAACTAATTCATAAGCATATAGATATAAAAAAAATATCGTATTTCTAGATTTAACTTCAAAAAAGTTTCATCCTTAACGCCAACTATAGATAACTCTTAAATCACATAATCGCAAAAAGGACGGCTCCCTAACACCCAGACATGTTTTAAACTTATTAGAACTCGACACTCTTTTTTAAGCATTTGGTCATTTCCTTATGCTATATTATGCTATAACTAAGAGTGTTTTGGCAGTTTTAATAGCACATTTCTTTTCAAATTAATAAAGCCCGCCTAGTCAAGAGTTCACCTTATGCATAAGTTAATTAATCACTTTGAGCTTTAATTGATTTTAATTTGTATCTAATGGTTAGATCACCTTTAATTTAGTGTGAATATTTTTGGGCATACTTCGTCATGTTGTATGTTATTCAAGTATTTCAGTCTTTTTCTTTACCTTTTTTTTCCACATGGGTTAAATTTGGTCACCAAAACATTAGAACTTCTATATCAGGTTTTTCTCTCTAAATATGATAGGCAGAATCAAGTTGTCTTGTACCTTCTGAACATATTGATCTCTGTCCAACATAACAACATCGCAGTTATTTAAAACTGTAGTACCTATATCAAGTATATAAAAATACTGTGTCAGATAATTATGACAGTGCCAAGTAAGAAATATTTTTTTCCAATAGGATATATAATTCAAATAGGATTTATAGAAATTCCTAAAGGATTTTTAGAATTTTCTGTAGAAAATTATTTCTCCGATGGAAAATGATTTCCTATGGGATTTAGATTTTAAAAGGCAAATAGATCACCTGCCAGGCGAAACACACGAAAAACAATAGTGGTTGTATTCTCTCTAGGCAAAGATTTATCATTTGGTATATGTGGGTTTTTACGAAACTGCATCTTAAGCGGGTACAAAAATGTCACCGTGGCACCGTACTTGCAAAATTAAACAGAAATTTAAATAGTTTGTTTAACGAATGAACGCCGTATATATTATCATTGTTAAAAAATCAATATTTTTTTTTAAAGGGGCATGGTCACGATTTTGGTCAAAAATGGCCTTTTCGATTTTGATATTTACAATGCTTCAGAAAGGAATTTTTAATAGGAAACCGATGTTTTAGTGTCATTTGTTGAGCTATAAGCAAGTTACATGGCTTGAAATTCTTCGCCATGTAAACAAAGCGTTTGTTTACATTTTGAACATTAAAGTAACAAAAACTAAAACGAATGTGTTAAACGTTGGTAACTGTTATCTCTGCTTAAAATAAATAAAACAAATAAACAAATAAGCTGGAATTTTTTTTTTACTAGACATATTGAACCTATGTAAACAAAAACAGGGCACGAGCCTTGTTTACAAGATAAAAGATTGTGAGCCCTGTATCTTACTTATAACTGTACGGATGACTCTCAATTTTTTTTTATCTTTAGAAATCGTTTCTAAAGCATTGTAAATAATAAAAACATAAACCTAGAATTTGACCAAAATCGTGACCATTTCCCTTTAACCTTATATTGAACAGTTGAATAGGAAACCAATATGATAACTGTATACCCCAGAGGAATCAGAAGAGATGTTGACACCATTTTTCTCTATTCCAATATGCATTGAAGAGCTCGGACAGACTGCTCTTACAATCAGAAGTGAATCAATGAAGTTTTTCCTTTCTTTTATACCACCAATTGGTGTATATTTATAGGTTAATATTTACATTTTCCAGTGCCTCTGCCTGAGATAACCCTACGTATCGACTTTGTACTCTAAAACCCATAACTTCAAATGACGTATAATTAAGGCGCCAGCGGGGTTTGTTTATTTATATCAAAATATTTTTAAATCACACAACGTCATAATTTTTTTAAATGTAAGTAATGAGAATTTTCATTCCTTGAATATTATGAGGTGATAATTTTGGCAGGGGCGTGACCAAACCTTCGGGCTTTGTTGGATTCGATCACGCCACGACAAAATTATCACTCAAAGAATGATTCCTTATTTCTTAAAGATTTTACGTTTTATGTGTGTTTAAGTGTGAAATAAGGAAATATTTATTCTATAAATCTGCAATATCCAGACTACGTTTTCCTAACATTTACCGACTTCGATATTCTACTTGTAAGTAAAGTTATCAAATTTATTAAAAAGGCAAGGAAAACGCCAGATATTTTGTGCTTTGATTCATTATGACCACTTTTGTTACTCACTGCTTGTTTTTTCGTTCTTTTTACTTACTTTTATATACTGCCACAAAAGTCCTACTAGATTTTAAAGTACTAACTGAAATCTTGTTATCGAATAAGACTATTGATTAAATACGTGTGTCAAGTACCTGCTGTCTAGTACCTTATAATCAGAATTAGCTTTAATTAAACAATTACATATATTTACATAAACATATAATTAGAATTCACCTTTTCTCTCTTTATAACAATAATAATCATTAATTTGTGATAGTCAACACGTAAAATATCCCGATCGTGCAATGTTCTACAGCGTTTAAATGCATTCCAGTCCGATATGATTTATTTTTATTCAAAAACATTGAATAGCTACTACGGTTCATTATATTGTTTGTACGTCTCGCAGTATTTCTTTTAAATCATATTTTCATTAATATGTCAAACATCAATTTTACGTGTAATATGGTTACAAGTGAGCAAATATTGTTCTTGAAATATTTTGCATGATTCATTAATCCAAAAATGACTTTATTTATTATGTGAAGATAAGATGGAATTTTTATACTAATTTTGTTTCCAGATGAAATGAATATGATGTCTCGTTGATATCTGATATTAATCTGTCAACGATTGGATTATTTTGTTTTAGCAAATAAAATGTTCGTTAAATTGAATGTGTCCTCTAGTTGTAAAAAGATATCATAATCGTTTAATTCAATAATATGTTATGGAAAAAAGCTGTATGTATTCTATCAAATATATAATATTATGCGTTGCCATACATTTAAGTTTCCAAGGAGTTTATCCCCTTTCAACTGCCAGCACTTTCTGTGGTCAATGACAAGAACAACATTCGTTTCTTTGTGTATCAGGGCTCCACAAAAAGATGCGCGCTTGCTATATACACATGTATACGTTTTAGTACTAGAATAAAGATAGGTGTAACTTTATCTGTTAACGTAAAAATGTTGCATTTAAAAGTTATACGCAATGTCCAAAAATTTAGATCATGTGACAAACTACTTATTTAATTTGAAACAGATCAACTGATTGTAATGAAACCCATTGACAACCTGCACAGTTTCCTAGTTCACTATTCCATTCGTAACCAGGACAACAACCGCCTTCAAATCTGAAAAAAGAAAAGAACACTAAAGAAAGTTTTATTCTTTTTTTATTTAATCGATGCATTAAGTTTTGCATTGTTTAACTATGTTTTTTCTTCTCATTTCTGTTATTATCATAAAACATGTACAAAACAATTGCTTCACGAGCAAATTTAAACCAATCAAAATAAACACCGTTTCTTTTTGTGATCGGCTTCGGCCGATCACTGTTGTGTCCATATGAGGCATCCGGCAAATGCTTCCACTGCGCACACATTCCGCTTGCATAAGTAGTTCTTATAAAAACTTGAAGTTGGTTTAGTATTTATATAACATTTTACTCGGTTTTTTTTCAATTCATTTACCTTAAGAGATGCAAACATACATAAAATACAGTTCGACCTGTTAATTCAAGAATGCACATTTTGTCTCACGCGTAAGAATTTCGATCGAAATATTCATTCAGTAATGCAGTTGACCTTGATGAACTGACCTCAATCATAAGAAGATGCTCCATGAACTGACCTCGATCTATTGATGTTGCATAATAGTAGCTAGGAAGACGGCTTGATTTATAAACAAGGTTACATACGTTATAATGCGACCTCAATACATGTAGCAAGTTATGATGGCATTCAATGTTTTTCAGTCGCATTAAAGGGGCATGGTCACGATTTTGGTCAAATTTTATTTTTCTGTTTTTATTATTTGAAATGCTTTAGAAATGCATTTCTAATGATTAAAAAAAATTGAAGGCCAGTTGTAGAGTTCTAAGCAAGATACAGCGCTCACAATTCTTTGTCATGTAAACAAGGCTCGTGCGGCAGTCGTGCCCTGTTTTTGTTTACATACCTCAATATACCAGTAATACATCTTTTTTAAGCTGATTAGTCTATCTCCTTATTCATTTTAAGCATCAATAAATTGTTTTTACGTTTAACATCATTCATTTTAAGTCTAAAACTGGAATTTTTACTCCATCATTCAAAATGTAAACAAACGTTTTGTTTACATTGCAAAGAATTGTAAGCTCTGTAACTCACATATAACTCAGCGAATGACACTTAAATTTTGGTTGCTTATTAAAAATGCCTAAATAAAGCATTGTAAACATAAAAATTAGAAAAATAATTTTTTTACCAAAATCGTGACCATGCCCCCTTTAAATTATTTTAATACAACTCATTCTTTGTATACGTGTTAATGCTCTTTGAAGAGCCCTACTCAGTATTCTGAAGAAGAAGAAGATACATTAACATTTAATGATTACGTTAATTTATTTCAAAATTTGTTAACGGTTTACAATGATCTATATTTTGTAAAAATACAGTACTTTTTAAATTATTTTACATCAAACTGGTCATATTGAATGCTTCTATCTATCAATATATCATTACTGCCGATCATTCCTTTAAAAAGAATACATGTTTCAACCTTACCTTGAACAGTTTTCATCTGAATTTGAAACAGATGTGATTAATGTATAGGCCAGTAGAATTAAAGCAGATGTTGACACCATTTTCCTCTATTTCAATATAATTTCAACTCAAGACCTAGACTGCTCTTGCTATTTAAAAAAGATTGAGAAAGTTTTAGTTCGGTCTTTATTTAATCACTAATTGGTTCCTGGTGCAAGTTCCAAGTGTTATTTGTTATGAAGGAAACTGTCATTCATTAAGTTGTTGTCACTCCTATGTTGTTATACATGTAGTAAAGTGATTGACTTATATGTTGTAATGCATTGACTTCAAATTTGTTTGGAATGTTATTCTCTTTATAAATAATTGTAAAAAATAAAGTATTTTTTTCAGAATGTTGAAAATGAAAAACTCACCTAATACATATGTTAAAATATAAAGAGGTTTTTCCGTCAGTGGGAGGAATTAGTTCGAATGAGGAATGAGTCCGGGCAGAGGGGTAGAAAACGGAATAGACAACCGGTCATTGACCGCCTGCCCAGTAAGTGGACCCGCCATCGTGGCCCGCGACTTGATGTGACCACCCCCCCCCCACCAGTCGTTGGTTCTCCGATTTTAGCTGATGCAGACAATGGAGCAAGGAGGCAACTGAAGAAATTTTTAAAAATACAGGAATTACTTTTAAAAAATGTTCATGAACCGGCCTTTAATCTACCGGTATTAGAGCGATACTATCATCAGAAGAAAGATATTCCAATGTGAAATTGTTTTTTTTTTTTTACTATTCTTAAAGTTATATTTGTAATTAATAAACTTCTGAATATCTTATTGAAAATATTGTTTGCTATAACGATTCATGCAGTTAATAACTTTTACATCATTTCCAG
This sequence comes from Magallana gigas, assembly GCF_963853765.1. Classification (NCBI taxonomy): domain Eukaryota; kingdom Metazoa; phylum Mollusca; class Bivalvia; order Ostreida; family Ostreidae; genus Magallana; species Magallana gigas. Next base: position 15,068,391 of record NC_088862.1, read on the forward strand.
TGAAGTATAAACGTTATATGCAGTACTTTTATAAGGAAAATTCCAATATTTTGTCATATTCTAAGTTGATGCTTTGAATGTTAGCTAATCTGAAAGACAGAATCTGATATCAAAATAACTGAATTATAATATTTAAAATTGCAAATAAGTATTTTAATGCATCTTTCTTTACCACCTCATGTTAATGTATTTCATCTTCGTGCATTCATAACAAGAGAGATAAACATGAAACATGGATTATTTGCTAGTCATTTATGCTTAAGTGTTGAAAATTGGATCATAATTGATTATTCATGTTTATTGAACAATTTTGACCTCCATAATCAATGCATCAGACTAAACAATTCATATATATTTCTCTCATAAAAATTGGATTTGAAAAAGATTTGAACCTTGTTTTCAAACACAGCAACATATTTTTTCAGTATACCTGTACATACACTATATTTTTATAGGCAGTTACTGGTTCATTGGAACAATAATTTTTGGGTAGGTACATGTTACTATTTGTGATAGAGAAATATAACCCATTAGGATGTAAATAGTAATCACAAATTAAATGACTATAACAAAACCTAACCTGTGCATTTTCCTGTTCATTCTTCCATTGGTAAACAGGACAGCAAACTTTTGATTAAATTAAACACAGATTGATACTTTTTTGTATTTTAGCGGAACATAGTTAATTAAACTGTTAAAGAACTATTTTTTCTTTTATTCATTTCTTATTACCACAATCATATTAATTATTATATGCACTCAAAACTATGGTGGCAAAACAGTTATCGAAATCATTATATTTACTTCACAATGTTTCATATGACTAGGATAAACATGTATAGCTCAACAGAAGTGGGGCAAGTGTTTAAACTACTAAGTATTTCACTCTATCATTTAGGCTATATACCTTAAATCAATTCAGGCTGTTCCTGCAATCAAAATAGAATTTATTAACATAAATATCACTGTTAAGTGTGTTTGTTTGTGTGTTAATCATTATTTGATTAAAACACTTTTTATCTTGTTTTTAAAACAGTTCAATTCAAAGACTACTCAGTTTAAAAGAATTACAATCCTTACCAAATGCGTCATCTTGTATATGTTAATTATTTTCTTTGTTTTATAAGTACAACGGCAACATTTATTGCTATTTTTTACTGAACACTTATCAATTTCTAGGAGTAAAAACCACGGTAACGGATTCTCATGTTGTTTGTACGTCTCGCGTTTTTGGGTTTTTTTCTTCATATATTCTCATTTTAACATTAATTTTACGAGTGATATGGTTAAGAGCGAGCGAAAAGTGTACAAATATTATGCATGGTTTATGATTCCAAAAATGAATTTATTAAGATGGATTTTTATACCAGTCTTGTTTCGAATTGAAACGAATGCAATGTCTCGTTGATATCTCATATTAATCTGTAGACGATTTGATTATTTTGTTTTAGCAAATTGTGATTTTGTTTAAAGGAATTTATGTCTTCTCATTGTAAAGAAATAGCATAGTCATTTTGAGCAAAGGGTTTAAGTTGAAAATATATTATGGATTGAATCTGTGCATATTCTATCAAATATTATATGTGTTGCCATAAGTTTCCAAGGCGTTTTTCCCTTTCATCTGTTCGCATTTTCTGTGGTCAATGGCGAGAAAAACATTTGTTTCTTTATGTCTCAGGGCTTAACAATAAAAAGCGCACTTGCTATAAATACGCTTTAGTACTAAATGGCAATGACAAATTGATTAGCCAATAATATAATTATATTGAATATTTTTACAAATTTTATCCCATCTCCATCCAGGTGACGAAGTGCGTTTAACGAAAATGAACTTGATTTATGTTTGAATGCATTGACTTCAATTGACCAAATAACGTCGTTTTGAACTGTCTTCGTAATGTGTATACTATGAATGAATTGCCGTATCCTTTAATTGTATTGTTTATGTCCTATGCATTAAATTGTTTTGTTTATTTTTTTAATTTCATGACTAATAATTATGTTCATGTATATGTTGAAAAAAAAAACACATCCACGTGTACAATACATGTAACATTGCACTGTTGATAAACAGTTACTCTAACAATGTATTGCGAATATAATTAAAACAATGTTGGACTTACAGAACGACTTTACCAGACATCCAGTAGAAAAATTGCAATATTCTTTTGAACAGTTACACGTCAATTCGCATTTCCATCCATAGCTTGGATAGACACATTGTCTGCTGCAATTAGGGCCTGAGTATCCAATTTTACACTCTGAAACAATGGGATTGCTCCTTATTATAACAGCATAAAATCTGCTGATGATTTGGAATCTGTATGAATTAGGAAATATGAAAACTTATGGATTATACAAAAAATCATGGAATTTCAAAGTAATTTGCACGAAGATAGGTGTAACTTTATCTGTTAAAGTAAAAATGTTGCATTTACAAGTTATACGCAATGTCTAAAAATTTAGATTATGTGACAAACTAGTTTTATTTAATTTTAAACAGATCGACTGATTGTAATAAAACCCATTGATAACCTGTACAGTTTCCTAGTTCACTATTCCATTCGTAACCAGAACAACAACCGCCTTCATTTCTGAAAAAAGAAAAGAACATTTAAGAAAGTTTTATTCCTTTTTTTATTGAATCGATGCATTTGCATTGTTTAGCTATGGGTTTTTTTTCTTATTTTCAGTTATTATAAAACAATACAATTTCTTCACGAGCGAATTTAAACTAATCAAAATAAATACCGTTTCTTTTTTCAACCTTACCTTGAACAAGTTTTATCTAAATTCGAAACAGATGTGATTAATGTATATGCCAGAAGAAATAAAGCAGATGTTGACACCATTTTGTTCTATTTCAATATGATTTAAAGATCTAGACTGCTCTTGCTATGTAAAAAAGATTGAGGAAGTTTTAATTCGGTTTTTATTAAATCACTAATTGGTTCCTAGTGGAAGTTCCAAATGTATTTTGTTATGAAGGAAACTGTCATCCATTGAGTTGTTGTCATTCGTGTATTATAGTAAAGTGGTTGACTTATTTGTTGTAATGCAATTGACTTCAGATTTGTTTGGAATGTTATTCTCTTTATGAATAATTGTAAGAAATAAAGTTTTTTTTCAGAATGTTGAAAATGAAAAACTCACCAAACACATATGTTAAAATATAATTGTACTGCATGAATTAAATTTAAATGGAAAAGTTGCACTTATCGACAGAATAAAAATTTCTGATTGTTTATAACGCTATTCATAGACTAAGTTGACTTAAGAGTCGAGACCGACAGATCCAAGACTATTGTTCTTTATCCTGTGAGCTATATATTTAGACAAAATGACATACATACATGTAACAGTTTAACATTATTATACTTTATTGTTAAATACTGAAATCTGAATGGTTTAGACGCAGTTGATAATCCGTGTTATTACTCTCATCGTTGGTAACAAACTTGGCAACGGGTAACACAACATATTGTTACATTGGCGTAAAGTATGTGCGAACGGTTCGCCATAGAATTCACCATATTCCTATATAAAAGCAGGAACGTTATCTTGTCCAGTCAGTTGACATTGGTTTCCTCGGGGTGTCAATTTCAATTCTTGACCTCCCAAACAGGCACTATTTACATAATGTTTCATTTTTCATGCTGTGACCTCCTGACAAAATATTTACAAGTCTTATCTTGAAGAAAACCTTACAACTTCCTTGGCATGTCTTTATGAACCAGGAGTTGAAATTGCAGCCACAAATCCAACATATCTGATTTTTACGATAAAAAAATCAGCAAATACCATAATTTTGTAAACAAAATTATTAATACTTTAACATTAGTTCTGTGTATACATATACATATATTTAATTCAAAACAAGAGTCAATGGTAAAATAAAAGTAGAGTTCAGATCACATCTGGTTTGCTTTTGTCCGGCGTTGATGATCAGAGGAGGGTCCCCTTAAATGATCTGGGCGTGCTATCCATAGCCGACAGAGTATTGGGTACCTGCAACATAGATTCTTTGTTGGTCATATAGGCCTATGTATTAAGTAATGGACTATAATTACTGAACAATTTTGACCTCCACAATCAATTCATCAGACTGGAAAAATTCATAATTCTCTCATGGAAAGGATATTTAAACCGTATGTTCAAACACAGAAATTTTCTTTCTATAAACATGTACATAAACTTCATTTTTTACAGAGGAAAGGGGGTGGTACTGGTTTATTGGATCATTTTTTTGCGGTAGGTACAAGTTAATATACTAAAAGAACAAATAACCTGTGGGCATTTTTAAAAAAAATAGTTTTTTGTGAGGATGAAAGCTCATGGGTAACTGGTATTCACCAAATATTTCTGACATTAGGAAGTGGCAGAGTTGAAGTATTGGACAGTCATACTTACAGATGAGTTGAGTACTGAAGTCATGGGAGGCAGCGATGAGACCCAGGTTACTGCTGGAACTGTGAGAAAGAGGACACAATATATTTTTCTTATTAAATTCATTACTTACAACAGTATCTTTGAGTTTCTCTCTTTTTCTTTCTCTCCCTCTCTCAAAAATATTTTTCTTAATAAATTCATTTAACTGAGTCCCCCCCCCTCTCTCTCTCTCTCTCTCTCTCTCTCTCTCTCTCTCTCTCTCTCTCTCTCTCTCTCTCTCTCATCCTACATTACTGTTGAATGTATGATATAGAACCTTGATAAAATTAGCAGTGTGTCTTCATTAATATCCATAGAGTCTGAGCAATAAAGATACAAGTTGTTTTTTTAATGCAACAGATTATTCTTTTCATTTTCATTAAAAAATGTTTCCTTTGCAGGCATTCCCTTTACCTGGTTAGGTGAAATTTTACCTGTGGTAGAGTCTCCTGTTTGCACAAGATTATCAACTGTTAAACAGGCCACATCCTACAGAAGAACACATTGAATACTCTACCGGACAAAACTGACATTGCAATATACAAACCTCTCAATATAAAGAACCGCATTACATTTTCCTTAATTAAGTCTTATTCACCTTAAAACACTTTGTCCTAAGTAAAAATGTTACTTGTAAAATAAAATCACTACTGCACCTACTTATTGTTCAATAAAAACATAATTACTTTTCGTAAAATTTTAATTGAAACCAATTCTTAAATCTGAATCAATTTTTTTTTAATTGAGCAGTATCAGGTGGGGAAAATACATTTTTTTCTTGCATCAGATATGACTCCAAGGTCTTTCCATCGGTGGCTTTGTCCAGTCCATCCAGTCGTTGGTTCTCCGATTTTAGCTGATGCAGACAATGAAGCAAGGAGGCAACTGAAGAAATTTTAAAAATTACAGGAATTACTTTAAAAAAATTTCATGAACTGACCTTTAATCTACCGGTATTAGAGCGATACTATCATCAGAAGAAATTGTTTTTTTTTAGCTATTCTTAAAGTTACATTTGTAATAAACATCTGAATATCTCATTGAAAAATATGTCTGCAATAACGATGCATGCAGTTAATAACTTTCACATCATCTCCAGTAAAGTATGAACGTAATATGCAGTACTTGTATAAGGAAAATTCCCATATTTGTTCATATTTTAAGTTGATGCTTTGAATGTTAGCTAATCTGAAAGACAGAATCTGATATCAAAATAACTGAATTATAATATTCAAAATTGCAATTAAGTATTTTAATTCATCTTTACCATCTCATGTTAATGTATTTCCTCTTCCTGCATTCATAACAAGAGAGATAAACATGAAACATGGATTATTTGTTAGTCATTTATGCTTAAGTGTTGAAAATTGGATCATAATTAATGATTCATGTTTATTGAACAATTTTGACCTCCACAATCAATTCATCAGACTAAACAATTCATATATATTTCTCTCATAAAAATTTGATTTGAAAAAGATTTGAACCTTGTTTTCAAACACAGCAACATATTTTTCAGTATACCTGTATATACACTTTATTTTTAAAGGCAGTTACTGGTTCATTGGAACAATAATTTTTGGGTAGGTACAAGTTACTATTTGTGATAGAAGTATAACCCATTAGGATGTAAATAGTAATCACAAATTAAATGACTATAACAAAACCTAACCTGTGCATTTTCCTGTTCATTCTTCCATTTGTAAACAGGACCACAAAAGGTTTTTTTTCTCCACTTTCGATTAAATTAAACACACATTTATACTTTTTTTGTATTTTAGCGGAACATAGTTAATTAAACTGAAGAACTATTTTTTCTTTTATTCATTTCTTAATACCACAATCATATTAATTATTATATGCACTCAAAACTATGGTGGCAAAACAGTTAATAAATAGAAGATATCTATATTGTGTGATTTTATATTTGCTTTATCCAACGAGTTGAAATGGTGTATATATTCGCAAGGCTTGCCGAGCGAATATAACCATTTCAACGAGTTGGATAAAGCAAATATAGAATCACACAATTATATATGTTCTATTTATCTCATACAATTTGATTTATATTATGAAGCTTTTGAGACAATCCCTTATGTGACCTTTTTTTTTTTTTTCAAAGATAAAAACGATGATGCAACGTTGTGTAATGCGCACAGGCACCTGAATTTTTATCAATCAGTCGCTTAATAAGTCATATATCGAAAAATTCTACCCCTACTATATATAAATACTGATTGATAAAAATTCAGGTGCCTGTGCTCGAACAAGGAACAGTTGTTGATGTTTTATAACACAAACACCAGCCTAATGATAAGGGATTGAAAATAGTGAATAAGGATGCTTACTGGTGGTTGAATCAAAGTCTTATAAAACATTATTTCGGTAAGGTCTTGTATATAAACACAATGCATAACCAGTACGCTCTGTTTCCATCGCGTCGTCAGGATGAACTCTTTGATAGTTAACGTGATTTGCAGTTTTATAAACTACACAAAGCAAATTGAAAGTTTGAATGGGGCTACACTTATCACAAATCTTGACAAACAAGAAAAAAAGGTTTTTTGGTTACAGTTATGTATAACTTTGTAAAAAGAGCTGGGTGGGGGGGGGGTAATGCTAAGCCCCCCCCCCCCCCCCTCCCCCCCTAATAGCCCGGGTTCCGACACCTATGTGTTTTCCTTCATATTTGTAAGTAATTGAAGTCTTTGACAAACTCCATTTTATATCACCCTTTGTAGCTGATATAGTTATGTTGAAAGTACTAGCAAATCTTCGAAAATAGGTCACTGAAGCGTTGAAGCGAGGGGCTGTGTCAAAAGTAGTTCCGACCGGAAGAATTTGATTTAGCATCACCCGTGTGATATAGCAAAGGTTTATCACACGGGTAATATACACCACACGTATGAGATAAAATCATTATATTTACTTCACAATGTTTTCATATGACTAGGATAAACATGTATAGCTCAAGAGAAGTGGGGGAAGTGTTTAAACTATTTCACTATCATTTAGGCTATATACCTTAAATCAATTCAGGCTGTTCCTGCAATCAAAATAGGATTTATGTACATAAATATCACTGTTAAGTGTGTTTTTTTGTGTGTTAATCATTATTTGATAAAAACACTTTTTATCTTGAAATTAAAACAGTTAAATTCAAAGACTACTCAATTATTAAGAATTATAATCCTTACCAAATGCGTCCTCAACTTGAAAATGATTATTGCATATTTGATTATTTCCTTTGTTTTATAAGTACATTGGCAACATTTATTGCTATTTTTTTTACTGAACACTTAGCAATTTCAAGGAGTAAAAACCACGGTAACGGATACTCATGTTGTTTGTACGTCTCGCGTTTTTTTTAAATCATATTTTCATTTTAACATTAATTTTAGGAGTGATACGGTTAAGAGCGAGCAAAAAATGTACAAATATTATGCATGGTTTATGATTCCAAAAAATGAATTTATTTATTATGTTCAGATAAGATGGAAATCTTACACCAATCTTGTTTCGAATTAAAACGAATGCAATGTCTCGTTGATATCTTATATTAATCCGTAGACGAATTGATTATTTTGTTTTAGAGAATTATAATTTCCTTAAAATGAATTTATGACTTCTCCTTATAAAGAGATATCATAGTCATTTTGAGCAAAGGGTTTAAGTTGAAAATATATTATGTATGTGCGTATTATATCAAATATAATGAAAATATATTATGTATGTGCGTATTCAATCAAATATAATGTGCGTTGCCATAAGTTTCCAAGGCGTTTTTCCCTTTCCTCTGTTCGCATTTTCTGTGGTCAATGGCGAGAAAAACATTTGTTTCTTTATGTCCCAGGGCTTAGCAATAAAAAGCGCACTTGCTATAAATACGTTTTCGCACTAAATGGCAATGGTATAATGATTAGGCATAATATAATTATATTAAAGATTTTTCTACAAAATTTGTCCCATCTCCATACAGGTGACGAAGTGCGTTTAACGAAAATGAATTTATGTTTGAATTCATTGACTTCAGTTCACTAGATAACGTCGTTTTACTGTGTATACTATGAATGTATTGCCGTGTCCTTTAATTGTATTGTTTACCTCCTATACATTAAATTATTTTGTTTATTTTTTAAATTTCATAACATTATAATTATGTTCATGTATATGTAGAAAAAACACATCTACGTGTGCAATACATGTAACATTGTATTGTTGATAAACAGTTACAATGTATTGCGAATATTATTAAAACACAGTTGGACTTACGGGACGACTTTACCAGACATCCAGTAGAAAAGCTGCAGTTTTCTTTTGAACAGTTACACTCCAATGTGCATCTCCATCCATAACTTGGATAGACACATTGCTTGCTGCAATTAAGGCCTGAGTATCCAAGTTTACACTCTGAAACAAAAGCATTGCTTCTTATCATAACAGCATAAAATCTGCTGATGATTTGGAATCTGTATGAATTTGGATATATGAAAACATATATGGATTATACGAAACATCAGGGAAAGTAATTTGCGTGAAGATAGATGTAACTTTATCTGTTAACGTAAAAATGTAGCATTTACAAGTTATACGCAATGTCTAAAAATTTAGATTATGGGACAAACTAGTTTTATTTAATTTTAAACAGATCGACTGATTGTAATAAAACCCATTGATAACCTGTACAGTTTCCTAGTTCACTATTCCATTCGTAACCAGGACAACAACCACCTTCATAACTGAAAAAAGAAAAGAACATTAAAGAAAGTTTTATTCTTTTTTTTTTATTGAATCGATGCATTTGCATTGTTTAGCTATGTTTTTTTTTTCTTATTTTCTGTTATTATAAAACAATACAATTTCTTCACGAGCGAATTTAAACTAATCAAAATAAATACCGTTTCTTTTTCAACCTTACCTTGAACAAGTTTTATCTGAATTCGAAACAGATGTGATTAATGTATAGGCCAGAAGAATTAAAGCAGATGTTGACACCATTTTGTTCTATTTCAATATGATTTAAAGATCTAGACTGCTCTTGCTATGTAAAAAAGATGGAGGAAGTTTTAATTCGGTCTTTATTTAATCACTAATTGGTTCCTAGTGCAAGTTCCAAATGTAATGTTGTTACGAAGGAAACTGTCATCCATTGAGTTGTTGTCATCCGTGTATTATAGTAAAGTGGTTGACATATGTTGTAATGCAATTGACTTCAAATTTGTTTGGAATGATATTCTCTTTATTTTTCAGAATGTTGAAAATGAAAAACTCACCTAACACATAATTTATGTTAAAATATACTTGTACTGCATGACTTAAATTTACACGGAAAAGTTGCACTTACCGACAGAATAAAAATCGTAAATATCAAATTCTTTGTAACGCTATTCATAGACTAAGTTGACTTAAGAGTCGAGACCGACAGATCCAAGACTATTGTTCTTTATCCTGTGAGCTATTTATTAAGACAAAATGACATACATACATATAACAATTTAACATTATTATACTTTAATGTTAAATACTGAAATCTGATTGGTTTAGACGCAGTTGATAATCCGTTCTATTACTCTCATCGTTAGTAACACACTTGGCAACGTGCAACACAACATATTGTTACATGCACGTAAATTATGTGCGTACGGTTCGCCATAAAATTCACCTCATTCCTATATAAAAGCAGTAAAGTTTTCTTTAAAATTAAGACATTCAGTATGAAATAAATAGTACCTGTTTGGGAGGGTAAGAGTTGAAATTGACACCCCGAGAAAACCATTGTCATCCGACGCTTCCTGTCGGTTGACATTGGTTTCCTCGGAGTGTCAATTTCAATTCTTACCCTCCCAAACAGGCACTATTTACATGTTTCATTTTTCACGCTGTGACCTCCTGATAAAATATTTACAAGTCTTATCTTGAAGAAAACCCTATAACTTAGATTGTAATAGCTTTTGACTTCTTCCCTGGCATGTCTTTATGAACCATGATTTGAAATTGCAGCCACAGATCCAACATATCTGATTTTTACGATAAAAAAATCAGCAAATGCCATATTTTTTTATTAATACTTTAACATTAGTTCTGTGTATACATATATATCTAAATTAAAACAAGAGTCAATGGTACAATAAAAGAAGAGTTAAGGTCACATCTGGTTTGCTTTTGTCCGGCGTTGATGATCGGGGAGGGTCCCCTTAAATGATCTGGGCGTGCTGTCCATAGCCGACAGAGTATTGGATACCTGCAACATAGATTCTTTGTTGGTCATATAGGCCTATGTATTAAGTAATTGACTATAATTACTGGACAATTTTGACCTCCACAATCAATTCATCAGACTGGAAAAATTCATAATTCTCTCATGGAAAGGATATTTAAACCGTATGTTCAAACACAGAAATTTTCTTTCTATAAACATGTACATAAACTTCATTTTTTACAGAGGAAAGGGGGTGGTACTGGTTTATTGGATCATTTTTTTGCGGTAGGTACAAGTTAATATACTAAAAGAACAAATAACCTGTGGGCATTTTTAAAAAAAATAGTTTTTTGTGAGGATGAAAGCTCATGGGTAACTGGTATTCACCAAATATTTCTGACATTAGGAAGTGGCAGAGTTGAAGTATTGGACAGTCATACTTACAGATGAGTTGAGTACTGAAGTCATGGGAGGCAGCGATGAGACCCAGGTTACTGCTGGAACTGTGAGAAAGAGGACACAATATATTTTTCTTATTAAATTCATTACTTACAACAGTATCTTTGAGTTTCTCTCTTTTTCTTTCTCTCCCTCTCTCAAAAATATTTTTCTTAATAAATTCATTTAACTGAGTCCCCCTCTCTCTCTCTCTCTCTCTCTCTCTCTCTCTCTCTCTCTCTCTCTCTCTCTCTCTCTCTCTCTCTCTCTCTCATCCTACATTACTGTTGAATGTATGATATAGAACCTTGATAAAATTAGCAGTGTGTCTTCATTAATATCCATAGAGTCTGAGCAATAAAGATACAAGTTGTTTTTTTAATGCAACAGATTATTCTTTTCATTTTCATTAAAAAATGTTTCCTTTGCAGGCATTCCCTTTACCTGGTTAGGTGAAATTTTACCTGTGGTAGAGTCTCCTGTTTGCACAAGATTATCAACTGTTAAACAGGCCACATCCTACAGAAGAACACATTGAATACTCTACCGGACAAAACTGACATTGCAATATACAAACCTCTCAATATAAAGAACCGCATTACATTTTCCTTAATTAAGTCTTATTCACCTTAAAACACTTTGTCCTAAGTAAAAATGTTACTTGTAAAATAAAATCACTACTGCACCTACTTATTGTTCAATAAAAACATAATTACTTTTCGTAAAATTTTAATTGAAACCAATTCTTAAATCTGAATCAATTTTTTTTTAATTGAGCAGTATCAGGTGGGGAAAATACATTTTTTTCTTGCATCAGATATGACTCCAAGGTCTTTCCATCGGTGGCTTTGTCCAGTCCATCCAGTCGTTGGTTCTCCGATTTTAGCTGATGCAGACAATGAAGCAAGGAGGCAACTGAAGAAATTTTAAAAATTACAGGAATTACTTTAAAAAAATTTCATGAACTGACCTTTAATCTACCGGTATTAGAGCGATACTATCATCAGAAGAAATTGTTTTTTTTTAGCTATTCTTAAAGTTACATTTGTAATAAACATCTGAATATCTCATTGAAAAATATGTCTGCAATAACGATGCATGCAGTTAATAACTTTCACATCATCTCCAGTAAAGTATGAACGTAATATGCAGTACTTGTATAAGGAAAATTCCCATATTTGTTCATATTTTAAGTTGATGCTTTGAATGTTAGCTAATCTGAAAGACAGAATCTGATATCAAAATAACTGAATTATAATATTCAAAATTGCAATTAAGTATTTTAATTCATCTTTACCATCTCATGTTAATGTATTTCCTCTTCCTGCATTCATAACAAGAGAGATAAACATGAAACATGGATTATTTGTTAGTCATTTATGCTTAAGTGTTGAAAATTGGATCATAATTAATGATTCATGTTTATTGAACAATTTTGACCTCCACAATCAATTCATCAGACTAAACAATTCATATATATTTCTCTCATAAAAATTTGATTTGAAAAAGATTTGAACCTTGTTTTCAAACACAGCAACATATTTTTCAGTATACCTGTATATACACTTTATTTTTAAAGGCAGTTACTGGTTCATTGGAACAATAATTTTTGGGTAGGTACAAGTTACTATTTGTGATAGAAGTATAACCCATTAGGATGTAAATAGTAATCACAAATTAAATGACTATAACAAAACCTAACCTGTGCATTTTCCTGTTCATTCTTCCATTTGTAAACAGGACCACAAAAGGTTTTTTTTCTCCACTTTCGATTAAATTAAACACACATTTATACTTTTTTTGTATTTTAGCGGAACATAGTTAATTAAACTGAAGAACTATTTTTTCTTTTATTCATTTCTTAATACCACAATCATATTAATTATTATATGCACTCAAAACTATGGTGGCAAAACAGTTAATAAATAGAAGATATCTATATTGTGTGATTTTATATTTGCTTTATCCAACGAGTTGAAATGGTGTATATATTCGCAAGGCTTGCCGAGCGAATATAACCATTTCAACGAGTTGGATAAAGCAAATATAGAATCACACAATTATATATGTTCTATTTATCTCATACAATTTGATTTATATTATGAAGCTTTTGAGACAATCCCTTATGTGACCTTTTTTTTTTTTTTCAAAGATAAAAACGATGATGCAACGTTGTGTAATGCGCACAGGCACCTGAATTTTTATCAATCAGTCGCTTAATAAGTCATATATCGAAAAATTCTACCCCTACTATATATAAATACTGATTGATAAAAATTCAGGTGCCTGTGCTCGAACAAGGAACAGTTGTTGATGTTTTATAACACAAACACCAGCCTAATGATAAGGGATTGAAAATAGTGAATAAGGATGCTTACTGGTGGTTGAATCAAAGTCTTATAAAACATTATTTCGGTAAGGTCTTGTATATAAACACAATGCATAACCAGTACGCTCTGTTTCCATCGCGTCGTCAGGATGAACTCTTTGATAGTTAACGTGATTTGCAGTTTTATAAACTACACAAAGCAAATTGAAAGTTTGAATGGGGCTACACTTATCACAAATCTTGACAAACAAGAAAAAAAGGTTTTTTGGTTACAGTTATGTATAACTTTGTAAAAAGAGCTGGGTGGGGGGGGGGGGGGTAATGCTAAGCCCCCCCCCCCCCCTCCCCCCCTAATAGCCCGGGTTCCGACACCTATGTGTTTTCCTTCATATTTGTAAGTAATTGAAGTCTTTGACAAACTCCATTTTATATCACCCTTTGTAGCTGATATAGTTATGTTGAAAGTACTAGCAAATCTTCGAAAATAGGTCACTGAAGCGTTGAAGCGAGGGGCTGTGTCAAAAGTAGTTCCGACCGGAAGAATTTGATTTAGCATCACCCGTGTGATATAGCAAAGGTTTATCACACGGGTAATATACACCACACGTATGAGATAAAATCATTATATTTACTTCACAATGTTTTCATATGACTAGGATAAACATGTATAGCTCAAGAGAAGTGGGGGAAGTGTTTAAACTATTTCACTATCATTTAGGCTATATACCTTAAATCAATTCAGGCTGTTCCTGCAATCAAAATAGGATTTATGTACATAAATATCACTGTTAAGTGTGTTTTTTTGTGTGTTAATCATTATTTGATAAAAACACTTTTTATCTTGAAATTAAAACAGTTAAATTCAAAGACTACTCAATTATTAAGAATTATAATCCTTACCAAATGCGTCCTCAACTTGAAAATGATTATTGCATATTTGATTATTTCCTTTGTTTTATAAGTACATTGGCAACATTTATTGCTATTTTTTTTACTGAACACTTAGCAATTTCAAGGAGTAAAAACCACGGTAACGGATACTCATGTTGTTTGTACGTCTCGCGTTTTTTTTAAATCATATTTTCATTTTAACATTAATTTTAGGAGTGATACGGTTAAGAGCGAGCAAAAAATGTACAAATATTATGCATGGTTTATGATTCCAAAAAATGAATTTATTTATTATGTTCAGATAAGATGGAAATCTTACACCAATCTTGTTTCGAATTAAAACGAATGCAATGTCTCGTTGATATCTTATATTAATCCGTAGACGAATTGATTATTTTGTTTTAGAGAATTATAATTTCCTTAAAATGAATTTATGACTTCTCCTTATAAAGAGATATCATAGTCATTTTGAGCAAAGGGTTTAAGTTGAAAATATATTATGTATGTGCGTATTATATCAAATATAATGAAAATATATTATGTATGTGCGTATTCAATCAAATATAATGTGCGTTGCCATAAGTTTCCAAGGCGTTTTTCCCTTTCCTCTGTTCGCATTTTCTGTGGTCAATGGCGAGAAAAACATTTGTTTCTTTATGTCCCAGGGCTTAGCAATAAAAAGCGCACTTGCTATAAATACGTTTTCGCACTAAATGGCAATGGTATAATGATTAGGCATAATATAATTATATTAAAGATTTTTCTACAAAATTTGTCCCATCTCCATACAGGTGACGAAGTGCGTTTAACGAAAATGAATTTATGTTTGAATTCATTGACTTCAGTTCACTAGATAACGTCGTTTTACTGTGTATACTATGAATGTATTGCCGTGTCCTTTAATTGTATTGTTTACCTCCTATACATTAAATTATTTTGTTTATTTTTTAAATTTCATAACATTATAATTATGTTCATGTATATGTAGAAAAAACACATCTACGTGTGCAATACATGTAACATTGTATTGTTGATAAACAGTTACAATGTATTGCGAATATTATTAAAACACAGTTGGACTTACGGGACGACTTTACCAGACATCCAGTAGAAAAGCTGCAGTTTTCTTTTGAACAGTTACACTCCAATGTGCATCTCCATCCATAACTTGGATAGACACATTGCTTGCTGCAATTAAGGCCTGAGTATCCAAGTTTACACTCTGAAACAAAAGCATTGCTTCTTATCATAACAGCATAAAATCTGCTGATGATTTGGAATCTGTATGAATTTGGATATATGAAAACATATATGGATTATACGAAACATCAGGGAAAGTAATTTGCGTGAAGATAGATGTAACTTTATCTGTTAACGTAAAAATGTAGCATTTACAAGTTATACGCAATGTCTAAAAATTTAGATTATGGGACAAACTAGTTTTATTTAATTTTAAACAGATCGACTGATTGTAATAAAACCCATTGATAACCTGTACAGTTTCCTAGTTCACTATTCCATTCGTAACCAGGACAACAACCACCTTCATAACTGAAAAAAGAAAAGAACATTAAAGAAAGTTTTATTCTTTTTTTTTTATTGAATCGATGCATTTGCATTGTTTAGCTATGTTTTTTTTTTCTTATTTTCTGTTATTATAAAACAATACAATTTCTTCACGAGCGAATTTAAACTAATCAAAATAAATACCGTTTCTTTTTCAACCTTACCTTGAACAAGTTTTATCTGAATTCGAAACAGATGTGATTAATGTATAGGCCAGAAGAATTAAAGCAGATGTTGACACCATTTTGTTCTATTTCAATATGATTTAAAGATCTAGACTGCTCTTGCTATGTAAAAAAGATGGAGGAAGTTTTAATTCGGTCTTTATTTAATCACTAATTGGTTCCTAGTGCAAGTTCCAAATGTAATGTTGTTACGAAGGAAACTGTCATCCATTGAGTTGTTGTCATCCGTGTATTATAGTAAAGTGGTTGACATATGTTGTAATGCAATTGACTTCAAATTTGTTTGGAATGATATTCTCTTTATTTTTCAGAATGTTGAAAATGAAAAACTCACCTAACACATAATTTATGTTAAAATATACTTGTACTGCATGACTTAAATTTACACGGAAAAGTTGCACTTACCGACAGAATAAAAATCGTAAATATCAAATTCTTTGTAACGCTATTCATAGACTAAGTTGACTTAAGAGTCGAGACCGACAGATCCAAGACTATTGTTCTTTATCCTGTGAGCTATTTATTAAGACAAAATGACATACATACATATAACAATTTAACATTATTATACTTTAATGTTAAATACTGAAATCTGATTGGTTTAGACGCAGTTGATAATCCGTTCTATTACTCTCATCGTTAGTAACACACTTGGCAACGTGCAACACAACATATTGTTACATGCACGTAAATTATGTGCGTACGGTTCGCCATAAAATTCACCTCATTCCTATATAAAAGCAGTAAAGTTTTCTTTAAAATTAAGACATTCAGTATGAAATAAATAGTACCTGTTTGGGAGGGTAAGAGTTGAAATTGACACCCCGAGAAAACCATTGTCATCCGACGCTTCCTGTCGGTTGACATTGGTTTCCTCGGAGTGTCAATTTCAATTCTTACCCTCCCAAACAGGCACTATTTACATGTTTCATTTTTCACGCTGTGACCTCCTGATAAAATATTTACAAGTCTTATCTTGAAGAAAACCCTATAACTTAGATTGTAATAGCTTTTGACTTCTTCCCTGGCATGTCTTTATGAACCATGATTTGAAATTGCAGCCACAGATCCAACATATCTGATTTTTACGATAAAAAAATCAGCAAATGCCATATTTTTTTATTAATACTTTAACATTAGTTCTGTGTATACATATATATCTAAATTAAAACAAGAGTCAATGGTACAATAAAAGAAGAGTTAAGGTCACATCTGGTTTGCTTTTGTCCGGCGTTGATGATCGGGGAGGGTCCCCTTAAATGATCTGGGCGTGCTGTCCATAGCCGACAGAGTATTGGATACCTGCAACATAGATTCTTTGTTGGTCATATAGGCCTATGTATTAAGTAATTGACTATAATTACTGGACAATTTTGACCTCCACAATCAATTCATCAGACTGGAAAAATTCATTATTCTCTCATGGAAAGGATATTTAAACCCCATGTTCAAACACAGAAACTTTCTTTCTATAAACATGTACATAAACTTCATTTTTTACAGGGGGAAGGGGGTGGTACTGGTTTATTGGAACATTATTATGCGGTAGGTACAAGTTACTATTTGTGAAAAGAACAAATAACGTGGCAGAGTTGAAGT
The DNA here is from genome assembly GCF_963853765.1 of Magallana gigas. Taxonomy (NCBI): domain Eukaryota; kingdom Metazoa; phylum Mollusca; class Bivalvia; order Ostreida; family Ostreidae; genus Magallana; species Magallana gigas. The sequence continues at coordinate 15,086,026 of NC_088862.1, forward strand.
ATTCGACAGTCATACTTACAGATGAATTGAGTACTGAAGTCGTGGGAGGCAGCGATGAGACACAGGTCACTGCCGAAACTGTGAGAAAGAGGGCACAAAATATTTTTCTAATTAAATTCATTCCTTCTAACAGTATCTTTGAGTTTCTCTCTTTTTCTTTCTCTCCCCTCTCTCAAAAATATTTTTTCTTCATAAATTCATTCAACTTAGTGTCTCTCTCTCTCTCTCTCTCTCTCTCTCCATTCATACTTCATTACTGTTGAATGTATAATATATAACCTTGATAAAATTAGCAATGTGTCTTCACCGATATCCATAGAGTTTGAGCAATAGAGGTAAAAGTTGTTTTTATGCAACAGATTATTCTTTTCATTTTCGTTTTAAAATGTTTCCTTTGCAGGGATTTCCTTCACCAGGATAGGTGAAATCTTACCTGTGGTGGAGCCTCCTGTCTGCACAAGTTTATCATCTATTAAACAGGCCACATCCTTCAAAAGTACACATCAATTACTCAACCGGACAAAACTAACATGGCAATAAAAAGCTCTCAATATCAAGAACCGGATTTCATTTTCCTTAGTTAAGTCTTACTCACTAAAAACACTTTGTCCGAAATAAAAATGCTACTTGTAAAGTAGAATCACTACTGCACCTACTTAATTTTCAATAAAAACATAATTATTTTTCGTAAACTATTAATTGAAATCAATTCTAAAATCAAGATATGTGTTCTGAATGAATTTCTTTAATTGGAAGTACATGTATCAGGTGGAAAAAATATAGCGTTCCATATATCTAGTAAATCTTTACACAGAGAGTGAAAATAGATTTTTTTTCTTGCATCCGATATGGCTCCGAAGTCTTTCCGTTGGTGGGTTTGTCCGAGGAATTTGTCCGAATGAGAAATGAGTCCGGTTGGAGGGGGAGGAGAACGGATAGACAGCCGTGCATTTGCATATTTGCAATAACAATGCATGCAGTTAATAACTTTCACACCATTTCTAGTAAAGTATTAACGTAATATGCAGTACTTGTATAAGGAAAATTCCCATATTTGTTTATATTTTGAGTTGATGCTTTGATTGTTAGCTAATCTGAAATACAGAATCTGATATCAAACTAACTGAATTATAAAATCTAAGATTGCAACATAGTATCTTTAATGCATCTTTACCACATCATGTTAATGTGTTTCCTCATCCCGCCTTCATAACGAGAGATAAACATGAAACATGGTTTATTTGTTAGTAATTCATGCCCATGTGTTAAAAATTAGATCATAATTATTTTTATCCATAATTGATAATTTTCAAAATAGACCATTACTGCATATAGCATTATTTCTCACTCATGAAATAATTAACCTCTATCCGCTCGAAATTGAACCACCTGAGCCCTTCATCTTTGTACAGTAAAACATCACATAACACATAGGTATGTTGCACTCTGCCACTTTTGTGACTTTATTGTTAACCAAATTTGGTTTGAAGTAATCAGGAAAATGACAATAGATGATTATATAACAATAATTAATAAGTTCATCAAATTATTCATAAAATTATGAATATTTAATTCTTTACCCATAATATTTTACAACTAAAATAATCCATAACTCCCATTACTGATGTAATCAATGATGTGATTGATTAGATAATTTATGAAAAACATAATCCTTGTGGTCTGAGAGTGCCATGCTTAATAAAGAAAAAAGAAAATACACAAGAATTTTTAGTTTTTATAAACATGTTCATAAAAAAGGAAGGTGGAGGGGTGGAGGTGGTTTATAGATCGCTTTGAAAATTTTCAATGCTTAGCTATCGGCGTCCTGAAAGAAGTGAGAACCCACGCTATTAAAATGACGCTCCCAAGATTTTACCGCGGAATAAATTCATTGGTTACCTCCGGCGACGTTGATTTTGTGTCCATATATGAAGATGCTGTATAACTTTGACAATACCGCAGGAAAGATAACTCTCGCGAACTTAACAGAAATCATCAATATGCATAAAATATTTTAAGAAATCTTAAAAATCATATTCATGATTATTGAACAATTTTTACTTCCATAATCAATTCATCAGCATAAAAAATTCACATATTTCTCTCATAAAAAGAAATTTGAACCCTGTTTTCAAACACAGCAACATCTTTTTAGTATACCTGTACATACACTTTATTTTTAAAGGGTGTTACTGGTTCATTTGAACATTAATATGTGGGTAGGTAGAAGTTACTATTTGTGAAATAGAAATATAACCTGTGAGAATGTAAATTGTAATCACAAAATAAATGACTATAACAAAACCTAACCTGTGTATTTTCCTCTTCATTCTTTCATTTGTAAACAGGACGACAAAAGTTTGTTTTTTCTACTTTTGATTAAATTAAACACACATTGATACTTTTTTATGTTAGCGGAACATTTTAAATTAAACTGTTAAAGAACTATTTTTTTTCTTTTATTCGTTTCTCATTACCACAATCATATTAATGATTATATGCACTCAAAACTATGGTAAGGAAACAGTTAAAGAAATCCTTATATATACTTCACATTGTTTTCATATGACTAGGATATACATGTGTAGCTCAAAAGAAGTGGGGGAAGTGTTTAAACTATTTCACTCTATCGTTTAGGCTATATGCCTTAATTCAATTCAGGCTGTTCCTGCAATCGAAATAGGATACATGTACATGAATATCACAGTTAAAGTGTGTGACTTTGTGTGTTAATCACTATTTGATCAAACACTTTTTATCTTCAAAAAAAAAAAAACTAGCTTAATGCAAAGACAACTCAGTTATTAAGAATTATAATCCTACCCAAATGCGTCCTGATCTTGTAAATGATTATTGCATATTTAATTATTTCATTTGTTTTATAATTATAACAGCATTTATTGTGTTTTTATCAATTTCTAGGACTAAAACCATTGTATCGGTTTATAATGTTGTTTGTACGTCCCGCGGGTGTTTTTTTATTAGATTTTCATTTTAAGAGCGAGAGGAAATTGTACAAATATTATGCATGATTTATGTATCCAAAAAATGACTTTATCTATAATCTTTAAATAACATGGAATTTGTATGACTTTTATTTCGAGTTGAAACGAATGTGATGTCTCGTTGATATCTCTTAACGATTTGATTAATTTGTTTTAGCGAATTATAATCTCGTAAAAATGAATTTTTGTTTTTCGTTATAAATAGATAGCATAGTCATTTTGAACAAAGAGTTTAATTTAATTAATGTTATGAAAAGGAATAAATCTGTACTGTTCCATTAAGTATATATGTGATGCCCTTTGTCTCCAATGCGTTTATCCTCTTTCGCCTGCCAGCACCCTCTGTGGTCAATGGAAAGAACAACGTTCGTTTCTCTATGTCTCTGGGCGTAGAAAAAAAGCGCGCTTGCTTTAAATACGCTTTAGTAATAGAATAAATGGCAAAATGATAAGAGAAAAATATATTTCAAAGATTTTGTCAAAAACATTTCTACAAAACTTATCTCATCTCCGTACAGATGACAAATGCATTTAACCTTAGGTAAAATAAAATAATGTGCCTTTGAATTCATCGACCTCAGTTCATGAAATAACGTCGCTTTGAACCGTCTTCGTACTGTCGTAAATATATTTCCATATCCTTCAATTGTATTGTTTACCTTCTACATAAAATGTCTGGGTTTTTTTAGTTTCATAACTTTATAATTATGTTCATGTATATGATGAAAAAAAAACGCATCCTTTTGTGCATTACATGTTACCCTGTACTATTGAAAAAACAGTTTCAATGTATTGCGAATATAATTAAAACAATGCTTGACTTACGTGACGATTTTTTTAGACATCCAGAAGAAAAGCTGCAATATTCTTTTGAACAGTTGCACTCTAATATGCATTTCCACCCATAAGCTGGATAAACACATTGCTTGCTACAATTAGGGCCAGAGTATCCAATTTTACACTCTGAAACAAAAGCATTGCTATTTTGTTATAATTCATAATGGGAAAAACAACAGCAAAAAAACAAAGGGTGTTTCATATTTCATTTCAAAATCTGCTGATGGTTTGGAATCGAATGTGAATATATATGGAACATGTGAAAACTCATAGAAAGTTATATTCATAAAGAAACGTTTAGTTATGTTAATGTAAAAAAAATTTCATTTACAAGTTAAATACAATGTTTAATAAAAATTATAGCATTGGACAAGCTACTTTTATTAATTTAAAACAGATTGACTGATTTATGGCACGCCAAATTCCCAAAAATAAGCTAAACATAGTTTCACAATCGATAAACTAGGTTTATCGACCGTTAACTATACATGTAGTTTATGAACCGCAAACTATAGTTAATGAATCGTTAACTAGAGTGTTCATCTGTAAAACTATATTTAACGGTTGTAAACTATAGTTAACAAATGATAATCTAAGTTAATCTGTCTGCATATAACGTTAACAATAGATTTTGCTGATGAATATAGATTCACGTCTGTAAACTATAATTTACATTCGTTAACTATAGTTAAGAGTTGCTAATCATAGTTTCACAATCGTGAAACTATATTTATCAGATAAATCATGTTTTGCAATCGCAAATGGTTGTTTTCAGTGTTAATGAGAGTTTTACACTTCTGAAACAGATGATCGCGTTTACTTTGGTTTACAGATGTGAAATATACATTAACGGCGTTAAAAAAAGTTTTACAGATGATAAACTAGGTTTATCGACTATTAACTATAGTTTACGAACGCTAAACTAACAATAGTTTATTGTAAACTGTACTTTACGAACAGTAAACTATAGTTAATGAATCGTTTACTATATTTAACGATCCGTTAACTATAGTTGCCATCTGCAAAACCATATTTAACGGTTGTAAACTATAGTTTACGAATGATAATTTAAGTGTATCTGTCTGCAAATAAGGTTAACTTATAGATTCACGTCTGTAAACTATAATTTACATTCGTTAACTATAGTTAAGAGTTGCTAATCATAGTTTCACAATCGTGAAACTATATTTATCAGATAAATCATGTTTTGCAATCGCAAATGGTTGTTTTCAGTGTTAATGAGAGTTTTACACTTCTGAAACAGATGATCGCGTTTACTTTGGTTTACAGATGTGAAATATACATTAACGGCGTTAAAAAAAGTTTTACAGATGATAAACTAGGTTTATCGACTGTTAACTATAGTTTACGAACGCTAAACTAACAATAGTTTATTGTAAACTGTACTTTACGAACAGTAAACTATAGTTAATGAATCGTTTACTATATTTAACGATCCGTTAACTATAGTTGCCATCTGCAAAACCATATTTAACGGTTGTAAACTATAGTTTACGAATGATAATTTAAGTGTATCTGTCTGCAAATAAGGTTAACGATAGATTTAGCTGATAAATATAGATTCACGTCTGTAAACTATAATTTACATTCGTTAACTATAGTTAAGAGTTGTTAATCATAGTTTCACAATCGTGAAACTGTATCTATCAGATAAACTGTATTGCGATTGCAAATGGTTGTTTTCAGTGTTAATTATAGTTTAATTTACACTTCTGAAACATAGATGATCATTTTAACTATGGTTTACAGATGTTAAATATAGATTATCGTTGTTAACTATAGTTTTCTATCCGTATAGTTAACAACCGTTAAACCTAGTAAATCGAACGCAAAACTATGATTAGCTCATCTTTGTGAATTTGGCGTGCCATACTGATTGTAATAAAACCCATTAGCAACCTGTACAGTTCCCCATTTCACTATTCCATTCGTAACCATTACAACAACCGCCTTCATATCTAAAAAGAATGTATTTTTAAACATTAATGAAAGTTTGATTTTTATCATTATCATTATTATTGAATCGGTGCATTGAACTTTGCATTGTTTAACTATGCGTTTTCTTTTCATTTCTGTTATTATCATAAAACATGTACAATACAATTGCTTAACCAGTGAATTTAAACTAATCAAAACTAATAACTGTTTATTTTTTTTTAACCTTACCTGGAACAGTTTTCATTTGCATTCGAAACAGATGTGATTAATGTATAAGCCAGAAGAATTAAAACAGATGTTGACACCATTTTTCAATATGATTTAAATACATAGACTGCTCTTGCTATGTAAAGTAGATTGAGGACGTTTTAATTGGGGTTTTTTTTAACTAGTTAATCACTAATCGGTTCCTAGTACAATTTTAAGTGTTTTAAGTTATGAAGGAAACTGTCATTCATTACGTTCCAGTCATTCATGTGTTATAATAAAGTGTTTGACTTATATGTTGTAATGCAATTGACTTCAAATTTGTAGAATTTTTTTTTTCTATTTATAAGTAATTTTAATAAAAAATTAACTTTTTCAGAATGTTGATAATGAAAAAATCTCCCTAAATTTAAATAAAGATATAATAGTAAAGCATGCGCACGAGTAAAATTAACAGGGAAAAGTTGCATTTATGGAGAGGATGAAAATCATAAATTTTCAAATCTTCACGCTATTCATAGACATCAGGAGTTAGGGTCTGTTAGTCTATACTCTTGTGCTTTTTCCTGTGAGCCATGTAGTTAGACAAAATTACAAACATGTAACAATTAAACAATGTTTCGATTTCAATTTCGATTTCAATGATGCTGTGATCTCCTGACAAAAAATTTACAAGTCTTATCTTGAAGGAATCCTTATAACGTAGATTGCAATGACTTTGGACTCCTTCCCAGGCATGTCTTTATTAACTAGGATTTGAAATTGCAGCCACAGATCCAACATACCTGATTTTTACGATAAAAAAAATCAACAAATACCATATTTTTGTCAATCTTTTTATTAATATCTTAACATTAGTTCTGTGTATACATATATATATATATATATATATATATATCTAATTTAAAACAAGAGTCAATGGTACAATAAAAGTAGAGTTCAGGTCACATCTGGTTTGCTTTTGTCCGGCGTTGAGGATGAGGGGAGGGTGACCTCCATTGATGTAGGCGTACTGTCCATAGCCGACAGAGTATTGGATACCTGCAACAAAAATTACTTGTTGGTCATGGGTGCTTCTCTGTTAAGTAATGGACTATAATTATTTATTCATGATTACAGCACAATTTTGACCTCCACAATCCATTAGACTGAAAAATTCATATTTCTGTCATGAAAAAGATATTTTAACCTTATGTTCAAACAGCAACTTCCTTTCAGTGTACATCTACTAACATTTCATTTTTAAACAGGGAGGGAGGAGGTGTTACTAGTTCTTTAGAACATTATTTTGTTTGTAGTTACATGTTTTACTATTTGTGATAAGAAAAAAGAACACGTGGGCATTTAAAGAAAAAAGTTTTTGTGAGGATGTATGCTCATGGGTAGCTGGTATTCACAACTATACATCTGTACATTGGAGAGTGGGGCAAGCTTGAATGATTGGACCGCCATACTTACAGATAAGTTGAGTACTGAAGTCATGGGAGGCAGCGATGAGACACAGGTCACTGCTGGAACTGTGATAAAGAGGAGAAAAATATTTTTCTTCATAAATTCATTCCTTACAACAGTATCTTTGAGTTTCTCTCTCTCTCTCTCTCTCTCTCGCTCTCGCTCTCTCTCTCTCTCTCTCTCTCTCTCTCTCTCTCTCTCTCTCTCTCTAATAATCATACTATATTACTGTCACATGTATAATATATAATCTTGATAGAATTAGCTGTGCGTCTTCATTGATATCCATAGAATTTGAACGATAGAGGTACACGTTTATTTTATGCAATAGATTCCTCTTTTCATTTTCTTTAAAAAATGTTTCCTTCGCAGGTATTTCCTTTACCTAGATAGGTGAGATCTTACCTGTGGTAGAACCTCCTGCCTGTACAGGATTATCAGCTGTTAAACAGGCCACATCCTACAAAAGTTCATATCAAATACTCAACCACACAAAACTAACATTGCAATACAGAGACCTTTCTATATCAAGAACCGGATTACATTTTCCTTAGTCAAGTTTTATTCACCTTAAAAACACTTTGATCAAAGTAAAAAATATTATTTGTAAAGTAAAATCACCACTGCAGAACCCAACTTATTGTTTTGTAAAAAAAATAAAAATAAAAAAATTCTTAAACCAATTTCAAAATCAAGAAGTTTCTTTGAAACCTTCACTGAAAAGCATTCTTAATCAACTTTCAATTAAAACAGTATCAGGTGGGAAAAAGCAGCATTTCATCTAGCTAGTGTATCTTCACACAGAGAGTGATAATATATTTTTTTATTACCTGCATCAAAGATGGCTCCGCGGTTTTTCCGTCAGTGGGTTTGTCCGAGGAGAGGAATGAGTCTGCGTGGAGGGGGGAGGAGAACGGAATAGACAGCCTGGCGTTGACCGCCAGTAAGTGATCCCGCCGGGTGGCCAGCGACTTGATGTGACCGTCCAGTCTATGGTTCTCTGATTTCAGCTGATGCAGACAATGAAGAAGAGAGGCAATTGCATGAAGAATTAAAAGAAAACATATAGTAAATACTTTTTTTAAAAATTCATGAACTAACTTTTTATCTATTAGTGCAGTATTATCACCAAAAGAAATGCATTCCAAAATGAAATTCTTTTAGTTCTATTTGTATCAAACATCTAATTATCTTATTAAAAGTAATGTTTGCAATAACGATGCATCCAGTTTTAATAACTTTAACATCATTTCCAGTAAAGTATATACGTAATATGCAGTACTTTTATGAGGAAAATTCCGATAGTAATATTTTACGTCCATGGTTTGAATGTTAGCTAATCTGAAATACAAATATCAATATAACTTTATAATATTTAAAATTGCAACCACGTATTTTTAATGCATCTTTACCACATCATGTAAATGTATTTCCTCTTCCTGCCTTCATAACAAGAGAGATAAACATGAAACATTGTTTATTTGTTAGTCATTTATGCTAACATGTTGAAAATTGCGCGGGTATGATTAGGCAACTCACAGCGATCAAATTCCTCTGATCGATATGACGTCACAATAAGCAGCATGATGTCATATTTTACTCAGAAACATGTCGATTTTAACTTTATCTCTGGTTTATATTATAAAAATTACAGACATAAATTATCACTAGAAACTCTTCTAACTGAATATATCTTCGATTTCTCTCTATTACGTATAATTATAATTGATGACGTCACAAGCATGTTTAAAAGAGAAGATCATGTCGGGAGACAAATTATCGGAATGCAGTGTAAACAATGCCGAAATAGGACTTATTTAATACAGATACCTAAGATTTAGATTAGTGTCAGTTCGAATATAATCAGGATTATACAGGCATGGATATTTTATTTAATCAGCGATTGTTATAAGGTAAGCGGATCGACATTTATATGGCTTGACCAGCCTTTCCTCTGTCAGTGTGTACAAAAAATGGCAAAAGTGTAACACTACCCTGGATATTAGGAAAGATGATTTTGGTAAATATCAACGGTATATGACCTAAACTACATGAAAAGTGCTGCTAGAATCCTGTGCTTTGTTGTTTTAAACGAAAAATACGTAGTATTTTTAATAAAATTTGAGAAGTTGAGAGGGTTTCCGATAAATATTTATAATATTCATTTTATGCGATGTACAATAGGATTCTAGCAGTAATACTAATAAACATGAACTAATTTCAAATCGAATTATTGTAGAAAACATACAAATGAACTTCGGGGTAGTGTTACACTTTTTGATTTTTTGTTAAGGTAAAAAAGTGATCTATTTTAACTGTCACGTGATACCATGGCACGACAGCTTCAAAGATTGAGTCGATTCCGAAGTAGAAAAATAGTATCTTGGTGAACTCTTTCACTTGGTATTAATATCCAGCGCTGTTTTCATAAAAATAAACATTATTTAAATTGATCATAATTTTGACGGTCATTAAACGATGAGTTGCCTTAACCTACCCGCGTGGATCATAATTGATTATTCATGTTTATTGAACAATTTTGAACTCCATAATCAATTCATCAGACTAAACAATTCATATATATTTCTCTCATAAAAATTTGATTTGAAAAAGATTTGAACCTTTGTTTTGTTTTATGTTTTTAAATATCATAACAGTTACTTTATAATTATGTATATGTTGAAAAAATACATCCACGTGTGCAATACATGTAACATTGTACTGTTGATAAACAGTTACAATGTATTGCGAATATAACTAAAACACTGATTCACTTACAGAACGACTTTACCAGACATCTTGTAGAAAAACTGCATTTTTTTTTAACAGTTACACACCAATTCGCATTTCCATCCATAACTTGGATAGACACACTGCCTGCTGCAATTAGGACCTGAGTATCCAATTTTACACTCTGAAACAAAAGCACCCCTCTTTTGTTATATTAAAAATCTATGTGAGACGACCAACTAAGGTTTGATGAAAATGTAACACCCAGATGCTTATGAGTTTGAACATATTCTAACTGACTATCTTGAAAAATAAGTTTCGGTGGTTCTAAGTTTTTTTCTCGTATTGAAAAATATAACTTAAGTTTTAGAGGGATTGAACTTTAGTAACCATTTCTTCGACCAATTTTCTAAAACATTTAGATCGTGATTCAGACAATTTTCAATAGTTTTGACACATTTTGATGAATATTGCAAACAGTTATCGTCAGCAAACAATCTACAAAGACTTGACATGCTGTGTGCTACATCATTCACGTAAATCAAAAATAGTAGTGGTCCAAGTACGGAGCCTTGAGGTACACCGGCATGAATTGGTGCCTTAGTAGAAAATAAATTTTTGTACATAACTCGTTGTGTCCTATTTGCTAAGTAACTTTTGAGCCAAATATACATCTTTCCATCAATACCATACATTTTTAATTTATATAAAAGTCCTTTGTGCCAAACATTTGCATGTTTACAATAACGATGCATGCAGTTAATAACTTTCACACCATTTCCAGTCAAGTATAAACGTAATATGCAGCACTTGTATAAGGGAAATTCCCACATTTGTTTATATGTTCATGCTTTGATTGTTATCTAACCTGAAAGACAGAATCTGATATCAAAATAATTGAATTATGATATTTAAGATTGCAACCAAGTATTTTTAATGCATCTTTATCACATCAATTTAATGTATTTTCTCATCCCGCCTTCATAACAAGAGAGATGAACATGAAACATGGATTATTCGTTAGTCTTTTATGCTCAAGTTTTCAAAATTGGATCATAATTGATTATTCATGATTATTGAACAATTTTGACCTCCATGATCAATTCATCAGACTAATAAATTCATGTTTCTCCCATAAAAAGAAGATTTAAACCTTGTTTTGAAACAAAGCAACAGCTTTCAGTATACCTGTACATACACTTCATTTTTTAAAGGGTGTTACTGGTTCATTGGAACATTAATTTTTGAGAAGGTACAAGTTACTATTTGTAATAGAGAAATATAACCTGTGAGGATGTAAGTAGCGATCAGAAAATCTATGACTATAACAAAACCTAACCAGTTCATTTTCCTCATCATTTCTACCATTGGTAAACAGGACGGCAAACATTTATTTCTCAATTTTTGATTAAATTAAACATATATTTTGATAAATCTGTTATTTCAGCGAAACATTGTAAATTAAACTGTTTTTAAGAACTAATTGTTCTTTTATTCATTTGTCATTATCCTAATCATGTTTGTTTCTCTATGCACTCAAAACTATAGTGGCAAAACAGTTAAAGTAATCATTATTTTTACTTCACAATGTTTTCATATGAATAGGATATAAATGTATAGCTCAACAGAAGTGGAGGAAGTGTTTAAACTATTTCACTATATCATTTAAGCTATATGCCTTAAGTCGATCAATTCAGGCTGTTCAAAATATTATTTATGTATATAAATATCACTGTTAAGTGTGTTTGTTTGTGTGTTAATCATTATTTGATCAAAACACTTTTTATCTTGAAATTAAAACAGTTAAATTCAAAGACTACTCAATTATTAAGAATTATAATCCTTACCAAATACGTCCTCATCTTGTAAATGATTATTGCATATTTAAATATTTCTTTTGTTTTATAAGTACAACGGCAACATTTATTGCTATTTTTTGACCGAACACTTAGCAATTTCTAGGATTAAAAACTACGGTAACGGCTTATAATGTTGTTCGTACGTCTCGCGGTTTTTTTATCATATTTTCATTTTAACATTAATTTTACGAATGATGTGGTTAAGACCGAGCGAAAATTGTACAAATATTATGCATGATTTATGAATCCAAAAATGACTTTATTTATCATGTTCAAATAAGATTGAATTTTTATACCAATCTTGTTTCAAGTTGAAAAGAATGCAATGTCTCGTTGATATCTCATTTTAATCTGTTGGCGATTTGATTTTTTTGATTTAGCGAATTATTATTAATTTCGTTAAAATTAATTTATGTCTTCTCATTATAAAGATAGTCATTTTGAACAAAGGATTTAGGTTGAAAATATATTATGGATTAAATCTGTGCGTATTCTATCAAATATAATATGCGTTGCCATAAGTTTCCAAGGCGTTTTTCCTTTTCATCTGTCCGCATTTTCTATGGTCAATGGCAAGAAAAACATTTGTTTCTTTATGTCTCGGGGCTTAGCAAAAAAAAAGCGCGCTTGCTTTCAATGCGCTTTAGTACTATCATAAATGGCAAAATGATTTAGCAATAACATTATTATATCAAAGATTTCTTTTAATACATTTCTACAAAATGTATTCCATCTCCATACAGGTGACGAAGTTTGTCTAACTTCAGGTAAAATGAATTGATTTGTGGCTAAAGCCGTCGACTTCAATTATAACTAGATAACGTCGTTTTGAACCTTCTTTGTACTGTCAAAAATGTACTGCCGTATATTTTGATTGTATTTTTTACCTCATACATTAAATTGTTTTCTGTTTTATTATGTTTCATAACTTAACATTACATTTTCAGGTAAATGATAAAAACACATTCACGTGTGCAATACATGTAACATTGTACTATTGACAAAAAGTTATGTATTGCGAAATATTATTAAAACACAGTTGGACTTACAGAACGACTTTACCAGACAACCAGTAGAAAAGATGCAATTTTCTTTTGAACAGTTACACTCCAATGTGCACTTCCAACCATAACTTGGATAGACACATTGTCTGTTGCAATTAAGGCCTGAGTATCCAATGTTACACTCTGAAACAATAGCATTGCTCTTTATTATAACAGCTTAAAATCTGCTGATGATTTGGAATCTGTATGAATTTGGATATATGAAAACATATGGAATGTACGAAAAATCATGGAAAGTAATTTGCATGAAGATAGGTGTAACTTTATCTGTTTGCGTAAAAATGTTGCATTTACAAGTTATACGCAATGTCTAAAAATTTAGATTATGGGACAAACTTGTTTAATTTCAAACAGATCAATTGATTGTAATAAAACCCATTAACAACCTGTACAGTTTCCTAGTTCACTATTCCATTCGTAACCAGGACAACAACCACCTTCATAACTGAAAAAAGAAAAGAACAATAAGGGAAGTTTCATTCTTTTTTTATTGAATCGATGCATTAAGTTTTGCATTGTTTCACTATGTTTTTTTCTTCTCATTTCTGTTATTATCATAAAACATGTACAATACAATTGCTTCACAAGCGAATTTAAACTAATCAAAATAAATACCGTTTCTTTTTTCAACCTTACCTTGAACAAATTTCATCTGAATTCGAAACAGATGTGATTATTGTATAGACCAGAAGATTTAAAGCAGATGTTGACACCATTTTCCTGTATTTCAATATAATTTCAAGACCTAGACTGCTCTTGCTATCTAAAGTAGTTTGAGGAAGTTTTAATTGGTTTATTTTTTGTATCACTAATTGGTTCCTAGTACAGTTTCTAAGAGGTTTTTTAAGGAAACTGTCATTCATTAAGTTGTTGTCATTCCTAAAGTTATTATAGTAAAGTGGTTGACTTATATGTTGTAATGCATTGACTTCAAATTTGTTTGGAATGTTATTCTCTTTATAAATAATTGTATTAAATAAAGTATTTTTTTCTTCAAAATAATGAAAATGAAAAACTCACCGAACACATATGTTAAAATATAATTGTACTGCTTGACTTAAATTTACATGGAAAAGTTGCACTTATTGAGAGAATAAAAATCGTAAATTTCAAATTCTTTGTAACGCTATTCATAGACTAAGTTGACATAAGAGTCGAGACCGACAGATCCAAGACTATTGTTCTTTATCCTGTGAGCTATATATTTAGACGAAATGACATACATACATGTAACAATTTAACATTATTATACTTTTTTATTTAGTCAAAACACTTTTTATCTTAAAAATAAAACAGTTAAATGCAAAGACAACTCAGTTATTAAGAAGTATAATCCTACCCAAATGCGTCCTGATCTTGTAAATTATTATTGCATATTTAATTATTCCCTTTGTTTTATAACTATAACAGCATTAATTGTCTTTTTTTTTATCAATTTCTAGGACTAAAAACCACGATATCGGTTTATAATGTTGTATGTACGTCTTGCGGATTTTTTTTTTTATTAGATTTTCATTTTTTAGAGCGAGAGAAAATTGAACAAATATTATGCATGATTTATGAATCCAAAATTGACTTTATTTATAATGTTTAAATAAGATGGAATTTCTATACCAATTTTGTTTTGAGTTGAAACGATTATGATGTCTCGTTGATATCTCATCTGTAAACGATTTGATTATTTTGTTTTAGCGAATTATAATCTCGTTGAAATGAATTTGTGGTTTGTTTTTTGTTTTTGTTTTTTGTTTTTTTTTCTCTTTGGTTATAAAGAGATAGCATAGTCATTTTGAACAAAGGGTTTAATAGAATAATATGAAAGGGAATAAATCTGTACTGTTCCATTAAATATATATGCGTTGCCCTAAGTTTCCATTTGAAAGCGTTTATCCTCTTTCGCCTGCCAGTACCTTCTGTGGTCAAAAGCATGAGCAACATTCGTTTCTCTATGTTTCAGGGCGTAGAAAAAAGCGCTAGCTTTATATACGCTTTAGTATTATAGTAAATGGCAAAATGATTAGGCAATAATATATATTATAGATTTCGTCCAAACATTTCTACAAATGATGTATAGCGCCTTTTCCCATTATTTCGCCTACACCTCTGTTTGGACGAAAAGTACCTGTTACTAAAAATAGCTTCAGGTACTTAGCGTTGCAATATGATATTCGAAACCTGGATTAATCATACACTCTACTGATTTTACAATGGTGTCTGTAACAACTGATTTGTTTCGGGAAGCTCTGTGATAACAGTAGTTGATATTCTAAACCGTGCGAAGTTCAAACAAAGTGCAATGGATCTTAGTGTAAACAGAGTACATGTACAGTGTTAATGAAGAGATCTGTTTATATTGGGTGTATTCATACTCAGACTGAATAAAACAAGATAATTTTTAAAAATACACCAAAAGATTAGATATGTTTAAATATGTGTAACTTAATCTCTCTATTCTGTTCATGTTTCAATTTAAGTGAAAAAAAAATACTACTCGATCCAGCGACCACAAAATCAAAAAGACCTCCGCATTACCACTAGGCCACGCATCTAACATTTTCAACAGATGCATTTTCAATATATATGGCTATAAACATGATTTTATTAGAAAAGACACTTATTGGTTCACTTAAGTGGTTCAAATAGTCAAATATCCCATTTCTTATCGTTTACTAACCAATTTCCTATATATCCCTAGCTAAACCTGAATATTTTAACGATGTCGTGTAAGATACTTAAGACTCTTAGAGCCTGGTGATTGTGTGATTTGCGTTTCTTTGAATATATTTAAACTAAATATTTATAATATTGAAAATGTCTGATGTTTGGAAAAGGCTATACATGTATTTGAGGCCAAATCGTATGTTAAGTGCGCTATACAGCTATACCTCTTTATGCCATCTCCGTACTGATGACGGAGTGCATTTAACCTCAGGTAAAATAAGATAATTTGCGTTTGAATTCATCGACCTCAGTTCATTAAATAACGTCGTTTTGAACCGTATTCGTACTGTTGTAAATATATATTTCCATATCCTTTAATTATATTGTTTATCATCTACATTAAATGTCTCTGTTTTTAATTTCATAACTTTATAATTATGTTCATGTATATAATGAAAAAAAAACACATTCACGTGTGAATTACTTGTAACACTGTTTTCTGACAGTTAAAGTGTATTGCGAATATAATTTAAACAATGCTGGACTTACTGGATGACTTTACTGTACATCCAGAAAAAAAAACTGCAATATTCTTTTGAACAGTTACACTCTTATGTGCATTTCCATCCATAACTTGGATAGACACACTGCCTGCTGCAATTAAGGTCTGAGTATCCAATTTTACACTCTGAAACAAAAGCACTCCTCTTTTATTATATTTCATATTTGGAGAAACAGCTTAAAAACAAGGTTTTTTTCAAATTTCATTTCAAAATCTGCTGATGATTTGGAATCTGTATATATATATATATATATATATATATATATATATATATATATATATATATATATATATATATATATATATATATATATATATATATATATATATATATGAAATATATGAAAAATCATGGAAAGTAACTTGCATAAAAATGCGTGTAATTTGAACTGTTAACGTAAAATATTACGTTTACAAGTAAAACACATTGTCTAAAAAACAGAGTGGAACAAGCTACATTTATTTGATTTAAAACAGGTCAATTAATTGTAATCAACCCCATTAGCAACCTGTACAGTTCCCTGTTTCTCTATTCCGTTCGTAACCAGGACAACAATCACCCTCGTATCTACAGAAATAATGTCTGTTTTAAGCAGTAAAAAAATAGTTGTATCTTTTATCAAATCGATGCATTGGATTTGAACTGTTCAACTACGCATTTTCTCTTCATTTCTGTAATTATCCCGAACATGTACAATGCAATTGCCTTACAAGTGAATTAAAACTAATTAAAATTATAACTGTGTATTTGTTTTAACCTTACCTGTAACAGTTTTCATCTGAATAGGAAACAGAAGTGATAGATGTATATCCCAAAAGTATTAGAGCATATGTCAACATCATTTTCCTCTATTCTCTATTTCATTATGAGACACAGACTGCTATTGCTATCTGGGGTAGATTGAGAACGTTTTAATTTCCTTCTTTCAGTGTATCACTAATTGGTCCCTAGTACAAGTTCTAAGTGATTTTGTTATGAAGGAAACTGTCATTCATGAAGTTGGTGTCATTCATATGTTGTTACAGTAAAGTGGTTTACTTATATGTGGTAATGCAATTGACTTCAAATTTGAACTCAAAATGAACGCTATTCTCATTATAAGTCATTATAGTAAATAAAGTAATTTTTTATAATGTTAATAATGAAAACTCACCTTAAATAAATGTAAAAATATATTTGTTCAACATGACTTAAATTGGCAAGGAAATTTTAATTATGGAGAGAATAGAATTCACAATTTTCAAATTCTTTGTAACACTATTCAAAGACTTTAAGTCGACCTTAGAGTCAAGATCCACAGATCCAAGACTCTTGTGCTTTCACATGTGAGCTATATATATTTAAACAAAAATGACATACATGTAACAATGTTTCAATTTTTATGCTGTGACCTCCTGACAAAAATATATAAATTAAAACAAGAGTCAATGGTACAAAAAGAAGTAGAGTTCATGTCACATCTGGTTTGCTTTTGTCCGGCGTTGATGATGAGGGGAGGGTGATCTCCATTGATGTTGGCGTACTGTCCACAGCCGACAGAGTATTGGATACCTGCAACATAGATTATCTGTTGGTCATGTATGCTTGTGTTAAGTAATGGATAATAATTACTTGACAATTTTAACCTCCACACTCAATTCATCGGACGCGAACAATTCATAATTCTCTCATGGAAAGGATATTTGAACCTTATGTTCAAACACAGAATATTTCTTTCTCTATACATGTACATAAACTTAATTTTTTCACAGGGGGAAGGGGGTGTTACTGGTTTTTTGTAACATTTTTTGCGGTAGGTACAAGTTACTATTTGTCAAAAGAACAAATAATCTGTGGGCATTTTTTTGTGAGGATGAAAGCTCATGGGTAACTGGTATTCACCAAATATTTATGAACATTAGGAAGTGGCAGAGTTAAAGTATTGGACAGCCATACTCACAGATGAGTTGAGTACTGAAGTCATGGGAGGCAGTGATGAGACACAGGGAACTGCTGGAACTGTGAGAAAGAGGGCACAACTATGTTCTTATTAAATTCATTCCTTAAACAATATCTATGAGTTTCTCTCTTTTTCTTTCTCTCCCCTCTCTCAAAATTTAAATGTTTTCTTTCATAAATTCATTCATCTCTCTCTCTCTCTCTCTCTCTCTCTCTCTCTCTCTCTCTCTCTCTCTCTCTCTCTCTCCTCTTATAATAATCATACTATATTACTGTTGCATGTATAATATATAATCTTCATAAAATTAGCAATGTGTCTTCATCAATATCCATAGAGTTTGAGCAATAGAGGTAAAAGTTGTTTTATGCCACAGATTATTCTTTTCATTTGCTTTTGAAAATGTTTCCTTTGCAGGCATTTCCTTTACCTGGATAGGTGAAATCTTACCTGTGGTAGAGTCTCCTGTCTGCACAAGATTATCAGCTGTTAAACAGGCCACATTCTACAGAAGAACACAGCAAATACTCCACCGTACAAAACTAACATGGCAATATCAAGAACCGGATTACATTTTCCTTAGTTAAGTCTTGTTCACCTTAAAAACACTTTGTCCGAAGTATAAATGTTACTTGTAAAGTAAAATCACTACTGCACCTACTTATTGTTCAATGAAAACATAATTACTTTTCGTAAACTTTTAATTGAAACCAATTCTTAGATCTGAATCAATGTTTTAATTGAACAGTAACAGGTGGTGGAAAATCGCATTCCATCTATCTAGTAAATCTTAACACGGAGAGTGAAAATACATTTTTTTTCTTGCATCAGATATGGCTCCGAGGTCTTTCCGTCAGTGGGTGTGTCCGATGAATTAGTTCGAATGAGGAATGAGTCCGGGCAGAGGGGTAGAGAACGGAATAGACAACCGGTCATTGACCGCCAGTAAGTGGACCCGCCCGCGTGACCAGCGACTTGATGTGACACCCCCCCCCCCCATTCGTTGGTTCTCCGATTTTAGCTGATGCAGACAATGAAGCAAGGAGGCAACTGAAGAAATTAAAAAACATACAGGAATTACTTTTAAAAAATGTTCATGAACTGGCCTTTAATCTACCGGTATTAGAGCGATACTATCATCAGAAGAAAAACGTTCCAATGTGAAATTGTTTTTTTAACTATTCTTAAAGTTATAATTGTAATAAACATCTGAATATCTTATTGAAAATAATGTTTACAATAACGATTCATGCAGTTGATATGTTACATCATTTCCAGTAAAGTATAAACGTAATATGCAGTACTTGTATAAGGAAAATTCCCATATTTTGACATATTTTAAGTTGATGCTTTGAATGTTAGCTAATCTGAGAGACAGAATCTGATATCAAAATAGCTGAATTATAATATCTAAAATTGCAGTCAAATATCTTTAATGCATCTTTACCACATCATGATAATGTATTTCCTCTTCCTGCCTTCATAACAAGAGGGATAAACATGATCATGAAATATGAAATATTTGTTAGTCATTTATGCTTAAGTGTTGAAAATTGGATCATAATTGATTATTCATGTTTATTGAACAATTTTGACCTCCATAATCAATTTATCAGACTAAACAATTCATATTTTTCTCATAAAAGGAAGATTTAAACATTGTTTTCAAACACAGCAACATATTTTTCAGTATACCTGTACATACACTTCATTTGTAAAGGCAGTTACTGGTTCATCGGGACAATAATTTTTGGGTAGGTACAAGTTACTATTTGTGATAGCGAAATATAATCTGTGCATTTTCCTGTTCATTCTTCCATTTGTAAACAGGACCGCAACATTTTTTTTCCACTTTTGATTAAATTAAACACACATTTATACTTTTTTTGTATTTCAGCGGAACATAGTTAATTAAACTGTTAAAGAACTATTTTTTCTTTTATTCATTTCTTATTACCACAATCATATTAATTATCATATGCACTCAAAACTATGGTGGCAAAACAGTTATCGAAATCATTATATATACTTCACAATTTTTTCATATGAATAGGATAAACATGTATAGCTCAACAGAAGTGGGGGAAGTAATTAAACTATTTCACTCTATCATTTAGGCTATATACCGTAAATTAATTCAGGCTGTTCCTGCAATCAAAATAGGATTCTCGTACATGAAAAACCACTGTTTAGTGTGCTTGTTTGTGTGTTAATCATTATTTGATTAAAACACTTTTTATCTTGAAATTAAAACAGTTGAATTCAAAGACTACTCAGTTAATAAGAAATATAATCCTTACCAAATGCGTCCTCATCTTGTAAATGATTATTGCATATTTGATTATTTCCTTTGTTTTATAAGTACAACGGCAACATTTATTGCTATTTTTTTTACTGAACACTTAGCAATTTCTAGGAGTAAAGACCACGGTAACGGATTCTCATGTTGTTTGTACGTCTCGCGTTTTGTTTATTTTTTTTTTCATATTCTCATTTTAACATTAATTTTACGAGTGATATGGTTAAAAGCGAGCGAAAATTGTGCAAATATTATGCATTGATTATGAATCCAAAAATGAATTTTTTTATTATGTTCATATAAGATGGAATTTTTATACCAATCTTGTTTCGAATTGAAACGAATGCAATATCTCGTTGATATCTCATATTAATCTATAGGTGATTTGATTATTTTGTTTTAGCGAATTGAGATTTCGTTAGAAGGAATTTATGACTTCTCATTGTAAAGAAATAGCGTAGTCATTTTGAGCAAAGGGTTTAATTTGAAAATATATTATGGATTGAATCTGTGCATATTCTATCAAATTGTGTGTTGCCATAAGTTTCCAAGGCGTTTTTCCCTTTCATCTGTTCGCATTTTCTATGGTCAATGGCGAGAAAAACATTTGTTTCTTTATGTCTCAGGGCTTAGCAATAAAAAGCGCACTTGCTATAAATACGATTTAGTACTAAATGGCAATGGCAAAATGATTAGGCAATAATATAATTATATTAAAGATTTCTACAAAACGTATCCCATGTCCTTACAGGTGACAAAGTGCGTTTAACGAAAATGAATTTATGTTTGAATTCATTGACTTCAGTTCACTAGATAACGTCGTTTTGAACTGTCTTCGTAATGTGTATACTATGAATGTATTGCCGTATCCTTTCATTGTATTGTTTACCTCCTATGCATTAAATTGTTTTGTTTATTTTTAAATTTCATAACTTTATAATTATGTTCATGTATATGTTGAAGAAAAAAAACACATCCACGTGTGCAATGCATGTAACTTTGTACTGTTGATAAACAGTTACAATGTATTTCGAATATAATTAATGATACTGTTTGACTTACAGAACGACTTTACCAGACATCCAGAAGAAAAGTTGCAATATTCTTTTGAACAGTTACATTCCAATGTGCATTTCCAACCATAACTCGGATAGAAACATCGCTTGCTGCATTTAACACCTGAGTATCCAATTTTACACTCTGAAACAAAAGCACCCTTCTTTAATAATAGCATTGCTCCTTATCAAAACAGCATAAAACCTGCTGATGATTTAGAAACTGTATGAATTAGGAAATATGAAAACATATGGAATATACGAAAAATCATGGAAAGTAATTTGCATGAAGATAGTTGTAACTTTATCTGTTTAGGTAAAAATGTTGCATTTACAAGTTATACGCAATGTCTAAAAATTTAGATCATGGGACAAACTAGTTTTATTTAATTTCAAACAGATCAATTGATTGTAATAAAACCCATTGACAACCTGTACAGTTTCCTAGTTCACTATTCCATTCGTAACCAGGACAACAGTCACCTTCATATCTGAAAAAAGAAAAGAACATTAAAGAAAGTTTTATTCTTTTTTCTATTGAATCGATGCATTCAGTTTTGCATTGTTTAGCTATGGTTTTTTTTCTCACTTCTGTTATTATCATAAAACAATGACAAAACAATTGCTTCACGAGCGAATTTAAACTAATCAAAATAAATACCGTTTCTTTCTTCAACCTTACCTTGAACAAATTTGATCTGAATTCAAAACAGATGTGATTATTGTATAGACCAGAAGATTTAAAGCAAGTGTTGACACCATTTTCTTGTATTTCAGTATAATTTCAAGACCTAGACTGCTCTTGCTATCTAAAGTAGGTTTGAGGAAGTTTTAACTGGGTTTTTTTTGTATCATTAATTGGTTCCTAGTACAGTTTCTAATGAGGCGCATTTAAGGAAACTGTCATTCATTAAGTTGTTGTCATTCCTAAAGTTATTATAGTAAAGTGGTTGACTTATATGTTGTAACGCATTGACTTCAAATTTGTTTGGAATGTTATTCTCTTTATAAATAAGTATATTAAATAAAGTATTTTTTTTCAAAATAATGAAAATGAAAAACTCACCTAACACATATGTTAAAATATAATTGTACTGCTTGACTTAAATTTACATGGAAAAGTTGCACTTATCGAGAGAATAAAAATCGTAAATTTCTTTGTACAGGTAACGCTATTCATAGACTAAGTTGACTTAAGAGTCGAGACCGACAGATCCAAGACTATTGTTCTTTATCCTGTGAGCTATATATTTAGACAAAATGACATACATACATGTAACAATTTAACATTATTACACTTTTCTGATAAATACTGAAATCTGATTGGTTTAGACGCAGTTGATAATCCGTTCTATTACTCTCATCGTTAGTAACACACTTGACAACGGGTTACACTATATCAATAGTGCCTGTTTGGGAGGGTAACTGTTGAAATTGACACCCCGAGGAAACCAATGTCAACCGACGGGAAGCGTCGGTTGACAATGGTTTTCGAGGGGTGTCAGATTCAACAGTTACCCTCTCAAACAGGCACTATTTATTTTATTATACTGAATGTCTGAATTTTAAAGAGAATTTTAGTGCTTTAAAATAGAAATTAAGTGAATTCTACGGCGAACCATACGCGCATAATTTACGCGCATGTAACAATTCGTTGTGTTACCCGTTGACAAGTGTGCTGCTAACACTGAGGGTATAAGAACGGATTACCAACTGCGTCTAAACCAATCAGATTTCAGTTTTTAACATGAAAGTATAAAACAACATATTGTTACATGCGCGTAAATTATGTGCGTACGGTTCGCCATAGAATTCACCTCATACTTATATAAAAGCTGTGAAGTTTCCTTTAAAATTAAGACATTCAGTATGCAATAAATAGTGCCTGTTTGGGAGGGTAACAGTTTAAATTGACACCCCGAGAAAACCATTGTCAACCGACGCTTCCCGTCGGTTGACATTGGTTTCCTCGGGTTGTCAATTTCAATTCTTACCCTCACAAACAGGCGGCATTTACATAATGTTTCATTATTCATGCTGTGACATCCTGAAAAAATATTTACAAGTCTTATCTTGAAGAAAACCTTATAACTTAGACTGTAATAGCTTTGGGCTCCTTCCCTGGCATGTCTTTATGAACCAGGATTTGAAATTGCAGCCACAGATCCAACATATTTGATTTTTTACGTTAAAAAAATCAGCAAATACCATATTTTTGTCAACTTTTTTATTAATACTTTAACATTAGTTCTGTGTATACATATATATATCTAGTTTAAAACAAGAGTCAATGGTACAATAAAAGTAGAGTTCAGGTCACATCGGGTTTGCTTTTGTCCGGCGTTGATGATGGGAGAGGGTGACCTCCATTGATGTGGGCGTGCTGTCCATAGCCGACAGAGTATTGGATACCTGCAACATAGATTATTTGTTGGTCATGTGTGCTTCACTGTTAAGTAATGGACTATAATTATTTATTCATGATTACAGCACAATTTTGACCTCCACAATCAATTCATTAGACTGAAAAATTCATATTTCTGTCATGAAAAAGATATTTTTACCTTATGTTCTAACACAGCAACTTCCTTTCAATGTACATCTGTACAACTACTAAAACTTCATTTTTAAAGAGGGAGGGAGGAGGTGTTACTAGTTCTCTAGAACATTATTTTGTTTGTAATTACATGTTTTACTATTTGTGATAAGAACAAAGAACACGTGGGCATTTCAAGAAAAAAGTTTTTCTGAGTATTTATGCTCATGGGTAACTGGTATTCACAACTATACATCTGTACATTGGCGATTGGGGCAAGCTTGAATGATTGGACAGCCATACTTACAGATAAGTTGAGTACTGAAGTCATGGGAGGCAGCGATGAGACACAGGTTACTGCTGGAACTGTGATAAAGAGGAGAAAAATATTTCTCTTCATAAATTCATTCCTTACAACAGTATCTTTGAGTCTCTCTCTCTCTCTCTCTCTCTCTCTCTCTCTCTCTCATAATAATCATACTATATTACTGTCACATGTATAATATATAATCTTGATAGAATTGGCTTTGTGTCTTCATTGATATCCATAGAATTTGAGCGATAGAGGTACACGTTTATTTTATGAAAAGATTCTTCTTTTCATTTTCTTTAACAAATGTTTCCTTCACAGGTATTTCCTTTACCTGGACAGGTGAGATCTTACCTGTGGTAGAGCCTCCTGCCTGTACAGGATTATCAGCTGTTAAACAAGCCACATCCTACAAAAGTACACATCATGTACTCAAGCGCACAAAACTAATATTGCAATACACAGACCTCTCTATCAAGAACCGGATTACATTTTCCTTACTCAAGTTTTATTCACCTTAAAAATACTTTGTCCAAAGTAAAAAAATATTATTTGTAAAGTAAAATCACCACTGCAGAACCCGACTTATTGTTCAGTAAAAACATTCATTTTTTGTAAAAAAAATAAAAAATAAATAAATAAATAAATTCTTAAACCAATTTCAAAATCAAGAAGTTTCTTTGAAGCCTTCACTGAAAAGCATTCTAAATCAACTTTCTTAATTAAAACAGTATCAGGTGGGAAAAAACAGCATTCCATCTAGCTAGTGTATCTTCACACAGAGAGAGAAAGTATATTTATTTTTATTACCTGCATCAAAGATGGCTGCGCGGTTTTTCCGTCAGTGAGTTTGTCCGAGGAGAGGAATAAGTCCGGGTGAAGGGGGAGGAGAACGGGATAGACAGCCTGGCGTTGACCGCCAGTAAGTGATCCCGCCGCGTGGCCAGCGACTTGATGTGACCCTCCAGTCTTTGGTTCTCCGATTTCAGCTGATGCAGACAATGAAGAAGGGAGGCAACTCAAGAATTAAAAAAAAAATACAGTAATTACTTTTTTAAAAATTTCATGAACTGTCATGACTTTTTATCTATTAGAGCAGTATTTTCACTGAAAGAAAGGCATTTAAATGTGAAATTGTTTTTAAACTATTCTTTAAGTTCTATTTGTATTAAACATCTATATATCTCTTTGAAAACAATGTTTGCAATAGCGATGCATGCAGTTTTAATAACTTTCACATCATTTCAAGTATAGTATAAACGTAATTAATATGCACTACCTTTATAACGAAAATTCCCATACATCATATTTTACGTTGATGGTTTGAATATCAGCTAATCCGAAAGACAAATATCAAAATGAATGTAACTGAATTATAATATTTAAAATTGCAACCAAGTATTTTTAATGCATCTTTACCACCTCATGTTAATGTATTTCCTCTTCCTGCATTCATAACTAGAGAGATAAACATGAAACATGGATTATTCGTTAGTAATTCATGCTCATGTGTTAAAAATTAGATCATAATTATTTACTCATGTTTATTGAACAATTTTGACCTCTATGATCAATTCATCAGACTAAACAATTCATATTTCTCTCATAAAAAGAAGATTTGAACCTTGTTTTCAAACACAGAAACATTTTTTCCGTATACCTGTACATACAATTCATTTTTGAAGGGTGTTACTGGTTCATTGGAACATTAATTTTTTGGTAGGTACAAGTTACTATTTATGAGAGAGACATATAACCCGTGAAAATGTAACAAAACCTAATCTGTGCATTTTCTTCTTCATTCTTTCATTTGTAAACAGGATGACAAAAGGTTTTTTTCAACTTTTGATTAAACACACATTGATACTTTTTTATTTTATTTTAGCGGAACATTGTTAATCAAACTGTTAAAGAACCATCTTTTTTTCTATCATTCATTTTTCATTACCACAATCATATTAATTATTATATGCACTCAAAACTATGGTGAGGAAACAGTTAAAGAAATCATTATATTTACTGCACAATGTTTTCATATGACTAGGATACACATTTTTAGCTCAAAAGAAGTGGGGGAAAATGTTTAAACTATTTCACTCTATCATTAGGGTTACATGCCTTAAATCAATTCAGGCTGTTCCTGCAATCGAAATAGGATACATGTACATGAATATCATAGTTTAGTGTGTGCTTTTGTGTGTTAATCATCATTTAATCAAAACACTTTTTATCTTGAAATTAAAACAGTTGAATTCAAAGACAACGCAGTTCTTTAAAATGATGATCCTTACCAAATGTGTCCTCATCTTGTAAATGATTATTGGATATTTAATTACTCCCTTTGTTTTATAATTACAGCAATTATACAGCCACATGTTTTGCCTTTTTTTAACAAAGACCTTTATCAATTTCTAAGACTAAACACCACGTTATCGGTTTATAATGTTGTTTGTATGTCTCGCGTTTTTTTTTTATCAGATTTTCATTTCAACATCAATTTTATGATTCATGTGGTTAAGAGCGAGAGCAAATTGTACAGATAGTATGCCTGATTTATTAATCCAAAAATGACTTTATTTATAATGTTCAAATAAGATGGAATTGCTATACCAATTAATTTTGTTTCGAGTTGAAACGAATGTGTTGTCTCGTTGATATATCATCTGTAAACGATTTGATTAATTTGTTTTAGCGAGTCATAATCTCGTAAAAATGAATTTGTGTTTTTTCTTTGTAAGGAGATAGCATAGTCATTTTAAACAAAGGGTTTAATTTAATAATATGAAATGGAATAAATCTGTACTGTTCCATTAAATACATATGTATGGTTCCAATGTGTTTATCCTCTTTCACCTGCCAGCACCTTCTGTGGTCAATGGCAAGAACAACGCTCGTTTCTCTATGTCTCAGGGTGTATAAAAAAGCGCGCTTGCTTTATATACGCTTTAGTAATATTTTAAATGGCAAAATGTTTAGACAATAACATGTATTAAAGATTTTGTCCAAAACATTTCTACAAAATTTATCCCATCTTTGTACAGATGACAAATGCATTTAACCTCAGGTAAAATAAAATAATTTGCGTTTTAATTCATCGACCTCAGTTCATTAAATAACGTCATTTTCTTCGTACTGTCGTAAATATATTTCCATATCCTTCAATTGTATTGTTTATCTTCTACATTAAATGTCTCTGTTTTTAATTTCATAACTTCATAATTATTTGCATGTATATAATGAAAAAAAAACCACATTCACAAGTGCAATACATGTTACACTTTTTTACTGACAAACAGTTAAAATGTATTGCGAATATAATTAAAACAATGTTGGACTTACTGGACGACTTTACCAGATATCCAGTAGAATAATTGCAATGTTCTTTTGAACAGTTACACTCCAATGTGCATTTCCATCCATAACTTGGATAGACACACTGCCTGCTGCAATTAGGGTCTGAGTATCCAATTTTACACTCTGAAACGAAAAGCACTCCTCTTTTGTTATATTTCATATTAGGAGAAACAACAGCTTAAAAACAAGGTTTTTTTCAAATTTAATTTCAAAATCTGCTGTTGATTTGGAATCTGTATGTATATATATATATATGGAATATATGTAAAATCATGGAAAATAACTTGCATAAAAATGATTGTAATTTGAACTGTTAACGTAAAATATTACATTTACAAGTAAAACACATTGTCCTAAAAAATTGTCTAAAAATTTCACAGAGTGGAACAAGCTACATTTATTTGATTTAAAACAGGTCAATTAATTGTAATCAACCCCATTAGCAACCTGTACAGTTCCCTGTTTCTCTATTCCGTTCGTAACCAGGACAACAACCACTCTTGTATCTACAAAAATTATGTCTGTTTTAAGCAGTAAAAAAATAGTTTTATCTTTTATCAAATCGATGCATTGGATTTGAAATGTTCAACTACGCATTTTCTCTTCATTTTTGTTATTATCCCGAACATGTACAATGCAATTGCCTTACAAGTGAATTAAAACTAACTAAAATTATAACTGTTTATTTGTTTTAACCTTACCTGTAACAGATTTCATCTGAATAGGAAACAGAAGTGATAAATGTATACCCCAAAAGTATTAGAGCATATGTCAACATCATTTTCCTCTATTCTCTATTTCATTATGAGACACAGACTGCTATTGCTATCTTGGGTAGATTGAGAACGTTTTAATTTCCTTTTTTTGTGTATCACTAGTTGGTTCCTAGTACAAGTTCTTAGTGATTTCGTTATGAAGGAAACTGTCATTCATGAGGTTTTTGTCATTCATATGTTGTTACAGTAAAGTGGTTTATTAAGGTTTTCCGCTGGGAGCGGAAAACCTTACTATTATTCTGAAAAATTTTCAAATTTCTTATTATTTTTTTTTTCTTCTAGACGCCAACTTTGATCCTTAATATCTCGCTCGTTTGTTCACCGATTGTTTTGAAATTTTCAGGACTGATAACATGCCGCGTGATGTTGTCGTTGCATATTTTAGTTGAGAAAAATCCCTATCCAGTTTTGAGTTATTCCCCTTTTAGTAAAATTTAACGACTTCTTTTGTCCAGGGGGTTTAGCTTTAACGACGACTGGCAGAGTCTCAAACATGGGATGGTTTGGAAGCTAATACATTGAATTTGTGCGAGATATATTTTATTTATTATTTAAATGCAAATAAAAGGGGTGGTATAGATGTTGAAAAAAAGGTAAGAAAAAAAATCAAAAAAAATTCGCGTATTTTCCGTGTTAGTTTTCTACCTGATAAAAAATTGTTATAACATGTATTTTAAAAGTTCTTGGTCTTACTCAGACCTTTCATTCGGTATGCCGAAAAAGGGCTGGCCCTTATAATTAGGGAGTTAGAGGCGTCCAAAGTTTCATGTCAATAACTTAAAAAGGAATAAAAATTTCTAATGCATTATTGAAGCAAAGTTGTAAAGAAATTAATTTTGAATCCTTTTATAGTATTCAATTTAATATTTTCGTAATTTATAGTCAGTATTTGCAGAAACAATTGTTATCAGTTCGGTCCATTTTTGTGGGGGTGCGCACGTTTATGAGGTTATGAAAGGGCTTCTTGTAATGCACTAACTGATACATGTAGTGCACAAAAATAATTCCACATAAAATTCCCAAATGTTTTTATTCATATGTACATTTTCATTTCATAGAGATGAACCTCTTTGACCTTATTTTTGTTGTTTGTTTCATAACTGTGCCCCTGTCTATATTTAGATGCATTACGAGACTCAGGTAACCGATCGATAGGAGAGTCGCTAGCTGTATTCAGGCCGTCGCCTAGACGATAGTGCATGTGCTTGTAGAGCTGGACGTACACGTTTAACGCCCCACTGTGTAACTGTAACAGAGACATTTTGAATTGTTTCAGTACCGGGACATATGTGTTAATAAAATGGTTCCAATGCATGGTAATTAAACTCAACTTTTCTACAATACGTATACACGGCCGTCTTATAAAGCACAATGTGTATTACTGACATGACAAATGTACGCTGGCAATTTAAACGAACGCGGGATTGCTCCCGATAGAACAATTCTTTTAGAGCAAGAAAAAAAATACTGATTTGCGATGGATATAATATAATTATCATCGTGGAGATGATTTTAAAAAGTGAACTTAATATTCGTATACGATAATATTTGAATCCAAAGCCGCTAGTTTTAAGTTACGGTTATTAGGGATATTAATTATGACTTGCCCCGCGTTTCAGGTTTTTTACTTGCAAAACATCTACAAACGAAAATACCAAACAACCTTCAGCAGCAACTTATAAATCATTTATTGCATACACAATTCTAAAGAGGTAATTAAATAGATTTTATAAATGCTTTATACTTGTATACATTCGCCATCTTCCATGGAAAAAAGTGGCATGGAAAAAATGTTCAATGTTCATCAAATACGCTGTAGCCTTAGCAATCGAAAATAATTAATAAACTGTATATTGATAGATTGACATATCAACAAACATTCAGACCCGCAATGTTTTTTTCTTTTACAAGTTCTATAAAATGTAGACTCAATGACTGAATTCTTTACCGTTTTCTGTTTTGGTTATTTTGAATCACGTGTGTACGTTATGTGTAGCCATATAGATGAACACTTTAAGTGTTTAATTTTTAAACGAAATTGTGTACATGCAGAGCAATACAATGCTAGGACAATTAAATTCCAACAATGTATACGGTGAGGCCGGTCAGACTGATACTGGTTCTGCTTGTTCTACAAATAGCGAATGTAAGACGAAGTATTTGGGTGTTATATTTTAAACAAATATAAGTATTGCTTTTTTAAAAGCTTGCATTACTCAACAAAGTATTTTATTGGAATCATTCTTCGTTACCTTAACTGCATATATGTACCACTCGGTCTGTATCCCGGAAAAATTGACTACCATCCGAAATTTTTCATATAAGGTCTACAGACTTGCAGCTAACATTACCTTTAAAAATACATTTTAGAATTTGCCGCTGTTTATAAATTCATTAAAAAGACGCGCAGAATCAAGTGGTAATATGTCGTTTGATATGGGATTTATGACGTCTATTTATATTGTTTTCATTAAAATTATTTCATTATTTCAACCTTGTGGGTGGAATGAAATCAGTTTCACATGTTATATGACATAAAGATGTTCTCTCCCCACTTTTTCTCGCAGCAGCTATTTTTTTTAAATTTACATAAAAAATTGAATTATCATGGAGTTGCCCCCCCCCCCCCCCCATTTTTGTACCATGTAAAAAAAAATGGTATGAAAATCATGAAATTATGATTGAAATTTTGAAAATTTTGGAAAATTCTAAAAAAAAAAATTCTATATTTGCTTGTCAAGATTTGTTGGATGAGTTCCCCCCTTCAAAAACGATGCTACGTGCTTGGAAATTACTCATTTCTTTATTCCCCTCTTTAATAAACAAAACAAACTAACAAACATAACCGATCCAGATAAATATAATTACATGTATCAAAAATAAACTTCAAAAATAAACTACACATTCATCCTTCACCCACAATATTGCCTTTTCAATATTTGTCATCGTTGTAGACCCTTGTAACAATCTGTTACATTATATATGTAAGTAGGTGCTTGCACGACAAAGAACCCCTTGCTGATCTACATTTTCATTAACGCATACAAAGAAAAAATATATTTTGATTTTTGAATTTCTTTTGATGTAAAAAAAAAAAAGAGAAGAAATTGGTTCTCAGTCTCTCTTTATGGCTGTTTGTTAGCGGTTAATCCAAGTTCATTTTAAATATCCTTTTGTAATTTAAAAAATGCGATGTAAATTTTTTTTCATGCAATATTTCGGATAAAGCAATGAAGAGTTGTTTGTTGAAATTTTATTAGACCATAAAATTGTAAAATGCTAACATTGAAAATTG
This sequence comes from Magallana gigas, assembly GCF_963853765.1. NCBI lineage: Eukaryota > Metazoa > Mollusca > Bivalvia > Ostreida > Ostreidae > Magallana > Magallana gigas. The sequence goes on from NC_088862.1 coordinate 15,117,924, forward strand.
TGCCCGATTTCTTTCTTTTTTTTAAGGTAAAACTTTATTGATTTAAAAAGATGATTCTTTGAGACAAACAAATTGACATAATCAATAAGAGTTTGACAATCTCTAACTGCAGGTCTGTAGCTTTTAGTCAGAAAAAGAATCGGATGGACGACCTAGGACACAGAACATCCATCCGAATTTCTTGAAAATTGCCATTATTTTCGTACGCGGACGCAATACTCACCGAGACTAAATGATTCGTATTTTAAGTTTTAACTGCTTTGAAAGGTAATATTGGTTTTCTAATAATTATGAACATGAATAATTAAATAAAAATGGTTAAATTTATAGTAAAATTACCGGCATCGGTCTTCTCCGTGCCGGATCTAGAAGGGGAAGGGTTCCAGACCCCCCCCCCCCAGCGAAATTTCTTTCAATTACGTGTACATTATAAACTTACCAAATATGCCTCGGACATCCCTTGGCAAACTCAAATAACCGTCTGACTTTTCAACCCCCACCCCGGAAAAATTTTCTGATCCGTGCATGTTCCCCCTCCTCGATATACAAAATTATTCTTCAAAACCCCTTGTAAAATTTCCAAAATCTCCGCATACATACTAAGAGATTCATTGGCGCTTGCGTTTGATAAAAATGCGTGTAAAACGTTTGCCAATGGTATTTTTACCTTCCTACCGGGCATAACCACAGTCCCACTCTGTGAATAAAATGCGGCGAATCAAACTAGAGACAACGTGTTAAGATCTGTATTTGCTTACAAACATGTAGTATCATCGTGCAAAATGCACTGTTCAATTATAATTTTTTTTTTACTTTACTTGTAAAATTCGTAATTTTTTCTCACAGTTTATTTCTTACAAAGTTACTTTTTTATTTAGTGGTTGACACTTTTCAGACTTTATATGTGATTTCAAAGAGACAGAGTGTCATGTCTCAAGGACTGTTAATCTCTTAAAACAACATTGTGCAATTATCAGATTTTCATTTCTTGGACATCAAAGACTCATTGAGTTTATTTAATTATTTTATATCTGTGAACCTTTCAATCAGCTTACTTATATCATTACCTGTCAATTTATACTCATTGTTAAGATTCTTATAAATAGTTATGTACAATTGTCAATGCGCAGTCTGGAATACGGCGGCCAGCCCCGGCCACGTCCGACTCTCTCAGAGTCTTGAGTCCGGAGGCCACTACTGGCCATATCCGAATTGTTTGTAACATGTCTGTTAAATTGTTTTAATGTTGCCATCGTTGAGTCTCGTCCAATAATGTGGAATCCTGCATCAATTGCCTGTTTATTTCTCTGGAACTGTATACTGGTGGACCTTCAGGAATACGGCAAACCTACCCTTTGTTTTAGCTTACGGCCCCCAGCGCGCCACAACCTTATACCTTATACACTTTACGCCAACATTCTTTCACCCCGTTCGTACTGCACACGACCGATGCAGATCCAGACGAATTCTCTATCACCGTAAAATCTACGCGGTCACAGAAATATAATACTTTGTTTCTCAGTGTTTACACATCTAAAATTGTACTATGGTCAGCTATCAATTTTTTGTAATACGTCACAAGTATGACGCAGCTGCGACGGAAAACCTAATCGTTGCTTGCAACGAGCTCGTCTCTAGTTTATATGTTGTAATGCAATTGACTTCCAATTTGAACTCAAAATGAACGCTATTCTCATTATAAGTCATCAAAGTAAATAAAGTAATTTTTTATAATGTTAATAATGAAAACTCACCTTAAATAAATGTAAAAATATATTTGTTCAACATGACTTAAATTGGCAAGGAAAGTTTAATTATGGAGAGAATAGGATTCACAAATTCCAAATTCTTTGTAACACTATTTAAAAAGACTTTAAGTCGACCTTAGAATCAAGATCCACAGATCCATGACTCTTGTGCTTTCACATGTGAGCTATATATATTTAAACAAAAATGACATACATGTAACAATGTTTCAATGCTGTGACCTCCTGACAAAAATATCTAATTTAAACAAGAGTCAATGGTACAATAAAACTAGAGTTCAGGTCACATCTGGTTTGCTTTTGTCCGGCGTTGATGATGAGGGGAGGGTGTCCTCCATTGATGTTGGCGTACTGTCCATAGCCGACAGAGTATTGGATACCTGCAACATATATTATCTGTTGGTCATGTATGCTTGTGTTAAGTAATGGATAATAATTACTTGACAATTTTAACCTCCACAATCAATTCATCGGAAGCGAACAATTCATAATTCTCTCATGTAAAGGATTTTTGAACCTTATGTTTAAAGACAGAAACTTTCTTTCTCTATACATGTACATAAACTTCATTTTTTACAGGGGAAAGGGGGTGTTACTGGTTTATTTTAACATTTTTTGTGGTAGGTACAAGTTACTATTTGTCAAAAGAACAAATAACCTGTGGGCATTTTAAAAAACAACCAGTTTTTTGTGAGGATGAAAGCTCATGGGTAACTGGTATTCACCAAATATTTATGAACATTAGGAAGTGGCAGAGTTAAAGTATTTGACAGCCATACTCACAGATGAGTTGAGTACTGAAGTCATGGGAGGCAGTGATGAGACACAGGGAACTGCTGGAATTGTGAGAAAGAGGGCACAACAATTTTTCTTATTAAATTCATTCCTTAAACAATATCTCCGAGTTTCTCTATTTTTCTTTCTCTCCCCTCTCTCAAAAATTTTTTCTCAATAAATTCATTCATCTGAGTCTCTCTCTCTCTCTCTCTCTCTCTCTCTCTCTCTCTCTCTCTCTCTCTCTCTTTTCAATTATACTATATTACTGTTGCATGTATAATATATAACCTTCATAAAATTAGCAATGTGTCTTCATCAATATCCATAGAGTTTGAGAAATAGAGGTAAAAGTTGTTTTTATGCAACAGATTATTCTTTTTATTTTCTTTTAAAAATGTTTCCTTTGCAGGCATTTCCTTCACCAGGATAGGTGAAATCTTACCTGTGGTACAGCCTCCTGTCTGCACAAGATTATCAGCCGTTAAACAGGCCACATCCTTCAAAAGTACACATCAGTTACTCAACTGGACAAAACTAGCATGGCAATACAAAGCTCTCAATATCAAGAACCGTATTACACTTTCCTTAGTTAAGTCTTGTTCACCTTAAAACACTTTGTCCGAATTAAAAATGTTACTTGTAAAGTAAAATCACTACTGCACCTACTTATTTTTCAATAAAAACATAATTATTTTTCGTAAATTATTAATTGAAATCAATTCTAAAATCAAGATATGTGTTCTGAATCAATATAATTTAATTGACAGTATCAGGTTGGAAAAAATAGCATTCCATCTATCTAGTAAATCATAACACAGAGAGTTAAAATACATTTTTTCTTGCAGCAGATATGGCTCCGAGGTTCTTCCGTCGGTAGGTTTGTCCGAGGAATTGGTCCGAATGAGGAATGAGTCCGGTTGGAGGGGGAGGAGAGCGGATAGACAGCCGGGCATTTGCATGTTTAAATAACGATGCATGCAGTTAATAACTTTCACATCATTTCCAGTAAAGTATAAACGTAATAGGCAGGACTTGTATAAGGAAAATTCCCATATTTGTTTTAATTTAATGTTGATGCTTTGATTGTTAGCTAACCTGAAAGACAGAATCTGATGTCAAAATAATTAAATTATGATATCTAAGATTGCAACCAAGTATTTTTAATGCACCTTATCACATCAATTTAATGTATTTACTCATCCCGCCTTAATAACAAGAGAGATAAACATGAAACATGGATTATTCGTTAGTCATTTATGCTCAAGTTTTCAAAATTGGATCATAATTGATTATTCATGATTATTGAACAATTTTGACCTCCATGATCAATTCATCAGACTAATAAATTCATGTTTCTCTCATAAAAAGAAGATTTAAACCTCGTTTTCAAACATAACAACAGCTTTCAGTATACCTGTACATACACTTCATTTTTAAAGGGTGTTACTGGTTCATTGGAACAATAATTTTGGGTAGGTAGAATTTACTGTTTGTGATAGAGAAATATAACCTGTAAAGATGTAAGAAGCAATCAGAAAATCTATGAATATAACAAAACCTTACCTGTGCATTTTCCTCTTCATTTTTCCATTGGTAAACAGGACGGCAAACATTTATTTCTCAACTTTTGATCAAATTAAACATATATTTTGACAAATCTGTTATTTCAGCGAAACATTGTAAATCAAACTGTTTTTAAGAACTAATTGTTCTTTTATTCATTTGTCATTATCCCAATCATGTTTGCTTTTATATGCACTCAATACTATAGTGGCAAAACAGTTAAAGAAATCATTATTTTACTTCACAATGTTTTCATATGAATAGGATATAGATGTATAGCTCAACAGAAGTGGTAGAAGTGTTTAAACTATTTCACTCTATCATTTGGGCTATATGCTTAAATCAATTCAGGCTGTTCCTGCAATCAAAATAGGATTCATGTACATAAATATCACTGTTTAGTGTGTTTGTTTGTGTGTTAATCATTATTTGATCAAACACTTTTTATCTTGAAAATAAGAAAAAGTTAAAATCAAAGACTACTCAGTTATTATAAGAATTATAATCCGAACCAAATGCATCCTCCCCTTGTAAATGATTATTGCATACATGTATCTAATTATTTCATTTGTTTTATAAGAACTACGGCAACATTTATTAACAATTTGTTGACCGAGCACGGAGTAAAAACCACGGTAACGGTTTATAGTGTTGTTTGTACGTCTCGCATTTTTTTTGTTGTTTTTTTTTGATATTTTCATTTTAACATTAATTTTACGAGTGATGTGGTTAAGAGCAGGCGAAAATTGTACAAATATTATGCATGATTTATGAATCCAAAAATGAATTTATTTATTATGTTCAAATAAGATGGAATTTTCATACCAATCTTGTTTCGAGTTGAAACGAATGCAATGTCTCGTTCATATCTCGATTTAATCTGTTGATGATTAGATTTTTTTTTTGTTTTAGCAAATTATAAATTCGTTCAAATGAACTTATGTCTTTTCGTTATAAAGAGATATCATAGTCATTTTGAGCAAAGGGTTTAAGTTGAAAATATAATATGGATTAAATCTGTGCGTATTCTATCAAATATTATATGTGTTGCCATAAGTTTCCAAAGCGTTTTCCCCTTTCATCTGTCCGCATTTTCTGTGGTCAATGGCAAGAAAAACATTTGTTTCTTTATGTATCAGGGCTTAGCAATAAAAAGCGCACTTGCTATAAATACGCTTTAGTACTAAATGGCAATGGCAAAATGATTAGGCAATAATATAATTATATTAAAGATTTCTACAAAATTTATCCCATCTCCATACAGGTGACGAAGTGCGTTTAACGAAAAGAAAATGAACTGATTTATGTTTGAATTCAGTGACTTCAGTTCACCAAATAACGTCGTTTTGAACTGTCTTCGTAATGTGAATACTCTGAATTTATTGCCGTATCCTTTAACTGTATTGTTTACCTCCTATGCATTAAATTGTTTTGTTTATTTTTTAAATTTCATAACTTTATAATTATGTTCATGTATATGTTGAAACAGATAAGTTGAGGACTGAAGTCATGGGAGGCAGCGATGAGACTCAGGTTACTGCTGGAACTGTGAGAAAGGACACAAAATATATTTTTCTTATTAAATCCATTCCTTACAACAGTATCTTTGAGTTTCTCTCTTTTTCTTTCTCTCCCCTCTCTCAAAAATATTATTCTTAATAAATTCACCCAACTGAGTCTCTCTCTCTCTCTCTCTCTCTCTCTCTCTCTCTCTCTCTCTCTCTCTCTCTCTCCATTCAGACTTCATTACTGTTGAATGTATAATATTTAACCTTGATAAAATTAGTAATGTGTCTTCATCGATATCCATAGAGTTTGAGCAATAGAGGTAAAAGTTGTTTTTTATGCAACAGATTCTTCTTTTCATTTTCTTTAAAAAACGTTTCCTTTGCAGGAATTCCCTTTACCTGGATAGGTGAAATCTTACCTGTGCTAGAGCCTCTTGTTTGCATAAGATTATCAGCTGTTAAACAGGCCACATCCTACAAAAGAACACATTGAATACTCTACCAGACAAAACTAACATTGCAATATACAGACCTCTCAATATCAAGAACCGGATTACATTTTCCTTAGAGAAGTCTTATTCACCATAAAACACTTTGCTGGAAGTAAAAAATGTTACTTCTAAAGTAAAATCACTACTGCACCTACTTATTGTTCAATAAAAACATAATTACTTTTCGTAAACTTTTAATTGAAACCAATTCTTAAATCTGAATCAATTTCTTTAATTGAACAGTATCAGGTGGGGAAAAAAAATAGCACTCCATCTATCTAGTAAATCTTAACACAGAGAATGAAAACACCTTTCTTTCTTGCATCAGATATTGCTCCGAGGTCTTTCCGTCGGTGGGTTTGTCCGAGGAATTAGTTCGAATGAGGAATGAGTCCGGGCAGAGGGGTAGAGAACGGAATAGACAACCGGTCATTGACCGGACCGCCAGTAAGTTTACCCGCCTGCGTGGCCCGCGAATTGATGTGACCCCCCCCCCCCCACCAGTCGTTAGTTCTCCGACTTTAGCTGATGCAGACAATGGAGCAAGGAGGCAACTGAATAAATTTTAAAAAATACAGGAATTACTTTTAAAAAATGTTCATGAACTGGCCATTAATCTACCGGTATTAGAGCGATACTATCATCAGAAGAAAAACATTCCAATGTGAAATTGTGTTTTTTTTTACTATTCTTAAAGTTATATTTGTAATTAATAAACTTCTGAATATCTTATTTAAAATAATGTTTGCTATAACGATTCATGCAGTTAATAACTTTTACATCATTTCCAGTGAAGTATAAACGTAATATGCAGTACTTTTATAAGGAAAATTCCAATATGTTGTCATATTTTAAGTTGATGCTTTGAATGTTAGCTAATCTGAAAGACAGAATCTGATATCAAAATAACTGAATTATAATATTTAAAATTGCAATCAAGTATTTTTAATGCATCTTAACCACATCATGTTAATGTATTTCCTCTTCCTGCCTTCATAACAAGAGGGATAAACGTGAAACATGGATTATTTGTTAGTCATTTATGCTTAAGTGTTGAAAATTGGATCATAATTAATTATTCATGTTTATTGAACAATTTTGACCTCCATGATCAATTCATCAGACCAAACAATTCATATTTTTTCTCATGAAAAGAAGATTTGAATCTTGTTTTCAAACACAGTAACATACATGTATTTTTCAGTATTCCTGTACTTACACTTTATTTTTAAAGGCAATTACTGGTTCATTGGAACAATAATTTTTGGGTAGGTACAAGTTACTATCTGTGATAGAGAAATATAACCTGTGAGAGTGTAAATTGTAATCACAAATTAAATTACTATAATAAAACCTAACCTGTGCATTTTTCCTCTTCATTCTTCCATTTGTAAACAGGACGACAAATGGTTTTTTTCCAACTTTTGATTCAATTAAACACACATTATTTTAGCGGAACATAGTTAATTAAACTGTTTAAGAACTTTTTTTTCTTTTATTCATCTCTTATTACCACAATCATATTAATTATTATATGCACTCAAAACTATTGTGGCAAAACAGTTTATGAAATCATTCTATTTACTTCACAATGTTTTCATAAGTATAGGATAAACATGTATAGCTCAACAGAAGTGGGGGAAGTGTTTAAACTATTTCACTCTATCATTTAGGATTATACCTTAAAGGGACTTGAACACGATTTGAGATCAAAAATTGTATTTTTATTTTTTGTGTATAAAATGGTTTACTTGTGCATTCTAAATGATTGACCAAAATATTAAATGTTAAAATCAAGTTACAAGCGAGATACAGACGAAAGAATTGATAGTTATGTAAACAAAGCTCGAGTCTTATATAGTTGTTTACAAAAAATGAAATATAGAATTTCATCATTTCTTAGACAAAATGATATGTAAAAAACAATTTAAACTAATTAAATATCTTCATAAATACTTTTATCAACAAAAGAAAGTTACATTTGATTAAAACTTACACCAATACAACACATTATATGCAAAAATGGCAATATTCGAGCTTTGTTTACAAAACAAAGAATTATAAACTCTTTATTTTGCTTATAACTTGATATTTGAGTTTCAAATTTTGACATAGTATTATAAACTTCTATATTTATCAGTATAAACATTGAAAGTGGAAAAACAAAATAGGATTTATGTACATAAATATCACTGTTAAGTGTGTTTGTGTGTTAATCATTATTTGATTAAAACACTTTTTATCTTGAAATTAAAACAGTTCAATTCAAAGACTACTCAGTGATTAAGAATTATAATCCTTACCAAATGCGTCCTCATCTTGAAAATGATTATTGCATATTCAATTATTTCCTTTGTTTTATAAGTACAACGGCAACATTAATTGCCATTTTTTAACAAAGACCGAACACTCAGAAATTTCTTGGGGAAAAAACCACGGTACCGGTTATAAAGTTGTTTGTACGTCTCGCTGTTTTTTTTTTTTTTTATCATATTTTCATTTTAACATTAATTTTACGAATGATGTGGTTTAGAGCGAGCGAAAATTGTACAAATATTATGCATGATTTATGAATCCACAAATGACTTTATTTATCATGTTCAGATAAGATGGCATTTTTATACCAATCTTGTTTCGAATTAAAACGAATGCAATGTCGCGTTGATATCTTATATTAATCTGTAGACGAATTGATTATTTTGTTTTAGATTATAATTTCGTTAACATGAATTTATGTCTTCTCCTTATAAAGAGATATCATAGTCATTTTGAGGAAAGGGTTTAAGTTGGAAATATATTATGTATGTGCGTATTATATCAAATATAATGAAAATATATTATGTATGTGCGTATGCTATCAAATATAATATGCGTTGCCATAAGTTTCCAGGGCCTTTCCCCTTTCATCTGTTCGCATTTTCCGTGGTCAATGGCAAGAAAAACATTTGTTTCTTTATGTCTCATGGCTTAGCAAAAAAAGCGCACTTGCTATAAATACGCTTTTGTACTAAATGGCAATGACAAAATGATTAGGCAATAATATATTAAATATATTAAAGATTTCTTACAATACATTTCTACAAAATTTATCCCATCTCCATACCGCTGACGAAGTGTGTTTAACCAAAATGTTTGAATTCATTGACTTCAGTTCACTAGATAACGTCGTTTGAACTGTCATCGTAATGTGAATGCTCTGAATGAATTGCCGTGTCATTTAATTGTATTGTTTACCTCCTATGCATTAAATTGTTTTGTTTTATTTTTTTTAATTTCATAACTTTATATTTATGTATATGTTGAAAAAATACATCCACGTGTGCAATACATGTAACATTATACTGTTGATAAACAGTTACAATGTATTGCGAATATAACTAAAACACTGTTTGACTTACAGAACGACTTTACCAGACATCCTGTAGAAAAATTGCAATTTTCTTTTGAACAGTTACATTCCAATGTGCACTTCCATCCATAACTTGGATAGACACACTGCCTGCTGCAATTAGGACCTGAGTATCCAATATTACACTCTGAAACAAAAGCACTCCTCTTTTGTTATATTTCATATTTGGATAAACAATAGCCTAAAAACGAGGTATTTTTAAAATTTCATTTCAAAATCTGATGATGATTTGGAATCTGTATATATATATTGAATATATGAAAAATCATGGAAAGTAACTTGTATAAAAATTTGAACTGTTAACGTAAAATATAACGTTTACAAGTAAAACACATTGTCTAATATCAAAGAGTGGAACAAGCTACATTTATTTGATTTAAAACAGGTCAATTAATTGTAATCAACCCCATTAGCAACCTGTACAGTTCCCTGTTTCTCTATTCCGTTCGTAACCAGGACAACAACCACTCTCGTATCTACAAAAATTATGTCTGCTTTAAGCAGTAAAAAAATAGTTTTATCTTTTATCAAATCGATGCATTGGATTTGAAATGTTCAACTACGCATTTTCTCTTCATTTCTGTTATTATCCCAAACATGTACAATGCAATTGCTTTAAAAGTGAATTATACGAGGGTTGTCCCAAAATAGCGTAGACAAGTGGCGTTATTCAGTTAATCGAAGACAAAGGAAGATGAAATTTGTGCCACAAAGGGTTCAAGAAATTTGCATTCAAATAATGTTTTAAAATCGAATATTGTTTGAGATTAAATTAGTGAAATGAAAGCATGTTAGATCAGAAATTCTACATGCGGCGCAACATAATGAATTGAAAATTGGGCGGAAAAGTACTTTTCGAATGAAAAAATTCAAATAAAATATACACCGATATTTGATAATAATTATATTATTTACTCTGAAAATGTTTTGGCGATAACAAAACTTTTAAATATTTTATAACGCGTTTTGTGACAAGTTGAAAATTAAGTGGTAATAAAATGACGTTTTCAGCGTTTAAGACGGCGCAGCAGTAACTGATACAATTTTGTAAAGACCATCAAATAAATCCTAAGCGGCTTTGGAAGTAAATGAAATTAACAGAATCGATGAGAAATGCGTTTTGTGAATTAGTTAAACAATATTGAAAATATTTAAACAAGTATGATGACCATAAGTGGAAAAAAGAAACCCCGAACGATATCAATGGACGTCAAAATGTTGAACGACACATTTCGGTAAGACGGACGTTAGACAACAAGTAATACAGGGCAAGTTTGGAGCCGACAGATCGTTTGTACTTAGAAAATATTTAAAAACAAAACAAACTAGAAATATATATTGAATGTGCACGCAGAGTACATGTTCAAAGATAATATTTTTCTAAGACATTTTCGGAAATAAAACGTAAATGTTGTCGTGAACGATGTGGAGGGTTTAGCAACAACGTAAAACTGGAAATTTTTGACGTCGCACATTGCGCCGCCTGATAAAACTTGTTGTTACTAATTATTCATTTTCTCGAGAAATAAATAAAGTACAGATTTGAACTTTTCAGCATTGTTTGCCAAAGGGTCATTGAAGAAAACATAGAAGTCTAATGAAATTGCAGTGAACAGATTATAAATTATGTGTCCTGTCTACATTTTTTTGGGACAACCCTCGTAACTAATCGAAATTATAACTGTTTATTTGTTTTAACCTTACCTGTCACAGTTTTCATCTGAATAGGAAACAGAAGTGATAAATGTATATCCCAAAAGTATTAGAGCATATGTCAACATCATTTTCCTCTATTCTCTATTTCATTATGATTTATGAGACACAGACTGCTTTTGCTATCTTGGGTAGATTGAGAACGTTTTAATTTCCTTCTTTTTTTTGTATCACTAATTGGTTCCTAGTACAAGTTCTAAGTGATTTTGTTATGAAGGAAACTGTCATTCATGAAGTTGGTGTCATTCATATGTTGTTACAGTAAAGTGGTTTACTTTTATGTTGTAATGCAATTGACTTCAAATTTGAACTCAAAATGAACGCTATTCTCATTATAAGTCATTATAGTAAATAAAGTAATTTTTTTATAATGTTAAAAATGAAAAACTCACTTAAATATGTGTAAAAATATAATTGTTCAACATGACTTAAATTGGCAAGGAAAGTTTAATCATGGAGAGAATAGAATTCACAAATTGCAAATTCTTTGTAACACTATTCAAAGACTTTAAGTCGACTTAAGAGTCAAGATCCACAGATCCAAGACTCTTGTGCTTTCACATATGAGCTTTATATATATTTTAAAAAAATGACATACATGTAACAATGTTTCAATTTTTATGCTGTGACCTCCTGACAAAAATATCTCAAGATATATCTTCAAGGAAACCTAATAACTTAGATTTCAATGTCTTTGGACTCTTTCCCTGGTATGTCTTTATGAACCATGATTTGACACTGCAGCTTCTGATCCAATATATCTGATTTTTACGATAAAAAAAACCCAACAAGTATCATATTTGTGTCAAAATTTTTATTCATTTCTTAACATTTATTTTGTGTGTGTGTGTGTGTGTGTGTGTGTGTGTGTGTGTGTGTGTGTGTATATGTATATATATATATATATATATATATATATATATATATATATATATATATATATATATATATATATATATATATATATATATATATATATATATATATATATATATATATATATATATATATATAATAAAATACTTTTAAAACAGTTTCAAAATATTTCGGCCGTGTTCATATATATATATAACCTTATGTTCAAACACAGAATATTTCTTTCTCTATACATGTACATAAACATAAACCTTTTTTTACAGGGGAAAGGGGGTGTTACTGGTTCATTGGAACATTTTTTGCGGTAGGTACAAGTTACTATTTGTGAAAAGATCATTTAATCTGTGGGCATTTTTTGTGAGGATGAAAGCTCATGGGTAACTGGTATTCACCAAATATTTCTGAACATTAGGAAGTGGCAGAGTTTAAGTATTGGAGAGCCATACTCACAGATGAGTTGATTACTGAAGTCATGGGAGGCAGTGATGAGACACAGGGAACTGCTGGAAATGTGAGAAAGATGGCACAAAATTTTTTCTTATTAAATTCATTCCTTAAACAATATCTATGAGTTTCTCTCTTTTTCTTTCTCTCCCCTCTCTCAAAATTTTTTTCTTAATAAATTCATTCAACTGAGTCTCTCTCTCTCTCTCTCTCTCTCTCTCTCTCTCTCTCTCTCTCTCTCTCTCTCTCTCTCTCTCTCTCTTCAATCGTACTATATTTCTGTTGCATGTATAATATATAACCTTCATAAAATTAGCTATGTGTCTTCATCAACATCCATAGAGTTTGAGCAATACAGGTAAAAGTTGTGTTTATTCAACAGATTATGCTTTTTATTTTTGTTTCCTTAAGTTTACAGATATTTCCTTCACCAGGATAGGTGAACTCTTACCTGTGGTAGAGCCTTCTGTCTGCACAAGATTATCAGCTGTTAAAACAGACCACACGCTTCAAAAGTACTTATCAATTACTCCACCGGAAAAAACAAACATGGCAATACAGAGCTCTCAATATCAAGAACTGGATTACATTTTCGTTTGTTAAGTCTTATTCACCTTAAAAACACTCTGTCCGAAGCAAAAATGTTACTTGTAAAGTAAAATCACTACTGCATCTACTTATTGTTCAATAAAAACATAATTTTTTTTCGTAAATTATAAATTGAAATTAATTATAAAATCAAGATATGTGTTCTGAATCAATTTCTTTTATTGACAGTATCAGGTAGAAAAAAAAACAGTATTTCATCTATCTAGAAAATCATAACACAGAGAGTTAAAATACATTTTTTTTCTTGCATCAGATATGGCTCCGAAGTTTTTCCGTCGGTAGGTTTGTCCGAGGAATTGGTCCGAATAAGGAATGAGTCCGGGTGGAGGGAAGGAGAATGCATAGACAGCCGGGCATCTGCATGTTTACAATAACGATGCATGCAGTAAATAACTTTCACACCATTTTCAGTAAAGTATAAATGTTATATGCAGTACTTGTATAGGGGAAATTCCAATATTTGTTTATATTTTCAGTTGATGCTTTGATTGATATCTAACCTGAAAGACAGAATCTGATATCAAAATAATTCAATTATGATATTTAAGATTGCAACCAAGTATTTTTAATGCATCTTTATCACATCAATTTAATGTATTTCCTCATCCCGCCTTCATAACAAGAGAGATGAACATGAAACATGGATTATTCGTTAGTCATTTATGCTCAAGTTTTCAAAATTGGATCATAATTGATTATTCATGATTATTGAACAATTTTGACCTCCATGATCAATTCATCAGACTAATGAATTCATGTTTCTCTCATAAAAAGAAGATTTAAACCTCGTTTTCAAACATAACAACAGCTTTCAGTATACCTGTACATACACTTCATTTTTAAAGGGTGTTACTGGATCATTGGAACAATAATTTTGGGTAGGTAGAATTTACTATTTGTGATAGAGAAATATAACCTGTAAAGATGTAAGAAGCAATCAGAAAATCTATGAATATAACAAAACCTTACCTGTGCATTTTCCTCTTCATTTTTCCATTGGTAAACAGAACGGCAAACATTTATTTCTCAACTTTTGATCAAATAAAACATATATTTTGATAAATCTGTTATTTCAGCGAAACATTGTAAATTTAACTGTTTTTAAGAACTAATTGTTCTTTTATTCATTTGTCATTATCCCAATCATGTTTGTTTTTCTATGCACTCAAAACTATAGAGGCAAAACAGTTAAAGTAATCATTATTTTTACGTCACAATGTTTTCATATGAATAGGATATAGATGTACAGCTCAACAGAAAGGGATGAAGTGTTTAAACTATTTCACTCTAGCATTTAGGCCATATCCCTTAAGTCAATTCAGGCTGTTCAAAATAGGATTCTCGTACATGAATATCACTGTTAAGTGTGTTTGTTTGTGTGTTAATCATTATTTGATCAAAACACTTTTTATCTTGAAATTAAAACAGTTAAATTCAAAGACTACTCAATTATGAAGAATTATAATCCTCACCAAATGCGTCCTCATCTTGTAAATGATTATTGCATATTCAATTATTTTTTTTGTTTTATAAGTACAACGGCAACATTTATTGCTATTTTTGACCGAACACTTAGCAATTTCTAGGAGTAAAAACCACGGTAACGGATTCTCATGTTGCTTGTACGTCTCGCGTTTTTTTTTTTATCATATTTTCATTTTAACATTGATTTTACGAATGATGTGGTTAAGAGCGAGCGAAAATTGTACAGATATTATGCATGATTTATGAATCCAAAAATGACTTTATTTATCATGTTCAGATAAGATGGAATTTTTATACCAATCTTGTTTCGAGTTGAAACGAATTCAATGTCTCGTTGATATCTTATATCAATCTGTAGACGATTTGATTATTTTGTTTTAGAGAATTATAATTTCCTTAAAATGAATTTATGTCTTCTCCTTATAAAGAGATATCATAGTCATTTTGAGCAAAGGGTTTAAGTTGAAAATATAGTATGTATGTGCGTATTCTATCAAATATAATGAAAATATATCATATATGTACGTATTCTATCAAATATAATATGCGTTGCCATAAGTCTCCAAGGCCTTTCCCCTTTCATCATTTTCTGTGGTGAATGGCAAGAAAAACATTTGTTTCTTTATGTCTCAGGGCTTAGCAAAAAAAAGGCACTTGCTATAAATCCGCTTTAGTATTAAATGGCAATGGCAAAATGATTGGGCAATAATATATTAATTATATTAAAGATTTCTTCAAATACATTTCTACAAAATTTATCCCATCTCCATGCAGGCGTTTAACCAAAATGTTTGAATTCATTGACCAGTTCACTAGATAACGTCGTTTTGAACTGTCTTCGTAATGTGTATACTATGAATGTATTGCCGTATCCTTTAATTGTATTGTTTACCTCCAATGCATTAAATTGTTTTGTTTATTTTTTAAATTTCATAACTTTATAATTATGTTCATGTATATGTTGAAAAAAAAAAACACATCCACGTGTGCAATACATGTAACATTGTACTGTTGATAAACAGTTACAATGTATTGCGAATATAATTAAAACAATGTTGGACTTACAGAACGACTTTACCAGACATCCAGTAGAAAAATTGCAATCTTCTTTTGAACAGTTACACTCCAATACGCATTTCCATCCATAATTTGGATAGACACATTGCTTGCTGCAATTAAGGCCTGTGTATCCAATATTACACTCTGAAACAATAGCATTGCTCCTTATCATAACAGTATAAAAAAAACGGAGATTTTGCATGTTTCATTTCAATTCTGCTGATAATTTGGAATCTGTATGAATTTGTAAACATGAAAACATATGGAATATACCAAATAATCATAAGTAGTTTATATTTATAAAGATACGTGTATCTTTATCTGTCGCCGTAAATATGTTACAAGTTAAACACAATGTCTAAAAATTTAGATCATGTGACAAACTCTTTAATTTAATTTGAAACAAATCAATTGTAATAAAACCAATTAACAACCTGTACAGTTTTCTTGTTCATTATTCCATTCGTAACCAGGACAACAACCACCTTCATAATTGATAAAAGAAAAGGATATTAAAGGAATTTTTATTCCTTTTTTATTGAATCGATGCATTAAGTTTTGCATTGTTTCACTATGTTTTTTCTTCTCATTTCTGTTATTATCATAAAACATGTACAATAGAATTGCTTCACGAGCGAATTTAAACCAATCAAAATAAACACTGTTTCTTTTTTCAACCTTACCTTGAACAGTTTTCATCTGAATTCGAAACAGATGTGATTAATGTATAGGCCAAAAGAATTAAAGCAGATGTTGACACCATTTCCCTCTATTTCAATATGGTATGAAGACCTAGACTGCTTTTGCTATCTGAAGTAATTTGAGGAAGTTTTCATAGGGTGGTTTTTTTTTTGTATCACTAATTGGTTCCTAGTACAGTTTCTAAGAGGTTTTTTAAGGAAACTGTCATTCATTATGTTGTTGTCATTCCTATGCTTTTATAGTAAAGTGATTCACTTGTATGTTGTAATGCATTGACTTCAAATTTGTTTGGAATGTTATTCTCTTTATCAATAAAATAAATAAACTTTAAGTATTTTTTTTTTCAGAATGTTGAAAATGAAAAACTCACGTAACACATATGTTTAAATTTAATTGTACTGCATGACTTAAATTTACATGAAAAAGTTGCACTTATCGAGAGAATAAAAATCGTAAATTTCAAATTCATTGTAACGCTATTCATAGACTAAGTTGACTTTAGAGTCGAGACCGATTGTACTTTATCCTGTTAGCTATATATTTAGACAAAATGACATACATACATCTAACAATTTAACATTATTATACTTCTCTGATAAATACTGAAATCTGATTGGTTTAGACGCAGTTGATAATCCGTTCTATTACTCTCATCGTCAGTAACACACTTGGCAACGGGTAACACAACATATTGTTACATGCGCGTAACTTATGTGCGTACGGTTCGTCATAGAATTCACGTCATTCCAATACAAAAGCAGTAAAGTTTTCTTTAAAATTAAGACATTCAGTATAATGAATTACATAGTGCATGTTTTAGAGGGCAAGAGTTGAAATTGACACCCCGAGAAAACCATTGTCAACCGACGCTTCCCGTCGGTTGACAATGGTTTCCTCGGGGTGTCAATTTCAATTCTTACCCTCCCAAACAGGCACTATTTACATAATGTTTCATTTTTCAGGCTGTGACCTCCTGACAAAATATTTACAAGTCTTATCTTGAAGAAAACCTTATAACTTAGATTGTAATAGCTTTGGGCTCCTTCCCTGGCATGTCTTTATGAACCATGATTTGAAATTGCAGCCATTGATCCAATATACTTGATTTTTACGATAAAAAAAATCATTAAGTATCATATTTTTGTCAATCTTTTTATTAATATCTTAACATTAGTTCTGTGTATACATATATATATCTAATTTAAAACAAGAGTCAATGGTACAATAAAAGTAGAGTTCAGGTCACATCTGGTTTGCTTTTGTCCGGCGTTGATGATGAGGGGAGGATGACCTCCATTGATGTTGGCGTACTGTCCATAGCCGACAGAGTATTGGATACCTGCAACATAAATTATTTGTTGGTCATGTGTGCTTCTGTGTTAAGTAATGGACTATAAATATTTATTCATGATAACAGCACAACTTTGACCTCCACAATCAATTTATTAGACTGAAAAATTCATATTTCTGTCATGAAAAAGATATTTTAACTTTATGTTCAAACACAGCAACTTCCTTCCAATGTACATCTGTACAACTACTTACATTTCATTTTTAAAGAGGGAGGGAGGAGGTGTTACTAGTTCTTTAGAACATTATTTTGTTTGTAGTTACATGTTTTACTATTTGTGATAAGAACAAAGAACACGTGGGCATTTAAAGAAAAAAGTTTTTGTGAGGATGTATGCTCATGGCCATGGGTAACTGGTATTCACAACTATACATCTGGACATTGGAGAGTGGCAAGCTTGAAGGATTGGACAGCCATACTTACAGATAAGTTGAGTACTGAAGTCATGGGAGGCAGCGATGAGACACAGGTGACTGCCGGAACTGTGATATTTAAGAGGAGAAAAATATTTTTCTTGAAGTTCATAAATTCATTCATTACAACAGTATCTTTGAGTTTCTCTCTCTCTCTCTCTCTCTCTCTCTCTCTCTCTCTCTCTCTCTCTCTCTCTCTCTCATAATAATCATACTATATTACTGTCACATATATGATATAAAATCTTGATAGAATTAGATGTGTTTCTTCATTGTTATCCATAGAATTTGAGCGGTAGAGGTACACATTTATTTTATGCAATAAATTCTTCTTTTCATTTTCTTTCAAAAAATGTTTCCTTTGCAGGTATTTTCTTTACCTGGATAGGTGAGATCTTACCTGTGGTAGAGCCTCCTGCCTGTACAGGATTAACAGCTGTTAAACGGGCACATCCTACAGAAGTACACATCAAATACTCAACCGCACAAAACTAACATTGCAATATACAGACCTCTCCATATCAAGAACCGGATTACATTTTCCTTAGTCAAATTTTATTCACATTAGAAACACTTTGTCCATAGTAAAAAATATTATTTGTAAAGTAAAATCACCACTGCAAAACCCGACTTATTGTTCAGTAAAAACATATTCATTTTTTGTAAAAAAAAAAAAAAAAAAAAAAAAAAAAAAAAAAAATTCTTCAACCAATTTCAAAATCAAGAAGTTTCTATGAAACCTTCACTGAAAAGCATTCTAAATCAACTTTCTTAATTAAAACAGTATCAGGTGGGGAAAAGATTGCATTCCATATAGCTAGTAGATCTTCATTCAGAGAGTGAATATACATTTTTTACCTGCATAAGAGATGGCTCCGAGGTTTTTCCATCAGTGGGTTTGTCCGAGGAGAGGAATGAGTCCGGGTGGAGGGGGAGGAGAACGGGATAGACAGCCTGGCGTTGACCGCTAGTAAGTGATCCCGCCGCGTGGCCAGCGACTTGATGTAACCCTCCAGTGTATGGTTCTCTGATTTCAGCTGATGCAGACAATGAAGAAGACAGGCAACTGAAGAATTAAAAAAACATACAGTAATTACTTTTTGAAAAATTTCATGAACTGACTTTTTATCTATTAGATCTGTATTATCACCAAAAGAAAGGCATTCTAATAATAAATTGTTTTTAAACTATTCTTTAAGTTCTATTTGTATTAAACATCTAAATATCTTATTGAAAATAATGTTTGAAATAGCGATGCATGCAGTTTTAATAATTTTCACAGGATGAATGACCATCTTTAAGTCCTCCTTAAAGATAGCTTAAAGGTGTTTAAAGGTAGCTTAAAGACGATCTTTAAGCCACCTTTAAGCTACCTTTAAGCTATAAGTATTGCTTAAAGGTGGCTTAAAGAAAGCATAAAGATGGCTTAAAGGCAGCTTAAAGACTATCTTTAAGCCACCTTTAAGCCACCTTTAAGGACAACTTATAGGTCCTCAATGTCCAAACTTCTTTAAGCCACCTTTAAGCCACCTTTAAGCTACCTTTAAGCCACCTTTAAGCCACCTTTAAGCCATTAAAAAAAATTTAATTCAATATTGTGCTTAATTTCCAACAAAATGTATTAACTTTATGAAAGAAAAGGTATTAAAACGGTTTTTGTTCTAGAAAGAAAAATGAAAAAAAAACCCACAAAAAACCGGCCACGGCGAGAATTATACCCGGGACCCTTAGTTTACTAGCATCTCCACACATCCTCTGCGCCACGGCAACTTACATATAAATGAGCGTTTTTATATCCTATATATCAGTGGATATTGAATCACTGTATTGAATGTGTTTACTTGAAAAGATTTTGACAAACCATTCAGTTTGTAACAATCAATTATATCTAATTTATAAATTACATGCATGCATGTATTTAGAATGAAATACGGAACTTGGTCTTCAGTGAACAAAAATATATTATACCTAAATGGAAACCGTTAGGTTCACTATAGTAGGCTTTCTTAGTTAATAAATTTAAACCGAGTAGATATACGTTCATCTAATTTATAACTATAAAAATGTAGAAAGAAAATGAAATCATTTCTTTTATTAAATGCATTGATACTATTAGGGTATTTGTTCAATTTCCCGCAATTTCCCGGTTTTCATGATCGCGGCGCCGTTCCAATATGTTTAAATATTTACATGTAATTGTATGTACATGTACATGATTTTTAAACTATCAATTCTATAACAAACAAAATTACCAATTACCGGTGACGTATTTACTGCATGTGGCAATTGCAAATGACTTGTACATACAATTGAATGATGTGCCAGGCCGGGTATATTTGACATATTTACCCTTATACATATATTTAAATAATCAACCCCTATTTATGATCACCGGTACATTAATTAATTAGCCTCAAGATTTTACTCTTACATACATGTATCGTTAATTTGTAGACGTAACATCTTTGAAACCCAGAGCTAGGAAATAATACTTTGAAAATGAATTACAAATGTAAATTAACTTTTATTCACTAGACTTATCGTATACTCGTACATACTAAGATTCAACGCCTTTAGAAACCCTGACGTGCACCTGGGCACACGACACACCTGTTGTGTATATCTTGTATATTCTGTGTTAGTTCCAGGGGTTTTCTTAAGTTGGACAAACAATAGACTCTAATTAGATATACACAAACGAACAAAACTATGTCTAGACAAACAAAGCAGTAATATCCTGCCCGATATAACAAAGGCAGTTGAGAGTCTTTTCATCTTTAACATGTATCTAGCAGATCTAGAGTTAGAAATAATGAAAATTGAAAAAAAAAATACAAACCTTAAACCGATTAACAAATTAAATCATGCATTTTTGGTTCATTATCTTTATTTTGTTTAATAACCGGATGAACTGAGAGAGAGAGAGAGAGAGAGAGAGAGAGAGAGAGAGAGATTTTTTTCACCGATTAATTTATAATAGGAATCAAACATACTTTAATTAGTTTTATGCACATATTAAGATACAGAGACTGCGCTCATACCTACAATAATTTTGAAACCCCCAAAAATTATAAAGAATTTTATAACGGCAATCTGTGTCCATCAGAGCGGTGCTGATGATAGCGATTTGTGTTTAATGGAGCGACGATTAAAACCGCCTGGAACACCCCCCCCCCTTCCTTGGAAATTATATTATCACTCGGATGACCCCCTCCCATCTCTATAAAAGAGCTTTTGCATTTAATATATGTTTTTATTGTTCAGCTTGATCAATATTGACTTAAAGGCCACTTAAAGACAGTGTAAAGGCAGTGTAAAGAGAGCGTAAATGCCACTTAAAGATGCTTAAAGGTGGCTTAAAGGTGGCTTAAAGGTAGCTTAAAGAAGTTTGGACATTAAGGACCTATAAGCACCTGCTTAAAGGTGACTTAAAGGCGGCTTAAAGGTTGTATAGCCTTTAAGCTCCTTTAAGTCACCTTTAAGCCACCTTTAAGGACTTGCTTAAAGATGGTTTTTCGCCCTGTGTTTCACATCATTTTCAGTAAAGTATAAACGTAACATGCAGTATTTTATAAGGAAAAAATGACAATAACAAACCGTCAACCTTCTCAAAAATCCATAAAACGAAATACAAATTCAAAGCGGAGCAACACGGACCTCCAAAAATATAGAGGTAGGATCAAGTGCCTAGGAGGAGTGAGCATCTTCTGCTGACCGGTCACACCCGCCGTGTGCTCTCTGACGTAATCGGAAAAAAAACAGAAAAGTCCGTAGACAATCTGGTGATTAATCATGGTCCATAGTCTGTCCCAAGTTATTGCTTCCACCAATTTTTTATGATTTAAAAAAAAAACCACACATACCTGTGAAAGAAACACAATTGAAATCGATGAAAGGGAATATATCCAAGATATCTTAATTAAACAATTATTCTTTTTCACTCATAAAATTTCACAAGAACGAAAACAATTTTCTTACGGAGATTTGTAATGGGAAATGTTTACATCTCTTCTCCATTCGGAATACACTCGGAATACATCGCGCAATTTTTTAACATTATCATCCGGGCTTATTAATGGCTGATGCAATGCAAAATC
Organism: Magallana gigas; assembly: GCF_963853765.1. NCBI lineage: Eukaryota > Metazoa > Mollusca > Bivalvia > Ostreida > Ostreidae > Magallana > Magallana gigas. The sequence goes on from NC_088862.1 coordinate 15,140,187, forward strand.
TCCGTAGACTTTCAATTGTTGGATGTGTATTGAAACCTGAAGCGGTAGAGGGGGCGTTTCGAAACAAATAATCTGGACATTTTTCATATAAGTAGATGAACGTAGTTTGAGCACAAAGTATTTACTATTATTGAAATATCAAGCAAAAAGTGGTGGAAGCAAAAACTCGGGATTGAGTATAACAATTAGTATGAAAACGTCAGTCAGCATGCGACCCAGTGGAAGATTGTATTTCATATTCTAAGTTTCTGGTTTGAATGTTAGCTTATCTGAAAAAAATATCAATATAACTTAGTTATAATATTTAAAATTTCAACCAGGTATTTTTATCATGTTAATGTATTTCCAATTCCTGTCTTCATAACAAGAGGGATAAACATGAAACATGGATTATTTGTCAGTCATTTATGCTTAAGTGTTGAAAATTGGATCATAATTGATTATTCATGTTTATTGAACAATTTTGACCTCCATAATCAATTTATCAGACTAAACAATTCAAATCTTCCTTTTATGAGAAAAATATGAATTGTTTATCAGACTAGACAATTCATATTTTTCTCATAAAAGGAAGATTTGAACATTGTTTTCAAACACAGCAACAGCTTTCAGTATACCTGTACATACACTTCATTTTTAAAGGCAGTTACTGGTTCATTGGAACAATAATTTTTGGGTAGGTACAAGTTACTATTTGTGATAGAGAAATATAACCTGTGCATTTTCCTGTTCATTCTTCCATTTGTAAACAGGACCGCAAAAGTTGTTTTTTCCCCTTTGATTAAATTAAACACACATTTATACTTTTTTGTATTTTAGCGGAACATAGTCAATTAAATTGTTAAAAAACTATGTTTTTCTTTTATTCATTTCTTATTACCACAATCATATTAATTATTACATGGACTCAAAGCTATAATGGCAAAACAGTTATCGAAATCATTATATTTACTTCACAATGTTTTCATATGACTAGGATAAAGATGTATAGCTCAACAGAAGTTGGAAAAGTGTTTAAACTATTTCACTCTATCATTTAGGCTATATACCTTAAATCAATTCAGGCTGTTCCTGCAATCAAAATAGGACTTTCGTACATAAATATCACTGTTAATTGTGTTTGTTTGTGTGTTAATCATTATTTGATTAAAACTCTTTTTATCTTGTTATTAAAACAGTTAAATTCAAAGACTACTCACTTATTAAGAATTACAATCCTTACCAAATGCGTCATCTTGTAAATGATTCTCGCATATTTAATTATTTCCTTTGTTTTATAAGTACAACGAAAACATTTTTTGCTATTTTGTTTTTACTGAACACTCAGCAATTTCTAGGAGTAAAAACCACGGTAAGGGATTCTCATGTTGCTTGTACGTCTCGCGTTTTGTTTATTTTTTTTCATATTCTCATTTTAACATTAATTTTACGAGTTGTATGGTTAAGAGCGAGCGAAAATTGTACAAATATTATGCATGATTTATGAATCCAAAAATGACTTTATCTATCACGTTCAAATAAGATGGAATTTTTATACCAATTTTGTTTCAAATTGTAACGAATGCAATGTCTCGTTGATATCTTATATTAATCTGTAGACGAATTGATTATTTTGTTTTAGAGAATTATAATTTCCTTAAAATGAATTTATGTCTTCTCCTTATAAAGAGATATCATAGTCATTTTGAGCAAAGGATTTAAGTTGAAAATATATTATGTATGTGCGTATTATATCATATATAATGAAAATATATAATGTATGTGCGTATTCTATCAAATATAATATGCGTTGCCATAAGTTTCCAAGGCCTTTCCCCTTTCATCTATCCGCATTTTCTGTGGTCAATGGCAAGAAAAACATTTGTTTCTTTATGTCTCATGGCTTAGCAAAAAAGCGCACTTGCTATAAATACGCTTTAATACTAAATGGCAATGACAAAATGATTAGGCAATAATATATTAATTATATAAAAGATGTCTTACAATACATTTCTACAAAATTTATCCCATCTCCATACCGCTGACGAAGTGCGCTTAACCAAAATGTTTGAATTCATTGTCTTCAGTTCACTAGATAACGTCGTTTTGAACTGTCTTCGTAATGTGTATACTATGAATGAACTGCCGTGTCCTTTAATTGTATTGTTTACCTCCTATACATTAAATTGTTTTGTTTTATTTTTTTTAATTTCATAACTTTATAATTATGTATATGTTCAAAAAAATACATCCACGTGTGCAATACATGTAACATTGTACTGTTGATAAACAGTTACAATGTATTGCGAATATAACTAAAACACTGTTTGACTTACAGAACGACTTTACCAGACATCCTGTAGAAAAATTGCAATCTTCTTTTGAACAGTTACACTCCAATACGCATTTCCATCCATAGCTTGGATAGACGCATTGCTTGCTGCAATCAGGGCCTGAGTATCCAATGTTACACTCTGAAACAAAAGCATTGCTCTTTATCATTACGGAATTAAAAAAAACGGAGATTTTGCATGTTTCATTTCAATTCTGCTGATAATTTAGAATCTGTATGAATTTGGAAACATGAAAACATATGGAATATACCAAAAAATCATAAGTAATTTATATATATATAAAGATACGTGTATCTTTATCTGTCGCCGTAAATATGTCACAAGTTAAACACAATGTCTAAAAATTTAGATCATGGGACAAACTCTTTAATTTAATTTGAAACAAATCAATTGTAATAAAACCCATTAACAACCTGTACATTTTTCTAGTTCATTATTCCATTCGTAACCAGGACAACAACCACCTTCATAACTGATAAAAGAAAAGGATATTAAAGGAATTTTTATTCTTTTTTTATTAAATCGATGCATTACGTTTTGCATTGTTTAGCTATGTTTTTTTCTTCTCATTTCTGTTATTATCGAAAAAGATAATGACAAAACAATTGCTTCACGAGCGAATTTAAACTAATCAAAATAAATACCGTTTCTTTCAACCTTACCTTGAACAAATTTCATCTGAATTCGAAACAGATGTGATTAATGTATAGGCCAGAAGAATTAAAGCAGATGTTGACACCATTTCCCTCTATTTCAATATGCTATGAAGACCTAGACTGCTTTTGCTATCTGAAGTAATTTGAGAAAGTTTTAATAGGGTGGGTTTTTTTTTTTTGGTATCACTAATTGGTCCCTAGTACAAGTTCTAAGTGATTTTGTTATGAAGGAAACTGTCATTCATTAAGTTGGAGTCATTCATATGTTGTTACAGTAAAGTGGTTGACTTATATGTTGTAATGCATTGACTTCAAATTTGTTTGGAGTGTTTTTCTCTTTATCATTAATTGTAATAAATAAACTAAGTATATTTTTTCAGAATGTTGAAAATGAGAAAATCACGTAACACATGTGTAAATATAATTGTACTGCATGACTTAAATTTACATGGAAAAGTTGCACTTATCGAGAGAATAAAATTTCAAATTCATTGTAACGCTATTCATAGACTTAGTTGACTTTAGAGTCGAGACCTATTGTACGTTATCCTGTTAGCTATATATTTAGACAAAATGACATACATATATGTAAAAATTTAACATTATTATACTTCTCTGATAAATACTGAAATCTGATTGGTTAAGACGCAGTTGATAATCCGTTCTATTACTCTCATCGTTAGTAACACACTTGGCAACGGGTAACACAACATATTGTTACATGCGCGTAACTTATGTGCGTACGGTTCGTCATAGAATTCACGTCATTCCTATATAAAAGCAGTAAAGTTTTCTTTAAAATTAAAACATTCAATAATGAATTACATAGTGCATGTTTGGGAGGGCATGAGTTGAAATTGACACCCTGAGAAAACCATTGTCAACCAACGCTTCCCGTCGGTTGACAATGGTTTCCTCTGGGTGTCAATTTCAATTCTTACCCTCCCAAACAGGCACTATTTACATAATGTTTCATTTTTCAGGCTGTGACCTCCGGACAAAATATTTACAAGTCTTATCTTGAAGAAAACCTTATAACTTAGATTGTAATAGCTTTGGGCTCCTTCCCTGGCATGTCTTTATGAACCATGATTTGAAATTGCAGCCATTGATTTTTACGATAAAAAAATCACTAAGTATCATATTTTTGTCAATCTTTTTATTAATATCTTAACATTAGTTCTGTGTATACATATATATATCTAATTTAAAACAAGAGTCAATGGTACAATAAAAGTAGAGTTCAGGTCACATCTGGTTTGCTTTTGTCCGGCGTTGATGATGAGGGGAGGGTGACCTCCATTGATGTGGGCGTACTGTCCATAGCCGACAGAGTATTGGATACCTGCAAGATAGAATATTTGTTGGTCATGTGTGCTTCTGTGTTCAGTAATGGACTATAATTATTTATTCAGGATTACAGCACAATTTTGACCTCCACAATCAATTCATTAGCCTGAAAAATTCATATTTCTGTCATGAAAAAGATACCTTATGTTCAAACACAGCAACTTCCTTTCAATGTATATCTTTACAACTACTAACATTTCATATTTAAAGAGGGAGGGAGGAGGTGTTACTAGTTCTTTAGAACATTATTTTGTTTGTAGTTACATGTTTTACTATTTGTAATAAGAACAAAGAACACGTGGGCATTTAAAGAAAAAAGTTTTTGTGATGATGTATGCTCATGGGTAACTGGTATTCACAACTATATTTCTGGACATTGGAGAGTGGCAAGCTTGAAGGATTATACAGCCATACTTACAGATAAGTTGAGTACTGAAGTCATGGGAGGCAGCGATGAGACACAGGTTACTGCCGGAACTGTGATAAAGAAGAGAAAAATATTTTCATAAATTCATTCCTTACAACAGTATCTTTGATTTCTATCTCTCTCTCTCTCTCTCTTATAATAATCATACTATATTACTGTCACATGTATAATATATAATCTTGATAGAATTAGCTGTGTGTCTTCATTGATATCAATAGAATTTGAGCGATAGAGGCACACGTTCATTTTATGCAATAGATTCTTCTTTTCATTTTCTTTAAAACATGTTTCCTTCGCAGGCATTTCCTTTACCTGGATAGGTGAGATCTTACCTGTGGTAGAGCCTCCTGCCTGTACAGGATTATCAGCTGTTAAACAGGCCACATCCTACAAAAGTACACATCATATATTCACCCGCACAAAACTAACATTGCAATGCACAGAGCTCTCTATATCAAGAACCGGATTACATTTTCCTTAGTCAAGTTTTATTCACCTTAAAAACACTTTGTCCGAAGTAAAAAATATTATTTGTAAAGTAAAATCACCACTGCAGGACCCGACTTATTGTTCAGTAAAAACATATTCATTGTTTGTATAAAAAAAAAAAAAATTCTTTAACCAATTTCAAAATCGAGAAGTTTCTTTGAAACCTTCACTGAAAAGCATTCTAAATCAACTTTCTTAATTCAAACAGTATCAGGTGGGAAAAAAACATCATTCCATCTAGCTAGTGTATCTTCACACAGAGAGTGATAATATATTTTTTATTAGGCCAAAAAAAATTAATGATTTGTTTCTCAGGCACCGCCGCATCAGTAAAATCATCGCCGCATCAAACTTTTTTATCGTTATTTTTCCGGATTTTTTATATCTTATCATTTTCGGTTTTCTCTATTATGGAATCCATGTAAACAAAAGCACAGAACAAATGCTTGTCTCTGTCAGTGAAAAACGTTATTTTATCTGAAACATCTACCCAGTGACCAACCTAGGGGGCTACCTGGGCTAAATACAACTTTATGTAAATATAATTACTCGCTTTGTGGTCGGTAACTTCACCAGAATTTCCTAAGAAAGAGAGGTTGAAGTTGCCCTGTATTCTGAGTTCACGATCGTGAAAATTAACTCCAAATGCAATAAAATGATAATCATCTAATTCAAAAGACATTTTCATAGCCTAAGTTAACCCCTGTTGTGATTAATAACTAGCGACTGTCTTATCTTCAGAGGTTATAAATACGGTTGATGCAACCACATACTGTGCACTGAAAATTACAACCAATGTTTATAACTTTAGGTGCTGATATTACAATTAGTTGGTAACTTGTAATTAATTAATAATTATGCCAAGTTAGTGCTAAAATAATCATGAAACCGTTTGTCTACAGTTATCTTTAACTAAAAAATTCTGTACAACCAACTATATGACGGTTGTAATTGGGTCAAAGGTTTGGACTAATACCTCCAAAATACACCTTAACACATAGACTGATTTTATTTGTCATTTAGCCAACACAATTACGAAACATTTCAGATACAAAATGTATGAATACAAATAATAAATTGAATTAAAAAAATTGGATAAGATTTTAAATTTTTTAGGAGTTGTTTTATTTTTAATTGACTTGCTTCTAATCAAATTCAAATAAAGGTTGAATCTGTGTATAAATGTATTATCATTAGCATTATGCCATTGTCAAAGAATGGAAGTCTACCTGATTTCTCAAATTTCTCCCTATTTTTCTGTGAGGGAGAACTTCAGAAGTGAAGTCTCCCTAAACTAAGTTTGCTCTGGGTTGGTCCCTGTTAACACAACCACTGAAATTTCTTTGTTATCTTTAGAAATTGAAGCCTCTGTGATATTGCATAGAAACAGGAATAAAGGACATTTTATGATGACTTATTTACTTTTCCTTGATTTCTGTCCTCAAGGCACTGAAGATTGATAAGAAAACACCCCCAGATGAATGCTTTATTTAATAAATTTTTATGGCAAATTCAACTAGTAAAATGCCATAAGAAGTCCCCTATTTCAGTTTAGACTTATGTTATTACTGTGGAGGGGAAAGATAGGCCGCAAAATGAAGCAGGTGCATAAACCATTTGTCTTGTTTCTTCATACGTAAAAACTCAACCTTATAAAAGGAAACAGAACAGTTTAAACTAAAAAGAACAAATTAAAACAAATGTTTAAACTTTGCCAATGTATGAGCTTGATGAATATCTGCTAATGAGTACACAAATAAATCATATAATATGGGTTACCGTCATTGTAAATTTTGTCTTTTAAAAAAAAAAAAAAAAAAAAAAAAAAAAAAACCTGCCTGCCTCATCAAAATTTCAAAATTTTGGCCCGAGAAACTAATGATTAATTTTTTTTTGCCTTACCTGCATCAAAGATGGCTCCACAGTTTTTCCATCAGTGGGTTTGTCCGAGGAGAGGAATGAGTCCGGGTGGAGGGGGGAGGAGAACGGGATAGACAGCCTGGCATTGACCGCCAGTAAGTGATCCCGCCGTGTGGCCAGCGACTTGATGTGACCCTCCAGTCGATGGTTCTCTGATTTCAGCTGATGCAGACAATGAAGAAGGGAGGCAACTGAAGTAATAAAAAAAAAAAAGAATATATGAATTACTTGAAGACTTTTTCATGACCTGACTTTTTATCTATTAGACCAATATTATGATCAGAAGAAAAATATTCCAATCTGACATCTTTTTTTAAACTATTCTTTTAAGATTTGTAATAAACATGTTGAAAATAATTTAGCAATCTAAATGCATGCAGATCACAGCTTTCACATCACTCCTAGTGAAGTTTAAACATATATGCAATACATGTAAAGGAAAAATCTTCTTTTTGATCACGTTTTAAGTGGATGTATTAAATGTTAGCAAATTTGTAAGATGGATAACAAAACTACTAAAAATAATTGTCAGATCTGCAACCAAGTTACAATTTTCCGGTATTTTTAAACTTCATACCCTTATCTTATCTATTGTTATATATATTTTCTTCCTGCTTTCATAACATGAGAGATAAAAACAGTAGGTTCACATACTGTCAAAATGTTCGCCTTGCTTCATCAGGAACTGTGAGCCCTGTTCCCATTGTCTCTCCAACAGCTGTTCCAAGGATGTCGGAAACTCCCTGTAAACACATGTACATTTACAATTATAACATGCCTGGATCCCCAAATTCTAACTGTTTGTAATCAAAATTAGAGTATTATTATAGAATATATTGAGATTTTCTTGCTTGTAGAAAAATTTAAGTTATCAGACTTTGAATTTAGTGAAGCAACTTCGATTACATCAGAGGTGTTCCGAGTTTAAAAACGAGGGAAATCAAATGCTGTTGGTGAATAGTTTTGATGGCTATTCAACTTGGGTGAATAGCACATTAATTTATTTCACAATTAGATAGAATAGCTTGTTTATCCATTGTAATTTTACATAGACAAGAATAGAATTCCTGGGTCCCCCGCCGGTCAAGCAGTATACTATTATCGAGTCTATCGACCAATGCTGATTTTCGAACTTGACCAAGGTATTAGTAGCATAAACATTTGGTATAAATTTAATGAAAATCCGTCAAAATTTGTAGGCATGAGAGCGCTTACAAGGTCAATTTTTGGATAAAACGGAGTCATTATTGTGGTCAGAGTCCCATAACTCCAGCAAAAAGTATCGACCAATGCTAATTTTCGAACTTGACCAAGGTAATAGGTGTATAAACATTTGGTATAAATTTAATGAAAATCCGTCAAAATTTGTAGGCATGAGAGCGCTTACAAGGTCAATTTTTGGATAAAACAGAGTCATTATTGTGGTCAAAGTCCCATAACTCCAACAAAAAGTATCGACCAATGCTGATTTTTGAACTTGACCAAGGTATTAGTGGTATAAACATTTGGTATAAATTTAATGAAAATCCGTCAAAATTTGTAGGCATGAGAGCGCTTACAAAAAAGTGTGACGGACGGACCCACGGACACAAGGACCCACGGACACAAGGACCCACGGACACACGGATGGACGGAAGCCCGGCATTTCTATGTCCCTGCTCCGCGTTGCGGCGGGGGACAAAAATAGTCCCACAGGTATAATAAATCAATATGTGTAATATATACATCTAATAATTATATTAAAATTCTCATCATCAATTATGAAATAAAGGGCTTAAAACTGGCCAAAGTTAAATTTGATGGAGGATAGAAGGGGAAACAGTACATTTACACTCTTAGTCTTTCCTCGTCTAATGACGTTACATGTAAAATACACTAGGAATTTCGAAATAGAATTTTATATTCAACTTTTTAATGAAATGGTACCCTACCCATTAGGTGGTTCCTTCTGTGGTGACTGCTGACTAGGAAATATCTTGGGTGGTCCACAGGCCCCTTCTGTGAGATCATTACATGACCCGAGGCCAGAGCCCGAGTTGTTTTGAGTAAATGAGAAAGTGAGGGGTCCTGGAACTCCGATACTCTGAAAATGTGGGCTGCCTCCAAACACAGAGAAACTGTTTAAACTGCAACACAAGATATACATGAAGTTACAACATAAATAGATCTAATAAGACTTCATCAAAACATGGCAATATTTTTATTAATGGAAACTCTTTAGATTCATTAATCTATGAATACTATGTCCAGAAAAATTTTTCTCTCAGGCATAGTAAAGAAGAAAATTTGTTAATTGCATGTCAAATTCAACACAACGACTTTTCATTTATCATTTACAGTCAAAAATAGGATTTTCAGAATCGGCCAACATGGAAGTTATGAGATCCTTTAAAACTCTTAATCTGGGTCAGATGTAGTCAGACCTGGCTTCTTTCATCAATATTACCCTTCTACAACACAAGTTGTCAGTTTCGAACATATATCTGGGAGATTTCTGTCCAAAAGACTCCGTTAGTACAATTTACCTGACATTATTCGAGTTGGTCCCAATACTGGGAGTCGTCAGCTCCGGTTTTCTGCGGACTTTCCGGGATCCGGTAGGGGATGTGTCCTTACTCTCTGTAGAACCATTCCTGCTGAGTTTCTTGTTACCCAAGGTGTTCAGCTGTTTTGTTCTTTTCATCTTTTTCTCAAATTTCTCTTGGGATCTAGCAAATCAATTTTTCAAACAAAATCTTATTAATCAATTCTTCTCGACTATAGGGTTGACATACATGTACAAAGAGCTGCTATTGAGCATATGATATAAACTGTGCATAAAGAAACAAATCTATACACAATCAAATATAAAGAAAAATTGTACAATAAGGAAGTAAAAATTTTACATATACAACATCTGTTGATCCCATCTACCGGTAACCTCTGATCAAATCATGATACATATTGTTTGCCACACACACTGAGCATTTTAAATGCATTACTCAGAAAAAACTATCAGAACATCATATTTCCTTGAAAAAAGAATTTTAGCAACAGATGTATACTTACTTCGACCTTGACCTCTTAGCCGCTTGGTCGATTTCGTTATCGCTCTGTGAGGCAGTTCGCCCTAGCGAGGATATCTTGTTCGTGGATCCAGTCATGAAACTGTCTAACGATCCGGTGAAGCTTCCACTCAACGCCTCACCGCTCAGACCAGCCGAGGGTGAAAACATTGGTCCCGCCTCACTGGCTAATCTCAGATCTGCACTTTGTACTGAATACAGGCTTCCTGATGACACTGATCGGTGCAAAGCATGATTATCATTAAGAGAGGGCTGAGACACTGAAAAACAAAAATCAAAGAAAATGAACGAAATGGAAATATCTTGATTCATTTGGTATACTATAACTTGAGTGCAAATTTCATTTTCAGGAAGGGTCGACACACTGTAAAATATATAAATTAAAAAAAAATTGGACACAAATATCCCGTGCTAGTCAATTTCATGAGTGCAAATGAAATTTCAAAGAACTGATGTCATTACTATCTTTGTCAAAAATTTATACACATATGCCAATAATTAGCAAAGGTGCAATGTGTCAAAAACAGAAGCAGCTTTGGAAGATATTCTCACTGTGTAATGATGTGACTCTGATCAATACAATGTATGCATGTAATATACATTCATCTGTAACTGTACTATTGTGACTTTATTTAAAATATTTATTGATATTTCACAGAAAAATATTATATTAAATTTGTATGTTCATGTTCATGAATTGGTGAATGTTCCCGATTTATTCCTTATAGTTATTGGTTACTTGGCCCTCATTTGAATCTGCAAGGAGTGAGGGAACCTTCTTCTGATCACCTTTAAATCTACAGTTGTTGGAAATTTCCATATTGGTTTGTACATGCAACTCACTGAAGAACCCCACTCCAGTTAATGGAGATTCCCCTAATCTATTTTTATCACATGACATACTTGGGAAACTCCTGTTTTCGTTGTCCTCTTCCTCCTGGTTTGGGGACTCGGTGGGGCTGATGGTGGAGGTTTCTGACAGGGTGGACGTCCCTATCCCACTGCTGGCGTTAGACAAGGGGGGAGTGGCGGGCTGCTTCTCTTTGTCTTGACCCCCCAACAGCTGGTTCTGTGCAGGGTTGTAACTCTCTTTGTTTTCTGCCTTGTTCCCTCTCTGCAAAATCAAGCAATATTAAATTGCCGAAAATACCTGAAAAAATAAAGATAAATTCTATTTTGCATTACGCAAAATAGAATTTATCTTTATTTTTTTCAGGTCAGTATTTTTCATATATTATTTGGCAGACTGGTACCCAGTTCTTTATTATTTTAATAGCAAGATTTGAAAAGGGGAATAATAATACATTTTTTTAAGGGGGGGGGGGTCTTTTAAAAGTGGTTTTTTTTTTTTTACATGCAACCAAAAGAATCAATGCTGCAGTATTTTGCACGATGCTGCAGTGCTTAATAAACGAATTAAAGTTATTTTTATAGCCCCAAATAAATATTTTTTTTTTTAAGAAAGTGATGATGTAAATATTTCAGTTATTTTCAACTTTGTCTTTGCGAGGTCTATAAAAACATCAACAGAATTTTACACTGATGTCAGTGATACACCAATGTAATTATTCTGATTGTACATATATATAATAGGAAGACCCACCTTAAACATTCGAGTATCTGTGGTCAAAGTATTCCCCTTCTCTGGACTAGCATTGTCTGCAGGGATTGGCTTAAAAGCTGGAATTTGTTTTATGTTGGCATCCCTCTTCTACAATCATCAAAAGTGATCGGTGCAGAGACATTCAAATGTAGAGATCAATAACAAACTCCTTCAATTTTAAATAGTATTAAAACAGCTATGTTCTAGAATATCTAACAGACATTTTCAGATATCAGTGGTTAACTCCTTTATAATCCAGATTATTAATTAGTACAAATTGTAGATACATGTAAATTTTAGATACATGTAAATTCTAGATACATGTAAATTCTAGATACAGTAAAACACGCTTATAACGAAGTCCCAGGGACGGCCAATTTAACTTCGTTATAAACGTAATTCGTTATATTCGTCAAGTTTTCAACATGAAATAGAGACTTGGGGAATGAAATTCACTTCGCTGTAAGCGTCAATTCATTATAAGCGTGTTCGCTATAACCGTGTTTTACTGTACATGTAAATTTTTGATACATGTAAATTTTAGATACATGTAAATTCTTGATACATGTAATTTTTAGATACATGTAATTCTAGATACATATAAATTTTTGATACATGTAAATTTTAGTTACATGTAAATTCTAGATACATGTAAATTTTAGATACATGTAAATTCTAGATACATGTAAATTTTTGATACATGTAAAATTTAGATACATGTAAATTTTAGATACATGTAAATTCTAGATTACATGTAAATTCAAGATACATGTAAATTTTAGATACATGTAAATTCAGTGACCTACCAGCTTCTTGTAGTGGTGGACACAATAGCCACAGTACTTGACATTGTCGCCATAATTACCCGCCTCTTCGCAGAGAAGTCCTTGCGCCTGAGCACTGAAGAAAAAAATTAAAAATTATTTTTAGATTTCTAATTCTCCGTCAACCCAGGAAAGGAGGGAGGATAAAAATCACTAGATTGGTCTTGCAGTCCAGGTGAACTCAAAGTTTGTGTGACGGGTTCAATATACAATGGATATTCAACAATCCTAACATAAGTTGAGAGTTCTAAGGGTTCGTACATTTAAGGTATTGTAGGTATCTCCACGGATTATTTACATGTATCGGATGGACAAATGTATTTGCCACATAAATATATTATTTTGCGAACCAGATATACTTATTGAAATTTGCAAATAATGATGAAACTTTCTTACAAGAGGAGAAGGATATTTTCCATCCTTTATTGGCAGCCATCACTTACATTTTATCATTTAAATTTTAATGGAAATAACCCCCAAATCTACAGAAATTGACCTACCAAGTAACATGGAAATTCATCTTACAACCATTTCTGTTACACTGCATACAGGCTCCAGAATTGGATCTCGTTGCTCGTCCATTTTCTTCACAAATATAACACACCTGAAAAATACCAATACAATCCTTAAGATGAAGATTCATAAAATTAGAGTTACACAAATGAAACTAAAAGCATCTGGAAAATAATGCTGGGTAATAGTTTCATAAAACTGCAGTGAATTTTACATTTAATACTTGAAATTATTGATAAAATTTGCTTTTTTTTTTTATTACCTTATTAAATCTCTCTGGTGGAACATTCTTTAACACAATTGGTTCCATTGTCTGAACGTTAGCAAACCACGCTTCAGGGATAAACAGTGCACAAACCACGTGGCACCAAGCAACTAAAAGAAGATAGCTTTAGAAGTCATAACGAATTGTCACAATTTTAGATTTTTCACTTTAAATAATAAATCTAGCTGTATTTTATCTAGTGTGTACATAAAATATTATTTAGCAGACAATGATTTTCATAAGATTAGGCCCATTTTTTGATGCACCTAATATATGTTTGACATTTGGTGATGTACTTGATTTAGCCAAAAAGATTAATAGAATACACACCTAAATGCAATTTTTACAGTTACAGGGATAGGAGAAATACACAAGTCATCACTTCGAAAATGTTGAAATTACAATAAAATTTGACCTAGAATTATCTACATTCCTGGCATGCCATTACAAAGTGTGTACTCATCTATCAGGGCCAACCTAAATCCACTGTCCATAAATCCCATTCTATTACATGTACATCAAATTAATTTGACTAATACATACCACCTGTGTCTGTTCGCTTCAGAGCACCATCCCTTTGGGGACACAACTCGCACTTCTGAAATTGGATAGAATGTTCTATCGTTGAAATGAAAGATGTCTACTGACTGGTTTAATGATAGAATTCGTCCCATATTCTCGCTTTGTAGCATATATATAAAAAAAAAATGCACTGTATCTCGCCTAAATTTTCATATGATTGGTCCCAAATACCTATAATTATGATCTTTTATGATCCCATTTTAAGAATGATTAATTGTTTTTGCAATGAAATCACTGCCACTTTTAACAGCATGTTTGAATGATGATGTTACGGCCGCCATGTTAATAATAAAATCGAAGATATTCTGAGTGTAATTTCCGACAAATTGGCAGGCAAATTTAAATGTGTTTATTAACAAAATGCTTTGTTACGAATCATAAAATGGATATTTTGAGGACTTAACTACATATGCATGTTCCAAAAGGTTTGTAATACATTAAAATGTGTTTTTTACTCATGCAGATTATTTTTAACTGTCTTAAAATCGAAGTGAAGCAGACCCGCTTCATGACTTTTACATTGCAAGTATATGGCACAAATTCTTACTGTGACCCAAGCGTAGCCTGGTCATGGTAAGATTATTCTCTCTATTCTGAAATATACAGCGATTAAAGATGCCACAGTATTTTACCCAATAATTCTGAGTAATATTTGTATAACATGTATAATTAAAGCATATATATATAAAATAAATCTGGACCAGATGATTATAGATTCAAATTAAATTTTGAAAATTAAGTTTCGTCACTGTTCAGATTCATGACAAGTCTGATAGAACATCACAAACAATATCAAGCATAATTTAAATCATCATTTTCATAAGGTCATTAATCTAAATCAATTAACATAATGCCAAGTAAAATGAAGAAATTCATATTCTATATCAGTAAACTAATGACAAACGTTACAATTGTTTCTGTCTTATGTGATTAAAATAAGATTAATTCAATGTCCATCTGATCGAGATGACAATCTTCTCTGGCGCTAAGTTACTCAGGGATGTTTACGCAGAAAAACGTGCATCGGTTTAATTTCAAAATGGCCGCGAAACTTACAACTCTCGCCGATCGCTCCTGTGATTCGCACTTTCTGCAATACCAAGGTCCTTTCGGCACGTGAACAATCCCGTAACAAGCTGTTAAAAGTAAAAATATTACGCATAAATAAGATAAAAGGCGATCGCGGTTGTCATAATGTTGTTTACAACATATTTACATTGCATCCCCCCCCCCCACGTACCTTGATGAACAGCTACGTTACACCCCTGACCGTCGCAGTAAACTAGCGGGTTTTCAGCCCACCCTCTTTCGTCTGAACAAACACAACAACCGCCGAGCATCTCCTTCATCGTGGAAACATTCAAGGAATTAACCCTTGAAAACGAAAGACTATCATTGTTTTGCCGACATATTTACCATGTTCCAGCGGAAAGGGTCATGACGCATGCGCAGGAAAAAATAAACACGGTGCCTCATTAAATCGATCCTTGTGAAATTTAGCGGTTTAGTAAATAAATTTTAAAATCTTCATAAGCCTTTAAATCAGATCAGATAGACGACGTTCATATATACATACAGTACATGTATAATAATTAGAAGGATCAAAGAATAGGACCTGGTGATATTTTTCTGCGAAATTAAGTTAATGTCTTAAAATGAGTATTCAGCGGATCCTGCATATGATAAGATTGGTTAAAATGTGTATTAATACGACGTCGAATTTCCTTTTTAAAAAGCAACAACACCGTTGAACAAATATATTTTTATATTTAAGTAATCTTATAATAATCTGTTTAATTACATATCATTTACAGCGGATCGGGGGAGGGGGGCTCTGAACCATGTAGGAGATAGTAAACTTACCGAAAATAGGTCTCGTCGCCCCCCCTCCCCCCCCCCCCCCCCCCCCCCCCCGCCGTGGAAAAATTTTCTGGAAAAAAAAATGAGAACTTAAATCAGGGTTGCAATATTTAACAAAGTAAAGTTTAAAATTAATCAAATTAATGTCAGTTAATTATAAATATTTCATATGTTTGGTAACTCATTGCTATTTCTATCCTTTAGAATTAAATTAAATTAAATTACTTTCCATTCAACATCAAACTTATACCAGTAGTTTGGACACATGCACAAGAGATTATAAATTACATCGATATGTTAAGAGTTCTTACAAATTTTTTTTCATTGATTGTATATTAGGAATAAGGAATCATTCTTTGAGTATTATGAGGTGATAATTTTGGTCGGGGCGTGATCAAATGCAATAAAGCCCGAAGGGCTTTATGATAGATTTGATCACGCCCGACCGAAATTATCACCTCATAATATTCAAAGAATGATTCCTTATTACTTATATTTATATAATTTTAGGCCATCGTACGATTAAATCTTTAAATATAAATAAGCAAACCCTGCCGGCGCCTCAATTTGGCGTCATATGTATTATTGGTTATATAGTACAAAATCGATACGTAATGTTATCACAGACAAAGACACTGGATAATGTAAATGTATGGGCATCTCCTTTATTCGGTTTAAAGAAACCGTGCCATTGACAAGTAATTTTATCTACCTGTATTCTGTAATTTGTTACATGATAATCACCCCCCCCCACACACACACACACACACACACCTACACATGCACACAAACTTTTAATTTTGGAGGGGGGAAGGGTGTCCCACGTTAACGATGTGAAAGGTAACAATTATCATTTTCTCTGAATTCTTATTCAGGAAACAAACTGGTTTTAAGGTGGCTCACTACACCTTGAAATATTTACTCAAATCAGCAGAAAATTACTTCATTGTGATATATATCATAATGGATAAGAATTATTTCAGTCAAATAGGTAAAAAATGTGCAATTTTGGATGAAAAATTACATTTTCGAAAATTTAATTCAGTAAACATGAACAAAAGCTCCAGGCGGATTCGAACTCAAGATCTTCGGTTCAGAAACCCATTCCTTTAACCACTGACCTTGTACGATATGCAACCTTATCGAACGATTTAAACAGTTTAACAAAACATTTAAATCGCAATCTTGTCACCGGTAGTGTCATGAAAAGTATAAGAGTCATATGAAACGATTTTTAACACTATGATTTTCTTTCATAAATATAAAGCTTGGTTTAAACAAATGTTAAAATACGTGATGCAAGACTGAGAAATAACCGTGAAAACTGAGCACCTGAAAAAATTCTTCCCCGCTTATCGTTCTTGATTTCGTGGATTTATGACGTCACACAGACCCACCGATGTAAACAATGCATCAAAACAAGTGTAATTTTACAGTAGTTTATCGATTAAATTTAGTAATTTTTGCATATATGAACGTGTCATTCTATTCAAATGAGATCATTTGATTTCGTAGTAGCCTACAGATGACTTAGTTTTAATTGGTCGTTATAATGAATAAATCTAATATCAGCTTCTCACCAGAGTAAAATCATGACGAAGATCCCGTACTGCATGCTGCAGTGGGAATTTAACGAAAGAAATTCTCCAACATTAACAGCTGATTAATGAATTATCCTTATCCTTTTGAAATAGAAACATCATTTTCTTCTTCGGTACGTATAATGATTGAGCTACATTTAAAGGGAATTAAAGCATTTTAATTGATTCGATTTATTTTGTCACATAAAAAAGTATAAGGCAGGCCAATGAAAATGAGGCATTGTGTACATACATGTAGTTTGTATTTTAGAGCTGCTGTAAAATGCCGCAAAATTATTCTTAAATTTTATTTTGAAATAATATAATTTTCTGACTTATTGATATATACATGTAGTAATATCTTTAGAAAATACTTTGTGTACACGTGTATATATTAACGTTTTATTAAATCAGATCGCGGAAATATGGCATTTAAGGATTTAGAAATGTATCGGTAAAATAAATCGGTTGTTTGATAAAAATAGTTGTGAACGAATGTGAAGATAATCAACAGATTTTTATTAAGAACAAGCATCAACAATGATAAAAAAACGAAAGAAAAAATTGCGGAAGAAAGTGAGATAGAAGGGATCTGTGAGTAAACACCGCATATACACGTTGTAAAATCAAAACACTGCACATACAACTACACGTTTCAAAAACAAAACATTTGAAGAAATTTTTCTTAGACTGAAAATAATTAAATGGTAACATATTTGTGAATTTGAAAGCGAAACAAACAATATAATCGTGAATCGAATGAGGCACCACGAGTTGTTTATAGAAAAAAAAATCTTAATGAAATTGCATGAACGTGCAAATGGGAAAAAACGATCAGTTTTTTTGAATTTGTCAATTTCATTAAAAAGATCGAAATAAAACATATATACATGCATATATTAAAATTATATTATACTTGCATGTGGATCTATGAAGAAAATCATTCATTCTCCGTGCAGTCTCGAAACTGAATATGTGCACGCTATTAAATATAAACGCACACGATTTCATTTCTTGAGAGAACAAATACTGACGTGGTTGATTATTGTATAATTATAAAACTTTTTATGTAAAATAGTATTTTTTTCTTTTAAAATGCTGCAAAATGACATGGATATTTCTATTCACAACATAGCTTTATATGGCTATTGGGTCTTACTGACGTCATAAGCAAGGGAGGTAAGCCGCGTAAGTCAATGTTCCTTTTCCCGATTAAGTGATTTTGATCAACTGTGGCGCTCACATTTTGCATAAAATATTCAAAAAACAATGTCAGTCTTATTAAATAGGCACTTATGAACTCATTCCCGTATATAACTCAATATGGTTAGGATATCCTTCTGAGAATTTATGAAAGAGTTATCTTTCGTCCTTGCTTTAAAAAATGCAAATATATAAACAGCACTTCAAGGAATATATATTATCATTATACTATTAAAGTTTGAAAAAAATGAATAAAACGCATAAATATTTATAAAATATATTATATCAAAAACGAATGTTATTCCTTTCAGATAAAAGAAAAAAATAAATATAACATGTAGCGTATTGTGATAAAACCACAATTAATTTTAAAATACAAGTTGGTGCACACTTTATGTAAATCTCATATCAAATAAACTTTATGAATTAAAGAGATTTCTAATAAAAAAAATTCAGGTTGATTACTTTATCAATGCTTGTTTTAGATTTATTTATTAATTTTTTTTTTTAGGGGGGGGGGGGGGGGTCGTGTGTATGTACATCGTTTTTTATGCATTTGCTACCTATAATTTATGTATTATACACACATAAGAAAAATACGGCATCGAATCATTTGTTTAAGGTGGTAAAAGCTTAAAACGGTTCAAATGACATTTAACTGTAGATGAATCGGAATACTATATCTCTATTTTCAAATTATGACCATCGTTTAAAAATTATCAAATTGTACAACTGTACTATTGGCCATAGAATGCATTTTAGAGATAAAATGTAGAGTCGTAAAATGCTTGTTGGTTTCAAATTTTATGATTTTCAGATCAAAAGCTGATTATTTTTTTCAACCACGCTACGCAGTCAGACAACAAGAAAAGAAATGTATACAATATTATTTAGATAATTAATTAAAGCTGTTGTTAATTTTATTGTTCATTTTTTGAAAAGACAGAAAATAAGGGTGATTTTAAATAAAAACTTTATATAAATTTGAGTTGTTAAATAAATGAAGAATCATGGAAAATCAAAATGTTACAAACACCAGCTAGATAGGATTTTTGAAAATGGTCGTTTCAAAAGACTACAACTTAACTTGAGCCTATAAAACTATTTGATTTAATTTCATCTTAATTACTTAAAGTAAAACAGTTTATTAATTTGAAAGATAAACAAAAATCATTTCGGATTTTAAACTGTGAAGAATTACACATATTAAACTCTCTTGGTAAATGTTTACAGAAGACATTGCCTTATACAATTTATGTTTTATAAATTACAGTTTCTCTTCATGGTAACAAGTCATTTAAGATTTGTATGTATGCTGGCATATGTATATATGAATTTTACATGTATTTATAAATATATATTCATATGAAGCATATAGATAAAGATACATATATGCATATACAAATGTTTAAGGTTGTCTCCATTCAATCATACAACTGCATGTGTATATCCATTTGGTATATATGTGTTTATTGAGCATTTCCTTAAAATTTCATTGAAAAATAAAGAAAACATATCTTAAAATAATAACAAGAAACAGAGCGTTTTGTTTTTTATTGAATAAAATATTTAATGTTCCGATCAGAAACAATTCTTTAAGTTATCAAATTTTTCTCTCCATTAAAACATCGGTATTCTTCTTCGTTTTCTAGCGCTAGCATGCTTCAATGTAAAAAAAGAAAAGAAAAGAAAAGTGGAATAAATGTATAGTAAGCAAAATAAATACAATACATTAATCAAAGTACTGAGGAACTGACGGGAGTTGATTTTGTCGATGTTTAATTATTTTAAAATCAATGATATGTTATTTTGCATGACAAGTACATGTAGTTTCTATTTTGTATTTGAATTACGCACATTTTTATAATATGAATTTTTGGATTTTTCTCGACAAGAATGTCGAGAAACCCCCATGCATATGAATCATGTTAAACAATATTTAAAGATAAAATTAATTCAATCAAACTATGTATCAGTAATAGAAATATTTCTCGAAAATTGTATGGATCCAAGCAATATTGAACTCTAGTCTCGTTCAACCAAACGCTCGGCTGACACCGTAAATCTCCGACAAGCAATAGAGACTCTCTGCTTGTCGGAGATTTACGGAGACAGCCGAGCGTCGAGTTGAGCGAGACTATATTGAACTCTGGCGTAGGAATACATACGACTACAAAAATATCTAAATTGTTCGTACCATTTAAAATCTGACTATTTTCAAGGTATTTATAAATAAGTTTCCTTGAAAAACAATGCTTTAGCTTACATTACATCGAATTTATCAATTATTTTCAAGAACTAAGTCTTGTCAGCAGCGATGATTTGTGCTGAGGTCCAAACATTGTTTCACTTTCGGTTTGTCCGAGTAACTGCATAGGAGAGTTGATTAAAATCAACTCCCAAAAATAGAAATGGCATTTATTTTTCCAACATGCATTTTAATGAGACATGTTAATTATCGTTTGTTTGTATTAATTTATCATAGGTACTAGAGCACGTGTTATTAATATATGTTTTGGGTTTCTATATTTGAACCTGTAGCCATTGGCTACTATTTATAGCATATAACCTGTATAGAACAGGTAATCAGATTCAGCGCGATCTTCACTCATGCGAGGGATTTTTTTTTTTTTGCCTCACTTACACTATCCCCACCCCACCCATCCACTTATCATTTCAGTGACATCTAAAAATCAAAGGACTGGGCATGATAAAATGTAATTTTCTTTATTTCAGAAAGAAAGTTTACAGAATCTTTATATGTATTTGTACGTGTAAATAAATGCGGCAAATAAGCGCTTCCTTCACTAATCACATGTTTTGTTATCGTTGTAAATAATTTATGTTCGGTTGAGTGAAACGAATAAGGGTACGCAACCCAGAAAAAATGCCCTTTCCGTAGTTAATTTTTTGTCTTGTTAGATAACAATCACTTTTCCACCATTTTTCATAACAAGTATATTTGAAGTACTATGATTATATATCAGCTACCAAAAGATATAAGTTTTAATACATTATTCACAGTGTCACTCAAACAGCTGAACTGCTAGCTTTCTACAACTATTTTTTATTTTGTACATAAATAATACCCGGTACAAGCATCTTGATTCCACTTATTTTTCCTTTGTTTTTCTCTACTATATTCTATTGTTACATTGTACCATCAATGTTTGTCAAATTGACTGTTAAAGGAGAGGGCTCAAATAGGCAGATTGCCTGCTGCCCAATCCTATTATGTAATATTTTTTACATAATAAAATAAAGAAGTACTATCAACGATATATTTGCCACTGAATTGGATCTTGAATCTAGATATTAATTAATTCGTTGTAATGGAACGGAGGTAAACTATATGTATTTTTTACCTTCTTCTTTTCTTAAACATCTTGAAACAATTTTATTCCTCGTATTAAGTTATTGCTCTCTTTTCGTCAGTTATAAATTCCATGTTGCATGGTACAGGTAGTAATTGGCATTGGTTTAAATGAAACAGGCACGTAGCATCGTTTTTGAAAGTGGGGGCCAGACTCATCCAAAAAATCTTGACATTCATGCAAAAAAAAAAAAGGGGGGGGGGGGGGGGTTACTTTCCAAAATCCTGAAAATCCTAGTCCGTGGAGGGGGGGGGGGGGCAAGTACACCTTTAACTTCAATTTCACTGTTTATTTCCTTATTTTCAATTCAATTTTTACATCATGACCCAATAACAACCCCCCCCCCCCCCCACCCCTGGATGCTACGTGCCTGTGAAATACTGCGGTTTCGTTGAATACCAATTTTCCTGGATCACTGCCTAGAGAGTAACCTATCCTTTCACTAATTTCACGAAAGTTGATGCCCATGAATATGAATGAAACTATAGTATGCACAATGATTTTTATGCAACATCGGGTTGAAAGGCTTTTCTAACTCTTTTGTCAATGAAGTTAGTTTACTCATCATCTCGTGTACGTCACAATATCTGACCTGCGTAAAAAACTTACCACTCCGCTCGACATATCAATACAATAAAACATTCTACAACAATTTATTGCCATGATTTTGCTACATGTATGTATATGACGAATCGGCGTAAACTGCCCAAATCCGGTTCATACAAAATAAAACAGTAAATATGCAAATCGCGACAAAATAAAAAAGCAAGTAAACAAATGAACAAAGACAACGCTCCCCAACCCAAGGAATTCGCGAACCACCAAGAGATGAAACAAACCTTTGGTGATATCATTGGATTAATAACGTGTAAGAGATAAAATCTACATGGTAGAACGCGCAAAGAAAAAATTCTGGCGCTCGCTGGAACGACATTATGTTGGCATATAACTGTCAGAACAGGGACTTTGATGAAGGTGTAACATTTGAAAGCGTATGCTGCTTAATATGTGGCAAGGTGCTTTCCTGAAATTGGGCACCATCAGAAAATACAACTTATATAATGCACTTGTTCTAATAGATGGTTTTCAAAAGAGATGAAGTTTAATTGCAACGGTATTAAGCACACAGTGTTTATACGTTTGTTGGTGGTTATGATAATATGAACTGCAATGGGTCTCCTGGCATGGATAATGCGCATCTTGGAGTTTGCCAGCAAAACAATTATATATAGTTTCATGTTCTCCATGTTCTTTGATTAAGCTTTATCTGTTGCAGTCGCTTACGTAGCCATAGTCTGTACTTCAAATAGATGTACATGTCCCTGGCGTCGGAAGCAAATTGAAAGTGGGGGTGGGGGGGGGGGGCTAGACTAATCCTCAGAAATATTGAGAAAAAAGTAATTCCCAAAATCATGGAAATCCTAATCCGGGGGGGGGGTGTCTATCTTTAAGGTAAAGGACCTGGTTCACTTCCCTTAAAAATTGGCCCTCTTTCAAATTAGCTAATTTTATTACAATATCGACTCAAGAACGTGTAGAATAAGAATTTATCAAAATAAATTTAGTCAGACATTTAGTCACCCCACATAATGTTGTTGAATATAGCATGGTTACGATATCGTTACGTCGCATATTTGCAACGTCATGACGTCACATATCTTTAAGACCTTGGCAATTTAAGAAGGTGGAATGTTATATAAATCCATACTTAATTTGAAATAGATTCATTTTGTTTCCAAATTAACAGTTCACAGTTTAATTTTTTTATTTCAACAATTTAAATTTTAAAGACTTATCAGCCAAAAAGTCGGGATAAGTATCAAGAACTAACAAAAGAATCAAAATAACACAGACCTCCATCAAATCTTTTCTATCAAGTCAACAACAGTTTGTTGGGATTATTTTTATTAATATTTAAACAAGTTAGATTTAACAATTTTCAAGACTCACAATCAAAAAACATTATTCCATATTATATTGATTCTGTTTTTAGAAAAATACAGCTATAAATGGAATCTTTGTTAGAGCACAAATGACATTTTTATTTAATCAAAGAACTTCTTTTGGGGTTTTTTCCGTCGAGAATAACAGAAGTTTTCTTGTGGTTGATGGATGTTCAACTGCCAACAGAAAGCTTTGGAACTTATGGCGCATGTTTGGTTCAAGTCATTAAAACATTTGAGAGACATTCTTACTAAAATACTAGCTATAGTTACATATGCAAGTCAAACTTCACAAAATTCTTGATATATATCAATGATTTTAAGTACTTTTATTTCAAATAAGCCCAAATCAAGATCAGATAGACAATATATTTACACGCCTATATGTTTTTTTGAACATGCTCAAAAGAAAAACCAGTACCTATGCCAAAAAGCATTTTAAAGTTTAATTTATATTATACTGTATACAGTCTTTTTTTTCAATGCGATACATGAGCCAAATAAATATGAAATTCGTACCTCTAGTCAAGATATGAGGTTTGATAGACAAATGGACAAACAGTCGGTCTACATGTATATGTTGCTCTGAAGTCAACAATGTAATATAACAAAATAATCCATGAAATCTAAAAGTGATTATCCTTTAACTATTTCCAACAAAGTGCGGAATGAAAATGAAAGGCTAGGCCCTATGAAGTGCTTAATTTTCTCAGCGCATGTAACATATCCATGTGTACCTTTTAAGGTACAATTCTGAGTAAACTGGCACATATCACTACAAAATGTGTGATCATGGTGATAGCAAAGATAAATTAAACATGCTTCATCTCCCCAAAAACATAGTCAATAAAGATGATCAAATCATTTGTAGTTTCTAACCAATTGTAAAATAATTTAATTAACATGCTTACAAAAAAGCTGTCTTGTTGAATTTTAAAAAGTCTGAATAAGTTCATATTATTCGATTCCTTCACTGTTAGCAAAACTACTATGAGGAAACAACCTTGGGGGATGAAATAATTATTTTATGCATAAAACTGAGGATTAAACAAGATACAGTGTATCAAGAAAATTATCACTGTACAAATAAATTATTTAGTTGAAATGTGCGTGTTTAAAGAAAAACTACAAAGAAAGTTTATACTACTACAATTTTTTTTTTGTAACACACACAACATTAATTGAAAAAAAAATCATACCTCTATGAAAAATGACAATAACAAACTGTCAGAATGTTAGCAAAATTAATTTGGTAATTAAACAGTTTACTTTCAAGAGTAATACCATAATTAGTGCAATTCCAATTTAAATACATGTACTGGGTAACTGCATTAGATATTTTGAGTACATGAATTACACAAAAAAAATAAATTGACATTGATTAAACTTATTGCATATCTATACTTATGGTTGGCCAATTTCCGCCTTTGACATAAAACCACACTAGCTAATTTACTTGAAAAAAAACTGTTGTTTACATCTGGGGCAGATTATTTCTGCATGCATCCAACATTAAACTCACACAAAAGTTTTCATGTAAATCCGCTTCCCTAAATGAATTAAGGTTAATATTAATTAAGTCTACTTAAACAAAATAGACTGCAGAATATTATAACAATAACTGAATAGATCATAATAAAAATTGGGGCAATTGGCAATGCAGGTAGCATGTATATACATGTATGGTACACATTTATATCTATGAAGAACAGGCAGTCTATTGTTCATTCAAGCACTCTGAGGAATCATCCTCTGATTCTGACTCATCAATTGCATCTGGAATAACAGCTGCATCATCAATGAACTTGCTCCAGTCCCTTACAGATCTTAAGGACTCCATGTCACGTCCTAAACCAATATACCATAAAACTGCGGCAATGTGGGCACACATACCCACTACTCTTGCCCCAGCACGACATCTACAATACCATCCAATCACGCTTCCCTCATCATATCGTATCCAAAGAAGGTAGGACTTTGAGGAAATATGCCGGCTCCTAATCCTGACTCTTATCAAGGACGGGTCTTCTTTATGAACCATGATATCACATCCATTCCCAAAGTGTTCCTCTGCGTAACTACTAGCAAGCTTCACTTGATATGTGCCACAGGTCAACTCTCGAAGTTGATCTTCATCAAGACGAGGAAAATCCTGAAGCTCGTCAGGGTGTTTCCAGATCGCTGAGCGGGTATCCAGTTTCCTTTCTTCTACTTCCTCTTTTAGTTGATTGATTTGTCTGGACAGGTACTGCATCTTAGCTGCTACAAGAGAGTCTTCCTCAGTGCAACCTAAAGATAATTCATGAAATGTAATATACATGTACATGTAACAAAAAACTAAGAGATCTAACAGTGTGGGTCCTAACAGACACTGAATATAGCATACTCTACAATTGATACACACAATTACATGTAAAGATGAAACAAAATATTAAACTGATAGGTGATATATGTTTATACCCAAAACCAAGTAAAATCGGATGATCAGGGATAAACAAAATACTGTAATACACTCACATTTCTTCACTAGCATCGTGTACACTTAACAATATTATACTTGTAGTGACTTAATTAAGTGACTTAAATATAAAAAAGTTCCATTATTCATGCCTATCATTTTCAAAGCATATATACATACCAGTTGACAAAGGTGGAAAGTACTTGTTTGATATTCCACACACAATCTTGAGGAAGTCACTAATGAATGGCACCTGGGACGAAGGAAGGACACGGTCAAAAAACTTCCACCTCTTTATCCTCGCATTAGCAGATTCTACCACCCAGCGTATCTGTAACATAATTAATAAAAGAGATCAACTCTATGTGAATATACTAATATATAGCAACTCTCTCTTTCTCTCTCTCTTGCTCTCTCTCTCTCTCTCTCTCTCTCTCTCTCTCTCTCTCCTGATTCTTTCTTATTAAATTAGAATAATGCTGTATATAGCATACCTTACCTTGGTCACTAAACGGCTTGTATTTGCATCTACTGTTGACATTTGCTTTTCACCTTTCTTCATAAATGCAGGCATGGCAGATACTAATCCAAGGTCTTCAAGTAATGTCAAGGAATCCCGAAAGCCTCTGTCTACAACAAACACATCTCTCTCTTCGATCCACTTCAACACATCTTCTTTGTTAGTCTTCATGATGTGGTTCAAGATTGCAGCATCATTGTTCTTCGCTACATATGGTCCAAGAACAGAGAGGTAATAGCCACTAGTTGTTACAACAATCATTGGCTTCACCAATGGACGACCCTTATGCATGCTATATGATTTCCTTTGAAAGGCAAAGTTCATACTTTTTTGTATATAAATGTATGTGCCGTCTAAAACAAGAATGGCTTGGGTGCCAGTACCACCAAAAAGAGACTCTGCTAATGGCCTGGTATGCTTATTTATAACATCCTCTCTGGAGATGTGCTTAAACCCAACATTGTTTGGTACAAATGTCTCCATCAGTGTTCTCCTCACTACCGAGATGGCGCGACGAATGCTTGACTTTGAAACATTTAATAGTGTTGACAGCATTTCATTGGACAGACCACATCTCATCTTAAGAAGAAAAATTCCAAGGCTGGTTCTAACACTGCGAGTGGATGTGTTCTTTACCTTTCCATCTACAGCTGATAGCAGATCATCAAAGGAGACTTTATTTATTCCAGTGAGGTTGACATACTCTTGGTCACTCAATGCATTTGGATCATCAAAGTCTATTCTTTTCCCTCCATTTAGCAGAGCAATCTCCCTTAGATACATAAGCATATCAACAATAGATGTCCTGTTAAGTGTAGATGTTTCTGAAAATGAAGAAATTTTTTCTAGTGCCTCTTCAGTGAATCTTCCATTGGGGAGATGACGTGTGCAGCATCTTGAACCTGGCGGAATCAATACTCCTTGTTGTAAAAAAACAGAGTGACGTTCATTTGATGACACCACAACCAACTTTGGCCCAGGTTTTCTGCAGATGAAGCAGCTGGAATGACTGGAAGATGTGGAGGGCACTGTCAGGGTTACTGATGGAGGACTGTGAATGGCAGCATTCCTAGCATTAATTTGCTTCCTTTCTGGAGGAGAGAAGGGAGCTGTGTCTCTTAACTCATGCTCCAAGTTTTGTTGTTCACTTTTCCTCCGCTTAAGATGAGAATGTACCTTCACTCGACACAAACTACACAACACCTCATCCTCAGACACATCGCCTACAGTCCACTTCTGGAGAACTAGTCGTTGTGCAGCTGTCACAGTACGTCGATCTCTCTGGTTTGTTCGTTTCTTACAGCAAACACAAGGATATTCTCTTTTCCTCATATGCTATTAAATATAATAAGCAGTAAATTAATTAATTTGTGCACCACTATAATAAGCAAGTTTACCAAAGTCTGTTGACAAATATGTAAGCAGATGTACTAATAATTATATAATGCATTAATTATGATTAATGTTAAATATTGGCAAGATTGTATATAACCAATGGGCCACAGCAACTCAGTTGGTCATGCAATTTAATTGGCTTGCTGTATTTTTGATACTTTTTCTTCTTATATTCTTATATTTTTTTTCTTCAATAATGGCTTAATTACACTTTAGATTTTTTTTTTTTTTACAAAAAATAATTATATTAATAATATCCTACCTTAAAGAGTTCTTTTCCCATGCCTAGGTGAAACTATTGTACTCTAGTTGTTGTGGCAGTCATATCTTTCTTAGCTAGGCCATGGTCATGTATTGAATAAACTTGAATCTACAATACCCAATATTGCCCTTTACAATTCATAAATATAATGAACCAAATAAACAGTTTATTAGTTTTTTTTTTCATTTTCTATGTAATTTTTGATCATTGTCAAACTTTCCTTTAATCGCCTAACCTACCAGGGGCCAAGATTAAAGCAAATTTAAGTTTAGATATATTTTTTGAAGTGTCTCATACATTAACATATGTACATTCACATGTTAAAATGCTCACACAATTAATGTACATGACTCAATATGGGACATCATAGACAATACAATATTAAAACTTCATAATATTTTGTCTTTTCATTCGTTAATACATATAGCTATTAAAAAAATAATTTGTATCAAGTGTTCTAACAGCTACGTACCGGTATACACACGTACAGATATGACATAATATCTTTAGCAAATATATCCAGATATAATTCTAGTTTTAACAGTTTAAAGCTGTAAAATAACTTGTAACCTTAAAAACAAATTATCTATTTGACCATTAACATGAGTATATTTTTCATCACATACCAAAGTTCGTATAAAAGTAGTTCCACAAATCTATTTTATAAAGTTGACTACCTAAATTCAATACGCCAAGTAAATCTATTTATAGTAACAGGTACTTTCCAATTGTTTATAGGGAAACACACGGTGCATGTGTGAAATGTGCTATATACCTCTCATAATGAACAAATTATAAAAAAAAATATGACCAAACGTCCATTGATAAACTGTGATCAAGTCCACAAATTCACAACTGACGACGAAAATTGTCCATTATTGTTATAGGCCTACCCTAAACTGCTACTGGCGTACCAGTACTGTACGAGTGCATATCGATATACATGTACATCTGTAACCTTCAAATTGACCATTAAAAATGCATGTATATGTAATCATACTGAATAAAATGTTCTATTTAATGAGTGTATTAATTACACAATGTAGGTGGATTACTAAATACTAGTGAAATCGCTTACAGTGTGTTACAGTACCAGGAGACGATTTTAATTGTGTGCATTTTGTGTTCAAGTCGTCTCTACATGCAAATGAAGAAGAGGGACAGGTTTAGTTCTTTTTTTCATGGCAGTTTGACACTGTACAATTCTATGGATTTAAACTTACCTATAAACAAAAGTGGCAGTCTTGGATTTCTCCAAATTAAACTCGGACACCTCGATCATTCGTCTGCGTTTGTCACTACGGTGACGTCATACTGTTTACACAGCGAAAGGGAAACAACTAAAAAATTTGTTTTTTTTTTTTAGAAATAACATATAGTGCGCAGAATTTTACCATCGTGATTTTCGGCATGGAAGTCGCTCCTATAGAGTTTTATTTTTTGGCAAAGTAAGAACTTGGTAAATCAATGCGCACACAGTAAAATCCTGAATTATACTGCCGATTTTACCAATTTTTTCCGGAAATTGTAATTCCGCCGGAGAATTTCACGTAAAAAAACCACCTTCGAGGCAATATCGGCAAAATTTTATTCTATATTTAAATAATACATATATTAAATATATATTTACGGTACAATTTATTTTTCAAGAGTGCAGTTAATTTTTTGGTAAATTTGAGGGCGTAATATCACATCAAATGAATCAAGTTCTTTAGGAACAATTATCTTTCCTACGACAAAAAGTGGGTGCCTGAATCCTCTATCATGCTATGTTTCTAATGGTTAGGTATAACTTTGCAAAAAAAGTGCGGGGGCTAAGCCCCCCCCCCTAGCCCCCCCCCCCCCCCCCCCCCGGTTCCGACGCCTATGCATGTATAATAATTAGCATGAAACAACCATATAAGGCCAAAGGTTGTTTTCAAAGTGTATGATATGTATGTCTACTTTTTAACATTAGGGAAGTTATTAATATATGACGAATCAAGTTTTCTGAAATCAGTTTTATACAGTTGTATACAATTACTATGCATAGCCCATCGAATATGGATTTAGCGCAGCAAAGATTTGTCTTAAATTTACATTAAAAAAATTGAATTAATATGGAGTTGGTCCCCACTTTTATGGGACCATGTAAAAAAAATTAGGATTAGGATTTTCAGAAAGTTTGAAAAGTTTTGTTTGAAAGTATATAATCTTTTTCCCTTTTGTTTTTTGCTTGTCAAGATTTTTTTTGGATGAGTCTCCCCCCCCCCCCCCCCCCACTTTCGAAACCGATCCTACGTGCCTGTCCAAGGTCAAGTATATGAATAGTATATATATACAGTTGCCCGGATAAGCAATTTTACCAACTGGCCCCTACACCCTTCACCTCAATACATAATAAAAGAAAAGTCACCACTTGGCATATATGAGAAATGTGTATACATTGTAATAAGCCTTTCGTGGATGTGGGTTGTTATTAAATCATACACATCATTATGAAACTATCAGGAGTACATGCCGGTCCTATAATAAACCAAAAGAGCATAAAATACGGATCATTCACAAACGTCATCATCCCTACTCGTCATGAATAATTCAAATAGCTGCCAGGGTGACCCAATATTGCTTGTAGGTGTCCATGTGTTTTATCGGTGTTGTACTATCATCTGCAATTCATTCTGTTTATCTTTTTCTTTCCTTCTTTTATTTTTTTTTTCGTTTCATGCCATCTAGTTTGGATCTCTGTCTCTCTACGTCTCTGTCTCTCTCTGTCTTGTCTTTTCTCTCCTCCTCCCCTCTCTCTCTCTCTCTCTCTCTCTCTCTCTCTCTCTCTCTCTGTCTTCTCTCTGTCTTCTCTCTCTCTCTCTGTCTGTCCGTCCGTCCCCTCTCTGTCTCTCTCTCGATCTGTCTTCTCTCTCGATCTGTCTTCTCTCTCTCTCTCTCTCTCTCTCTCTCTCTCTCTCTCTCTCTCTCTCTCTCTCTCTCTCTCTTCGTATCTCCTTCCACCCCTCTCTAAAATAAATCCCAAGTCTTTATACAGCACAATAATGATCTGTCAAAGGCGTTAGACAAACGATACCATTTTATCAAATATTATAAAACATTTCGGGCCGCAGACGTGATTCTCATAAAACAATATAACATGCATTAGCATGCAGACGATGTTTATATAAACTTATTGCAAAGTCTAACGATATAAGTAGCACCGTATACGGCTCCTTAATGTCACAGGGGAGTAACAAATGATGCCAAAAAACTGCAGCCGTCTGATAGGATAATTAACAGATTCTACAGAAAACCTATCACGGACTTGTACTGCATCCATAACATTCAACAACAAAATCAGTTATTATAGTTCCTCTTTTTTTTTTTACCATAAATGTCCATGGGCGGTGGAAAAGGCAATAATAATACCTTGTACATGAACATTTATTTCATATCGCAACTTCACGGGGTTTTCCGACAATCTCTGCCGAAAAGGACAGAAAAGTTGCGAATGCACTCATTTCATATCTAGGTTTTTTTATGCTATCAAAAATCGGCCTTATATATGTACCCTTCCAGGACGCATATACTTGTATAATTTGTATGACAAATTTATTAATCTGCGTGTTGCTGCGCCGAATTTTTGTTAGTATTTTTTTTAGTATTTCCCAAAAAAACCCAGAGAAATTTCAAAAATAATCTGCGCTTGGCTGCGTTGAATTTCTGTAGGTGATGTATTTTTTATTTTCAACCAAAAAAAAATAAATACAACAAAAGAATGAATTCTTAAGAAAACTTAAAATATCCAAAACCATAATTGAATCTACATTGTTATATTGAATAGAATTAGATTGTACTTTTCTTCAATTAAAAATGAACACTCGTTTTTTTTAAATGCCTCTATCACAATTTTTTGTTAATGAATTGATTTTTTTCTTTTCATACTAGTCTCGTGCTCATTGTTTCATAAAGGCAATTTCTCCAGTCAAAACATTTTGAATACTAGTAATTCCAAAAGCCAAATTTTGTGAAGATGGTATTTTTTTTAACTGCAATGATGAATGATCTTTCAGCACCACTTCTGAATAAATAAATGCGCCAATTGCATTATAATAAACCAAGTGTTTTATATTAAAACAGGATCATAGACTACTTCACTGGTATTTCATGCATACTAAAACTTCATCAGTACAGCTCATATCTCTTCCTTCTTTGCCTATACAAGTACGGCATGTTTGTGAACTTAGATTAAACACTATGGTGACCATTAAAGGGACTTTGACATGATTTATGATCAAAAATTTTATTTTTATTTTTTATGTATAAAATGGTTTACTGGTGCATTTTAAATGATTGACCAAATTATTGAATGTTTAAATCAAGTTACAAGCGAGATACAGATGTAAGAATTCATTGTTTTGTTAACAAAGCTCGAGTCTTATAGATGTTTACAAAAAATGTAATGTAGAGACTTACCATTTCTTAGACAAAATGACATGTAAAAAACAATTTACTATCATCAACAAAAGAAAGATACATTCGATTGAAACTTACACCAATACAACACACATGTAAAAAAAAATGACAACATTTGAGCTTTGTTTACGAAACAAAGAATTATGAACTCTGTATATTGCTTATAAGTTGATAAAGCATCTTAAACTTCTCATGATATTTATCAGTATAAACATTGAAAATGGAAAAATAAAATTTAAAATTTTTAAGTCAAACCGTGTCCAAGTCCCTTTAATGTCTCGTGTTTTCTATACTTGTACTTTTTAATTTCAATGTCAACCATTATTAGTGTTTCTATTAGAACCATTTTAACAAGAGCTTGGACTTTTGGTAGCTGTGTCAAACAGTATTGTGACGTAGACCTGTCTATTTCATTCCTGGCCACTCAGCCATGGCTCTTTGAAATCAACAAAATTTGTCTGGCTTTTGAGTTAAGACTACGCAATCGGTGTTTATTTTGCTTGAAACAGGCGTCTTTTTTAACTTGTTTATTAACACAATCAATAGATAGTAACCCCAAGGCCTTGTTAAAATGGTTCAAATACAAAACAGATCTAGAAACATTAACAAAATAAACAAAAACAAAAAACTAAACACACAAACCAGTCCAAAAACCAACTGAATGGTTCCTACGCGTATTGGGAGTTGACAAAACAACGACCGTGTAGAGCAATAATTGTGCTCTCATATATAGACAACCTCGGAAAGATTAAATTAAAAATAAGAACAGAGGTGAAAGCCAATTATAGCGGGATAAATAAAGACAATCGAGGCTAAAACAAGAGACATATTAATTGCTATTGCGTTTCTTTTTTTCACGTTTTATTTTTTTTTCTTCATTTTGTACCTTTTTTATAAACCAAATTAATTAAGGGCAAGAGACATCACTTTTCCCGTGGAAATTACGTGTACAGTAGATAAAACAAATTTTCTGCATGATAGCGTACTTTAATTTTTCCTTTTTTTTTTATTAAGGTGAAGTTTTCCAAAATTATTTTAAAATTTCTTACGTGACCGATTTCCTCCGCCTCAAAATATATTCATTCGGTGTTTCATTTTTAGAAAAATCTTTTTTCATAAAAGAGGTTGTTTTGGATCTAATTTATTTTTAAAGCGTTTAAAGAATATACATAGGCGGACACAAAAGGAATTTAAAAAAATATAAAAATGACTTTTTTAGGGGGGTGAGGGGGGTGAAGGTTGGGGAGTGGAATATTTATTATCTACAATATTGCATAGCAGTCGAAAATTCCTTCATATACATGCATATAAATAACAATAATTTATTCACATGTGTTTGAAAGAGATTGCTCAATCAGCAAGCAGCCAGATGATTTACACCGTCATATGCATAATATAAATATATTTCATATTTATTGCCGTCGCTTTATCATTTTTACACCTCCTACACCCATTCCATTGTTGTCTGGGTCAAATTGTCGGACGATGTTAGCTGATTACGTAATGTCAAAATAATTACACGACGCCATGGGCATTAATGACCGGAAACATTGAAGGTTCTACTAATTACGCTGATGGCTCTATAAATCCCGAAATTTCATAACTTTGGTTTCGCAATAGTCGTGTTTGCATTTATTGTTTAGAAATACGATTTCTGGGCCGCATATTTAAGTTAACTATTATAAGTAAAGAAATTAATTTGTGTGAAAAGAACATGTAGCCATTAAAAACCAATTACGCCAAAAGACACGTTAAAAAGGAAAAGTTAAACTGCCTTTTTTTCTACATTGCCTTCTATGCCTTTTCACATCGATGTGTTTTTGCTTTTTGGAAAGACACTGAACGTGAAAAAATAATTCTAAAGTATTAAAAATCTTTCACATTTTCAATTACATGTACATTTAAAAAAAAACCATCCATTCCTTTGTTATCATTGGACCTTTAGAAAAATGGCAACATTTTTGTTGGATTTATATTAGCGTTAACTTCCATTGCTCACAGTATAAATAGAATTCATTTAGAGCATTTTGGTAAATCATCAGATGTTTCGGCGAGAATGACACTATCGCCAGTTTAAAAAAGAATACATAGTTTAAAATACAAAAACAGTTCATCCTCTATACTCTGTAGGTTTGGTTACACTTATTAATCAAGAACTTCTCGAAGTCATTAATATATAAACAGAATAAAAAAGGTGAGAACTTTTCGCTTTGACGTACTCCAACATTGCAACCAAAAACAAAATCAAGGGATAAACCTTCAAACTAATCGGGTCTCCTGTAAAATACCCACTTCTATACTATACTATGTTTATTTGTAAAATCTGATGAGCTGCAAAGCTTAAAGAAATAAAGAATGAATGAATAATCTTTGATCTAACTTCCATATGTATGTTTTAATTTGATAAGAATTGTCTTTTACTAATTAACAATTTGTAATTGTCAATGAGTCCATGACTAATTATCATTGACAATTACAAATTGTTAATTAGTAAAAGACAGAATTATAACATTTTTTCATTTATTCCATTTTTAGTTAACTTGCTCCAAATACCATATCTCCAGACCGTCATTAACTAAGATGTAAATTTATTTGAAAATAAGTGTTGTCCCCTTAGTATTGATTTGAATCAGTAGATCAAAATTTGTTGCATACTAACAATTTATATTGAAAGAATGTGATCGAATTAAAAATTGAAACATCTTATTCAAACTTTTCTGTCTCTATTTGCGAGAGTATATTGCTATTTGTTTTATTAAATACTTATTATAATGTCATCAAATGATGAATGCAGTAATAATCACACATGATCATTATAACAATAAACACAAAGTTATGATCTATGTGATAATAATCACAAAATTATGATCAATGTCATAATAATCACAAAATAATGATCAATGTAATAATACCTACAAAATTAAGATCAATGTTTTAATAATCAATTGTTTGAAGTATACACATATCAGACTCATAAACATGCTTTTTATTTTACAGCCCCCGGAAGATTTTTTAATATTATTTTGACAGTAATGAAAACATTAGTAACAAAAAAGAGCCAGGAAATTTGAATACCAGTTTTGAAATCAAAGATAGTAAAAGATAAATCAATATATCAATGAAAACACAGAATGAGAAACCGAGCATTTGCTTTTATATTCAGTTCTGTAAGCATTTTGATCCCGAAAAAAACCTTAAATCTAAAAAATAACTGCCTTCTACTTTTTGGAGGGGATTGGGGATTGACGTGGTCTTTCGAATTTAATTTTTTTTAAATTAAAAATTAAGTTAGTACATTATTTTTTTTTTATTATTAAAATAAAACTTATTATGTTATGTAAATCATCCTATCAGTTCGTGATACATGCTTTGTATGCGAGTAAATAAATATTTTTGTTTGCTTTAGATATCCTTATGAGGTCGGACGTTGAATTCACAACTCTATGATTTACAGCGGCAAACAGACAGGTGTTCCATCGTTGTCGTTTCTTTTTTACGCGCGTCATTTCTTTGGCAGAGTGAAGAGTTAATACTTATACATATAATACCCGAGGTGATATGACTACTAATGTCCTCATTAATGCAGATGAAAGGCATGATTAACGACGTGTTAGAATGTGTGACAGTTATAATTCTGCAATCTTTTTTTTGTTTTGTTCTTTTTTTTCTTTCCACCAAATTTCATTTTTGTCGTTGTTAATAAGCGTGTTACATCGTGAAAAATGCGCCTTTTAAAAATTTAAAGCAAAAATTACGGTCAGGATATTCCGATGACATGCACGCACTGTTCTGCTGAAAAGTAAAGTTGGTGTGTCTCCTATAAAGATAGCCCACAAACAAGGAATGTGTGTCGTAAGTTACAATGCGATAGTGGTAGATTATTGCTATTATCCACCTTAAGTTCCTTTTTTTATTCACTTTTTCACCAACCTTTCACCAACCGTGCAAGCCTAATGCGACTCAATAAAAGTTCTGCGAAAGCTACATTGAGATACAATTTTTTAATCTTATATCTAATTATCCCTGCCTAACCTCTCCTTGAATTTGCGTTAAAAAACAATAGAAATACAAAATTTTAATAAATTATGAAGATGCACTGGAATTGCGTCAAAGTTATCATCGATTGTTTGTAGAGAAAAAAATGTTAGCAGATATATTGAACCTTGAATATTCTTTTTTTCAAATATATAAACCTGGTATTTGACAAGGTGAAACAGTGTACGCTTTACCATTTGTTGTCACCATAAACGATTAGTGGGAATTCTGTCGATCATATTAATATGCAAAGATGACGAACACAGTAATTTGATCAAGAAGAGAGAGAGAGAGAGAGAGAGAGAGAGAGAGAGAGAGAGAGAGAGAGAGAGAGAGAGATTTTCACATAAAAGGCAGTAGTAACCAGTGAATGCAGCTTTACAAATTGGTATCAAGATGTTTGGCGTCTCATAAAGAATAATCCGTTACTTACAAGTTTTTTTTCTCGGGAGAAGGTAGCGCATTATACATACATTGTAGCGTGCATATATGCATGCACCGTTCTCCTTAAATATATATTTATAGTAAGAAGAAGTGACCCTGTTCGTCGTGTGTCTTTTGCTGTCAAACATATGCATTTTCACGACTGAGATGAGCTCTGAGCATGGCGCTTTGTCGACACGTCATACTAAAGGTGTGTAGAAGACGGTGTTTATGTGACATTTTATAGCCGCTGCGCTGTTGAGGTCTCCACTGTCTTGTATCTACATGTAATATGTACATGGAGTACAAACTCTTATACCTGATCTTTATATGAGACCGCCATCAAATCACTGTATATTATTTCGCCTGTTCATATAGCTACACCTTCGATATATTTCACCTACTAAGTTGCAGTGTTTTGGTCCCACCATCTTTGATTTGTGTCACTGCATGAACTCTGTTCTTAAAAAAAAGTTAAGTTCAAGAACATTATGATAACATAATATTAACGAAACAGTTCCATCTGCATGTATTTCAAACATAAAGGTGCCGTATATATCTTTTGCGACGGTGCATCTCTTAAAAGTGAAGAAAAATAGTAAATAAATCGTAAATCTATTTTTTTTTTTACTGTATTGACATATATCTGCATACACTGTACTTGGACTGACAAGTATTCGTTTTATTGCCGTGTTGCTCAAAACTGTTTGGAATATATATTTGCTCCTATCTATATAGCCTTTTATTATCATTTTTTCCCAATCGCACCAAGCTATAATATAATATAATTTTTCAAACACTTTGGTTTTAATACTAGTATTTTTTTTTAAATTCTACACCTTGTGTGATCATTATGATATTAATTGTTGGTTTTTTTCTTCATTTTAAAAAAAATTGTTTATGACCCCCCCCCCAAAAAAAAAAAAAAACGTGATTTCTAAATCTATAAACATTTATTTTAGTCTTCAAGTTATTTCACAATACATCGATAATGTATGTACATGTACGCATGATTGATTGATTTATTGATCGATCGGTAATTCATGGCCTGCCTAACACTGCATAACATTTGGGCCACATCATAGCAATACACTGTAACAGTTGTTAATGTTTAGTGATTTTTTCCCTGAGAACAAGGATCAGGCTGTTATATGTTGGTAAAAACAGGCACGTTGCATCGTTTTGGAAGGTTTTTTTTTGGGGGGGGGGGGGCAGATTCATCAATCTTGACAAGCAAATAAACAAAAGAAAAGAAAAATATCTTCAATTTCACTATTAAATCTCTTATTTTCACTTCAATTTTTATATGCATCCCAAACAGTGGGGGGAGGGGGGGGGGGGGGGGGGCAACATCATCATAACTCCGTCATAACTCATCTGAAGTGTTTTATTTATAAGTGAATTAAAAAGAATAAATGTTTTCTGCGAGAGAAAAGTGTGCAACCCCCCCCCCCCCCCGATGCTACAACAACAACAACAAAACACAGAAAATTGTCCAGTAATAAATCGTTGTGCCATAACATACATTTCTGGTGAGTTATTTTTAACTGCCGTCTCTGTTGTTGTTTGTTTGGGTTGTAACGTGTTTTTTTTTAATAAAGGTTAACTTTACCACATACAAGATTTTTCAATTGATTCAGATCATAATAACATCGGATGGCCTGTTGTCGAAAACGTAAAAAAAAACCCATAGATTATAATACAAATTGTCAGTAAGATTTTGGCACTGCTGACATTTTAGCATTTAGATGATTATACGATAAATTTTTTTTTTTTTTAAAGATTCTCTGAATTGTAAGATAAAACACATGAGGAAATAAAATCACCGGCCATGCATCATCAAAAAACTTGATAAATCAAGTCATTGCTTTTTAGGATTTAAAAAAAAAGGTTTTACATTATACATTGGTAGGTATCAGGCCGTTGATCGTTAATTGCCACGACATCTCAGAGAAGGAGGATATAACTTGACCTTTGTTTGCTTAGGCTTCAAGCTGGCGGGCGATTGATACCTGTATGTAAAATAATGTATAAAACATGAAAAATGCCAGGAATTAGAGATAAACAGATGACTAACTTGGAGCATATCACGTCATAACGTTGTCAAGCACGCATAAAAAATGGGGAAAATGTATTAAAAAAAATAATAATTGTTATAGTTTTGACCGCGAAAACAAGAATGCGTAAATAACATCAAAATATTCACAAAACCATCAAGAAAAAATTATAACCTAAGAATGGTGTCACGATATTGCTGAGTTCAAAGTAAAATGACAAAATGTTGAGATAATGGCGCATGTAGATTCCTCACGCCAACTTTTAATACATACTCATGCGCAAAATCACTGATGACGCTGAAGCTGGTCATGTGACTACGCGCGTAGTGATGAATGAAATAATAAGGATGGACCACGCAGGTATTTCTAGATCACGAAGTCCACTGAAGCAAGCGAGGAAAAAAAACCAAAATCACTCAGCTAGGAGAGACCTGCATTCAAACAAAACACGATAAGCTGACCAGGGGTGTGGTGATAGATGGGGGGTTAGCACTGTCGTAGCATGGGCCGACAAAAGCCAATTACAAAGATCATGGGCCGTGTTGTAGGGTGAGATACTGCCGCACGCAGCCGTGACTCCCATCTGACAAAAAATAATGTTGATTTGTTTTGACGTCCATGCAACACTCCGGACTTCAAACCGACGCCCTTTCGCCCCCGAATTCACCCCTCCCCCATACTTTCACAGTTTATCTCATTTTAATATTTTTTTTTACCGATGAGCGAACTTAAAAATTGGCAATAAAACAAAGGGAAAATCGATCAGCACACATTTGAAAAGAAAAATGACTATATACAATGTTAAGAATCTTATGCATTTTTTAGAATCAACGAGCAATCAACTAATTCTGCAATGGACATTAAAACGCATGTAAAGCATTGTATTTAAAATGAAATGGTCTCTTTGAATATATGCAAGTAAAAAAGAATGTAGAACATTATACCTAGTCTCTTTTTGGCATGTCAGAGAGTACACCATACCAGAATGTTGACTAATTAAAGCACTATTTCTGTTTATTCCGCTGTTAACATGACAAAGCCCTGTTCTTTGGCCTGTATGACACGAAAACGGCCCTTTTTGGTCAACATTAGAACTATAAACACGCGTATTGCTGATAGAGACATCATAACAAGTTCAGCGCAACTACATATACATACTGATTTAGGAAGAATTGGTGATAAGCAAACGGTTCCTACGATTTTCATACTAACCGAAGTCAATGCCATCATGTCACCACTAACCACAGTTAGCATATCTGTACCGAAATTGCATACATTGCGATAACGTTTTGATTTAACTTCACCTCTTCTTAACTTAAACCTTTTATTTTTTTACTTTTATTTGTTTGGAGGTAGAAAAATGACTTAAAATCATTTACAAATTTAATCTAACCGCTTGAAATGCTATACCGGATGTATCATCTGCTTTATAACTTACATTGTAGGTCAATCCCCCCTCCACCCACCTCCCCCCTCCACCCCCGCCCTCCTTCCTCATCCCAATGCAACATATGGATAGTGTTATAAAACAAAAACTTCGATTTTTAGTCCCTTTCTATTGTTACTAAATGCTTTTTATGTTTTCGTACCCTCCTGTCATATACTAGTATGTACATGTATGTATGCTCTAATGGTGTGTCGCCAGGCACCAATAGCACATCTAATGCAAGAAATGATTCTTCTCTAGAGATATACTGTGGAATCATTAGATTTAGTGGTGGATCAATTTTCGTGGAATTCGTGGGTACCTCTCATCCATGAATTAACATCCTCCACGAATTGATAAATTAGGGTAATAAAGTCATATTTCCTTTTGTAGATATATAAGAATACACGAAATTACGTTCACACGGACCTGTAAAATTTAAGCCATCCACGAAAATTGGCACCCACGAAATTTAATGATTCCACAGTATATGTTGATGGTTCTTGTTTGTCTGCCTGATTTAGCCAGAACTGAATATAAAAAGTTTGACATTTGCAAAGAACTCTTAATGTTGTTCACACTTTAATGAACAGCACTAACAGGAGAGTAACTGTTGCATTCTTTAGAATAATTTTATCGATTAGGTTTCTAAGACTACACACAAGACATGTATAAATTTAATATTTAAATTTAATATTTGTCATGAAACTGTCTATTCTGAAATACTGGTATTGATTTTTTTGAGGTAGATGAGAAAATATTTCGCGTTCATTTTAAATATATGCACATTATTTTTGACCTTAGGTATCCATCTTCTTTTTAATTTCCTATTATTTATAATTTCATAAATGTTGGAATATCTATATATCCCAATATTTTGCTGATATAAGACATATTTAAACACATGTATGTAAAGATCTATGTGTAATTTTAAGTTTAAAACTAATTGTGCAAAGATATTCATTTGTTAAGTTCCCCCCCCCCCCCAAATCAGCGAAGATAAGAAAAATAGAACGTACCTGGGTGAAAAATTCCTAAATTCATTAACCAAAATTTTGTTCACATATTTAGTCATGTTTAAATTTCTGTATACAGCTGTAAATCAATTAGAGAGTAGTAAACTCAAAGAAAACGCAAAAGACAAAAAAAAAAACCAATTAATTTACATGTATGCATGTTTGCACGAGAGTCTGAACTTGACCAGCAACATTTATACTGACTGTCTCCATATCAATAATTTTTCTTAAGAAATTATTTAAAGATGAAATTATTTTTTATACGTATTATTTCATAATTTGCTTATCGACAAAAGCTGTATTTTGAATTATTCAGAAACAGTGTCATCATTAATTGTTGACAGAGTGCTGCAGGTCAGCAGAAATAGACAAGCTTTGTTTCGAGAGTGATCAAGGCATTCTTACGATTCATCAATGCTACTTGTTGCATAATCCGATGCAGTACAAATCATCTGTCTTGACACCGTTTTGACAGCTGGGAAAAGTATTTTATTTCTTCATCACCTCATAAAATAACCCATCCAGACGTTAGACAGCAAGAAAAACAAAAATTACAAATCGGCACCAATCTTCATACAATTCTTCTTTTCCTAAACGAAAAAAAAAATTAATTAACCTTGTTTAAGTAATAGAGATGCAAATGATTATTTTAAAAAATTCAAAGATACATTTATCATAATTCACATTATAACATAATACGAAAAAGGTGACCTCGGGGTATATTTTCATCGGAATTATTAGCTCTGGTCTAGATAAGGTGTCACTTCGGGAGACACAATAAAGGCTACGTTGAAATGACCGCCGCAGGGAGAGAATTTTGCATGATTTTTTTTGTGTTGTATGTAACTGAACTAATGTGTCTTCGGATAGACCCATCAATAATGAACGTAACAAGTCATGCTTTGTTTCAGATCGCCAGCGCTGGAGCGGACAGCTCTTTATAACCCGCGCTCCCCTCTGCAGAATTATCAGTGTTGCTTTGAGCGTCCACTTGTCGTGTAGCATAGGATCTCGCCAGGGACTGTCTTTACTTCCATTACTCTTCACACTAAACAAAAAAAGGTTGGTGTTTTCTCTAACAGTGGCTTTCTTTTACAGGGGGAACTATTATTACTTTATCTTCTTCTTTAGTTTAGTTGAAGAATTTTGATATTTTTAACTTTTTTTCCCTTTTACTAAAGATGATATGCTATGGATTATGTTTTGGATGAAATATTCATACCAATGCTGTTTTCAACAATCATTCAAAACTATGGTGCTAAAAATTTGTTCAAATAATAATTAGTTTTTTTATTAGTTATAATTAGACAAATAATTAAATAGTCATTTAGTTTGTTTTATTTCTAATTTTTATTTCTAATGATTATACAAATGCGTTAATCGTAAAATTAAATATTTATGAGACTGCACTATGCAAGAACACATCATTTTTGCGGTAAATGAATCTTGATCATAGGAAAAACGTAGCATAATTTTATATTTCTTTCTTATAGCTTGTAGTTTTTGAATTTTAAATACGAATTTCGTACTTTTCCCAAGATAAATTGGATGTTATTCAATTGTTAGGTTTTTAATATGGACCATTTAAACTTCAGAAATTTCAGATAGTATTGCAAAAGCATTCATTAATTCGGCAAAATTTAATTAAAAACAAAATCACTTTTATCGTTTACAAAACTTGGGAATTAATCATATTTTTCATTTACAAAACACCGCCCACACTGTTGGGTTAATTCGGACATAAAGCTTCAGGCATTACCTTCTCCAACCTACGTTGGACATTGTATGGAGTTATTAATTATCAACTTAAGTTAAACGAGGGATAATGCGTCCTCATTAATAATATGCACCCTTTTATCATGGTGACAATTCATTCATCAGCGGATTATAAACGCTACCTATTATATAGACTAAGAGAAAAGCAAATTAATTAATTGGCCGTCCATCCGCCTTTAATGAAAACCATTTGTTATTCAAGACATTTTGGACATGTCTGTGGCTTTACAATCTTTACGATAATAACAATTCACAAGTTTGCTTAAAGGAAGTTAAAAACGTACTTGATTTTTTTTTCATTATAAATCAAGCTAGCATTTTTGTATCATTCTTGAATTTTTGATTAGTTTGTTCGTAAAAAGGGTTTCATAAAAATATTTATTAATTCGTTCGTAAAATGGATTTTGATTGATGAATATATTTTCTTTTTAATTTCAGTAGTCACCATGAATTCCTACTTGGCTATCGCTTTCGTCGTCTCTCTGGCTGTCACGCAGGTCACATCACAAGGTACGTCCTCTAATAGCCACTAGCCGCTAAACATAGGCATAGCTTCACTTCTACACGAATTTCTATTGCATGACTTAATGATTGACGAAAGAAAGATTAGATTTAAATTCAAAATTTTAAAACTGTATTATTCCTCTTATTTAAATCATCACAATATTTATCAACTTTCTATCGTCGATCTTTTTTTTAAGATTTTGGGAAAGGGATATCCTATAGAATAACTTTTTAAAGACACACTAATAACATTCAAGCATATTCATCGACTTGGCATTGTCTTTGAATCAGCACTTGCATGCGTTTGATGCATGGTACTTTTCTTTATATTTTGTTTGTCTGAACGCAGCGAAGCACAATCGGAACGCCATTT
Source organism: Magallana gigas (assembly GCF_963853765.1). NCBI lineage: Eukaryota > Metazoa > Mollusca > Bivalvia > Ostreida > Ostreidae > Magallana > Magallana gigas. Next base: position 15,184,862 of record NC_088862.1, read on the forward strand.
AATTTTTGGTGATATTATTTGCTTATTGCGGGAATTTCTTTTAAGATCGAGCATCTGCTGGAATTTTGCTGGGATGGATTTATTCTTTATTATATTGGCTCAATTCTATGCTCTCAAATCTTCTAAAAGGACCTCTTTTTTTGAAGAAACAAATATCGTTCTCTGTTTTTCTTACCTTTGTAAAGGAATTCATAAAAATACCGACCCTAAACAAAAATAACTATTTAATTTTTTTTTTGTTATTGTGAGAAACACGTTTTTAACGTAATGGACAGTGTGCATGTATAAGCTAATAAAATTGACCTTCGAATGAGGGGTTATTTTTTGATGGCTTCACAGCACCATTGTTTATGGTGTTCTGTTTAAGGCTGCGGGGCCATAAAACGTCAAACGGTTCCACCTCAAAATGTCAGATCACGTTTTTGATTGCCCACGTCAATCGGGAGCCACGCTGAGAGCTTCTGGGGTCGAGGTTTACGACGCTAGAACAGCGCTTAGTTGACATAAAACCACTCTACATCAATCTTATGTCAACTTGAGTGATAGACTTACTCCGTTCGGTACTCCTCGGTTTTTATTATTATTATTTTTAGGTCATCATTTTTGTACCATGAATAACCCCTTCGTAAGAATAGATAAAATTTCCCATGTTGATAAAAAAAATTTGGACACGATATGTATTTTTTAAAAATCTTATCGGAATAATAATAACACAGACCGCGTTGCTTTTTCCATGGACAATGGAAGGCTTTATACCATACTGGACAGTTACTATGGTGCCCTTGCAGATCTATATTAAGCATTGAGTATATTTATCGCTTTTTCTTTTCTTTTTTGCTATTGCTTAATTGCTTTAATTTTATTACCTGCAAACTCGTATGCATCTTGTTACGCCTTTGTAAAAATCTTCAAAATTAAAAACATTATTTATCAAAAGATTAAAATAAATATAAGTATGTGGAATTGCAATTGAATAAACAATTTATGCAGAAATAATTATAATTAAATATATTCTCAAACAATTCTAATTTTATTTGAAAAGTGAGGACATTGTAATGAAATTAGATCATATTGGCAGGTTTTAATGATTTACATCGACTGCTAGCTATGGAAACGATGGGATTGGACATCCCCGATTCCTTCATTAATTACCAATTGTTTAGGGGCATGGTTCCACCCAGCCAGGGATTTAGAACAAACACTCCGTTTACATCGACCAGATTTTCAAACTCTCAGGCTACCTTGAATCAACGTCCAAGGAATACTGCTACTTCCTCTTCCGGTTCTACCACGCAAACTGATACTAACCCTACAAGATTCAACTCACCAGACTTTTCTGCATTTTTTCCGAATCCTACTCCGGTCCGTTCGACAAATACTAACAATAATTACATGTATCAGAGAATGAATCCTTTCTTTTTGGCCATGATGGAAAACTTTGTCTGAATGAGAGACCCTCGTGTATCCTCTTATTAAAATTTTTTGGTCCTCCTAACATTTTTAACCATTTTGTACGAAACTAAATTAATCGGATAAATATGCATGTGTTTTACTCCCCCTAACGGCACAAATTTGCCTTCCAAATTTAGACACTCAGCATGGACTTCTAATAAATGTTAAAGAACAAAAACAATCTTTCAAATCTCGAGATTATCAATTTTGAAAAAAAAAATGATTTTATTCTCATTCGGACCTTTACGCATGCGCGTCTGATATGCAGTTTCCTGTTTACTAGGTACACGAGCGGTCTCGAGGCGCAGAGCCGAACAGACAATATCTGCCAAGCGAACATCCATAAATAGGCCAATTCCTAATGTACCTTTCTGGGCTCTGCAAAATGAAAATATGATGGAGTACTTAATGTTCCAACAAATGTTTCATGGGGCTCAACACTCCAACCAGCATCAACAGCCGAACTCATTTGCTAACTATTTTTTCTGGGACATGTTTCAGTGAACTAATGAACTTTGATTCCCGCCGATCGCTAAATTTATAATTAACTGTTTTTAACCATTTCAAACTATCTTTCTTTCTTTTTTTTATAACATGCTCTTGAATTTGTACTATTAAAGGTGAAATTCTTTCTGCGTTGGTTTTACTGGTGCCGGGATTTTTCTATTTTATTTTATTCATTTCTTTTTAAATTTTTGGATGATGGGCCACTGGATGATTATTCAGCGATTAAAAAAAAAAATCTCACTTCTCCCAAATTTTTCCAAATTCACATTTAAAACTTTTAAGTAAATGATAAAGAAGCGCTTTTTCAATGATTAAAACCATCCTTACAGGTGCTCAGAATGAAACCCCTGCGCAAGCGCAGAAGACTCAGGATCCAATGGGACAGCTTTTCCCGTTGATGGCGCTTGGGGGCATGAGCGACAAGTTTCTCTCCAGCTATCTTGTTATGAACATGCTCGGGGGCCAGAACTCAATGATGCCCGGTGCCATGGGCGGAATGAACCCACTCTTTTTGGGCCCAATGTTTGGCATGGATATGGGACTGTTCTGAATGCGTTTTAGACTTTGCATACACGTTTTAAAACTCTCATTATCGCTCATTGCAACAATCATTGATGACGCCATCATCTTCATTATCGCAATTTTCCGTGCCATCTTCATTAGAACTCTTTATTTATTATTATGTGTGCTGTGTGATTGTGTGACCTGTATTATTCCGCTAATTCTTTGATTTACAAGGCTTAATAAATCAATAAGAAATTAGGCACTCTGTTTATGTTTTATTTCGTTCACTATTATCTCATTTCTATATATATATTTGCATGTCTTGAACTATCGACGTAGTTCATTTTTTCATTGCATATGTGGAAGGGTGGTGATTTTTTTCATTTTATTATATTATAATTAAATCTATATGAAACTATGCTTATTATATAGCCTCATCGTCACCTTTCATTGCATTACTCATTTCACCAAATTTCAGTCTTATTTGATTTATTTATTTTATCCCAACAGTCCACAAAAATTTTATTCGAGGAAAAATCCTTTGAAACGCTCAAATAGATCAGTGAAAAAAAAAAAATTCAATTTTTTTTTTCATATTTTTGATATTCATTGCTTGAAAACAAATCATTATGCACATGTTGCCTAGCTTTTGCACTCAGCACTTTTTTTCTTACGCCTGTAATTTGCAGCTGCCCCTGCCGCTGGATCTCAACCTGCCGATGCTTCGACCGCCGCCGCCCAAAACGCCAGAAACAGGATGTTGCTCCAGCGTTTGAGCCGTGCTAGAACCGCTTCCGGTCCCGGAGGACTTCTCGGCGGTGGAATGAACAACATCCTTCCCTTCATGCTCCTCAGCGGTGCCGGTGGAGATTCCATGAGGTCCCTTATGATGTTGAATATGTTCAGTGGTGCTGGTGGTGCCGGAGCCAGCGCTGGTGGTGCCCAGGGAGGCATGATGGGAAATCTCCTCCCCCTTATGATGCTTTCAGAGGGCGGACTCTCCTTCTAAGCAGCAAATAACTTACAATCTTTTCATAGCCTGTTCATCGGTTTTCCGGGAATTGGAGAGAGGTTGATTTCGAGCGTTAGAAGGATCCGATTCTGTGTTTTCCATAGACTTGTGTGCTTGGTGTAGCCCAATGTCATCTTCTCATGCCCGCTTGCATTTCTTTTTAACTTCATCATTTCACCGTTTTTTTTCCATGAAAGTGTGTTCTTTTATGAAAACGAACAATCCCACATACAAACTATTTATTATCATCAATTACTTTTAAAACCAACGTTTTAGCGCGGATGTTAGCAAATGTTGCGTTACCGAATAAAAATTTTATCTTAATATTATGTTTCCAGCTCTTTTTTTTCCTTTTCATTTTCATTCAAAGAGAAATCTTCCCTTTTAACCGTTTGTTTAATGACCTAACACATCTTTAGGTTAACAAATGTTAATTTTTACTTGTTCATAATATAATTAGGGAAGGCGTCTCTTAGTTTGATCACGTGATGGTTATCGATTTTACTGATTATTAATACCAATGTCTGATTAGACAGAAGGAACTTCTTGGGTGTGGATAGTGTAGATAGAAAAATTAAGAATTAACACTTCAAGAAATAAAATCTTGAGTAGAAAATTATACTAACCTGTAGAAAAGAAAAGAAAAACCAAAATTTATTAATTCTAACCAGATTCAGAATTTCAATTTACATTTTTTATGATTACAGACAAAGGACGTTTTAACATTCGCAAAGTGAAAAAGAACTTTTAAATCTAAGTACATGTATAAGCAATATAAAACGTTTTACTGCAAATGCATTCAAATGTACTATATCAAATAATGTAAAAAACTTTAAAGAAAGACCAAAAAATGCTTTAATCTATAATAATTATCAGAATTCTTTTTATTAAAAATTAAAGCAGGGTATTTGGCAAAAATATGTTTGAATTTACTAATACAAGTTCTTAATTCATAAAGATAGACTCTAGTACATATCAAAAAAATCTTGCTCCGTTTCCCTAGAAATCAAACGGTACAGATTTAGTCCCAAGATCTGCTTTGGTATTAAAGAAAATAATGGTCTGAATCGTTCATAAAAAGAAGTACGTCTAAGAGGAAGGAAGTATGTTTAAAAAAAAAACCCAAGGAAATATGTCATGTAAGCAAGAAGCTGTATGTCATGTCCGCAGAAAGTATGTCATAAAAGCAGGAAGTATATTTCATAAAACAGGAAGTAACTCATGCAAGCAGGAAGTATGTCATAAAAACCGGTATGCTTCATTTAATTATAGCAGGACAATCAGCAGCACAGAACGCCGCCAGGAAGCGACTGATGCTGTCACAGCTTAGCAGACGCGGCTCCGGTGGTGCAGGGGGTGGATTGTTCGGGGGTGGACTCTCCGGCATTGCTCCACTCATGATGTTGTCTGGAGGCGGTGACGGACTCGGAAAAATGCTGATGCTTAGCGCTCTCACCAAAGGCAGTCAAGGTGGAGCCCAAGGAGGTGGCATGCAACAACTCCTGCCTTTAATGTTCCTAACAGAATCCGGAATTATGTAATCCCGATCTCTATTTGAATTTTAGTTCTGGTTAATTAATTTCCGGTTCTGGCTGTTGTGGTAGATGTTACTATGGGGTGCGTACGATCATGGATCCTGATGCTGCTTGTACATAACTGTATAAATTATATAAGTGTGCTTGGGCTATATTTACCATATACTTCTGAGGAATTGTACCTAGTGAATTATGTTGTATGAAATAACTAATATTTAGTTTCTTTTAAAAGAAATGTTAGAAAAGATATGACATACAAAGAAAAATTATTTTTCTTGAAGTCTTTCAACAAATTATTACATATATAAAGTTCAGCAACCGATTAAAATGTATAATTGTATCTCGTCCATTAACGGACACTCTGCATAAATTGACATTTTTTTAACATACAAATGTTTTATGAAATAAAATACGTGTTATTTCTAGACCAGTCTTCTTCTTTTTCTTTCAAACTCACAGAAGGAAAATTGTAGTAAAAATATCAAAGGTTATGCAAAAAATATGTGAAATTCATAAACACACCATCAATTTGTGATCACATGGCATGTCATGCCTGAACGACGTAACGTTACATTACGTCATATAAAACATTATGTTAAATTAAGAAAGAACTAAGAGAACATGAAAGTCTTGAGAATGACCAAATAAAATCTTTGATGGAATTGTTAATTATCAATTCATATTAATCCATCAATACATGGCTGTAATAATCGTATCATATATATGCGCCCTTGTTAAAATCAGTGTGCTAAAATTTAAACAGCATCAAGGTCTGCAACTTAATTGCGTGAGTTTGGTCTGCGCATCTCGACCGGAAGATATCAAAGTTTGCTTTATGCACAACAAAAAATATCTATACATGTAAACCATAATTGTTCATTTAGGAATGAAATCTCTCAATAATAATAAGATTTTGTTTTAAACCAGCGTAGTTTGAAACTTAGGTCACTTCCGGTCGAGATTAGGAGCATACAATGGCGGCGAATTGAAATTTGTTCACTTTACTGTATGGATATGAATTTATGATGAGATAAAATATATAACATGAAATTTGGAGGTCTTTGTTTAGAGTCGCATGTATGATCATTCAAGTTCAACAAAGAGGCAAAAAAAAAAAAACCCAAAGTATCAGAAGCATAATTATGAAATACATGTACGGGAGCACGGTTTGGAGGAAAGTATAGATTTTCTTAAGAACGATTTAGTGAGTGATGCTCATATGTAATATAAGCAGCCATTTTTATGACATGAATATGGACAGAAATCATTCAATGCGGCTTGTGACATTCTAAGACGAGAACTTGGCAGCTTTAGATGAGAATCTGATGGATATATATAATATTGTACACAGAAACACCGCATTGGTTTGACGTTAATGTATTCGATCCTCAGGTGACCAATCTCAGTCAATCATAATTCCATAATGCTAGCGAGAATAAGGATTAACATCTGATATAAGCAAATCTGCATTTGTTATATCAATGTGACTTTTTAATTATGGTGACATTTGCTTGATATACATTACATGTAAAAGTATATTATGTCGTTTTTAACGGTATTTTCGCGATGTTGAAAACCTGACCCAAATTTTGTCAGCATGACTTGATATATGAAAAAGAATTTTAAATAATAAAAAAATTGGCAATTTTATGATCAATATTAACGAGGTTCTAGCCTTTGAAAGTAAATAACGGCGATTTACATATGCATATTAGTTGTTTGATTGAATATTGACAGGACTTTGTGCTGTTAACAAAAAATTACCAGATATTGCAATCTGCATTTTATGAGGAGGGTTGCGTATCAGTGTCGATGACAATCGGCGAGAGCTCTTTTGCAATTGACATTTTCATACATTTGAAAACATATATAGATGATTATAAAATAGAGCATAAAATTTTATATCCCTTCTGGAACCCCTTGACTCAAAACATAATTATACCACTTATAGATTTTAAGTATTCGATGGATAACTATACAAATTTTATCATATTCAGATTAGTCCCATACACATTTCTTCTTTTCTTTTATGAGTAAACATCTTATTAAAAAAAGAAAGCACACTGCTGTGTGACCCACCTGTCTATAGCGAGAAGCCTGCAAGCTTATAATTAAACATGAAGTTTCTAACACATACCCACCGCTCAAAGTGGTCTCCAATATAGATTCTGATTTTAAAACGTTCTCTGTCAAACTGTTTCGCTACAGTAACTTCGTTTTTCCCCGAACGCGTTATCCCATTGCCAACAGACCAACCACGTTTTCGCGTCGACATCTTGACGTGTACATTCTAAGATTAGCTTGTCACATCACGTGCTTATGAATATTCAAAGTTGGGTGTTTACTGACCGACTCGGTCAGTAAAAATAAATCAATTATAATTGATATTTAATACTTTTAAGATGCATTTGATGACTTTGATCTAAACTGTATCAATAATTTTGTTTTGTAGCTTAATGGAAAAAGGCAAACTTTTCTTTTAAAATTTTCATTTCAAACGGCATATATATACCTTTCAGATAACATGTTTGTTACACCAAGATTGATGATTTGATCGAATGAACATAATGAATTTAAAGATCTTTTTAAAGCACTACAGTATTTATAACGAGTTGAAGGACTGGTTGATTTAGTTCAGCATTAGTTTAATTTAATGAACTCTCTCCTTTAATTAAAAAGAATACAGCCTCGATCTGCTGTCTGGTCGACATCCTCACAAATCTAGAAATATCAGACTTATATTAAGTGAATGTTTGTACATAAGTCGATAATAATTAAGCTGTTGATATTTATTTACTTTTGTGCCTCGGTAACTATATAGTACATGTATTATGCATACCTACTTGAAGACTCAACTGTTAATTCTAGAATTATATTTATCCCTGTCAGCTGCCGAGAATTATTTCATTTCTAAAATATAAATGATAAAGTGAGAGAGAAAAATTACTACAGGCCTTGTTTATTTTGTATAATAATGTAATTTTGCGAGACTTACATTGCAGAATGTAGGTGAAGGAGGATATCTTCAAGAATTTTTTTGTGTTGGAATAATTCATCTTTGAATTTTCTTAATCTGTCAGAGGGTCCCATCTACCTCCTCAAACCCCACGCCATATCATTCCCCTATCAACATCTAGATCCGCTCCTGAATAACGAAAGCAGATCGAGGCCCATAACTGCAAAGTGTATATTAACTAAGTAAGCTAATTAGTCTGATCTTGACAGATTTTCATCAAGAAAACAATTAGACGTGGACGCCTGGCATGAATAGTTTTAGCATATTAAATAACTTTTCTACCAGAAGAGAGTGTGGGGTACATGTAAGTATGTAAGTCTCGATAGATTATTAGGGTTGCCTGGGCGAGAGAGGGTGACAGAGGTTTTTTGTGGTAATTTTACGATGTGAATTTAATTAATTTTAATTTTTCTACCCCCCCCCCCAACATAATCGCATGCTCGTTAAGTTAAGAACTGATAATCATACTATTAAAAAATGTATGTAAAAAATAACGTAAATGATAGTCAAATATTGAGTGTTGTGTTTTTCTAAGAAGAACGAAAAAAATATTTGATTATTGTTTATTTCATTAATGAACATATTCTTTTAATATCGCCTTAAAAAAAAAATAAATGTATTAAGGCCTAAAAATTATAAACCACTGTACATATGTACTAGGCACTTTTGTACTTTTCTTATACCTTGTATAATATTTTGTTCTTCGGAATATCCTTATTGCATCACGTCTCCCCGAAAGTCCAAATAAGGTCAACTTATCCACTCGATGATCTGATTGGCCACAAAGTGATACCACATAGTAACCAACAGCGATGTGATGCCGTAATTACGTAATGGGACATACAAATAAAAGTACCCTGGGTATCATTGGTGAACTGTGCTTGAAAATTCTGAAAGCAGTCTTGAGATAATAAAGGTGAGTCTCTGTCTCTGTCTCTCTCTCTCTCCCCTATAAGCTACCTACAGTTTTTCAAACCGCTGTTTTGTTTGTATGTCTGTCTCTAATTTTCTAATAAATATAAAAATCGCAGATTTGCGTGCACAGCGATGGTGAACGTATGTAAATATGTACATGTATGCGATTTCTTTTTACAAATGAATTTCTACTCTTACCATTTTAGATTTAGGACAATGAAGTTTCTTCCGTTCTGTCTCGTTTTCGCTTTTCTACTGATGACGTCAACGGTACTCGGAGAGTCCGAGACTTTGAGAGAAACGGACAAAACGAGGCATTATACCAGCAGAGTATACAAACTTTATCATACTTACTTGAAAGATGTTGCTAGCAAGAATCGATTCCAGAAATATCAATCGAAGCCGGTAATAAAAGAACACGAGCAGCCATTGTTCTAGATTTTCAAGCTGCAAGTTGCGTTGAAACGATTTCAAGTTATTTTCTTGTGGCCAATATATGTGCAAAATTATATTGTTGTGTATAGTATATTAAATCAATACAGCTGTGTTGCACAATACACGATTTATTCTGATTGTTTTCTTTTGCCTCTCTATTTTTTACTAACAGAACGGTTTATTCAATTATTTTTCGTATCGAAAACAGTTCTAGCAATATTGCTTTCTGAATTTTTGGTTAAATATAATGTCTGATGTAGTAAACATGTTATTTTGGGATTTTAGCAATTTTGGTGCCTCTCAGTGAGAAATATTGAAACAACGACCACATGCATATTGTTTGTAATTTCATGCAGGTGCGTAGCGTCGTTTTTGAAAAAGGGGGGGGGGGGGGGCAGACTCATCCAAAAAATCTTGTCAAGCAAATAGAAACAAAAATGGATTGAGTGGGCTTGATGGTCAACAGTTACCCCCATATCTTTCTTAAATTTCTTATATTTACATTTAGAACCATTTTAACAAGAGCTTGGACTTTCGGTAGTTGTGACAAACAGCAATGTGACGTAGGCCTATTTCATTGCTGACAACTCAGCCATGTCTCTGACTTTGAAATCAACATGATTTGTCAGGCTTTTTAGCTAAGACTACGCGATCGGTGCATATTTCGCTTGAAACCGCGTCATTTTTAACTTGTCTTGATGCAAGAAATAGCTACTTTATATCCTACTGAAAGTCCAAGGCCTTGTTAAAATGGTTCTAGCTATTATAAACTATACTGTTAGAAAAAGAAAATTTGAAACATTTTTGCGTTAATTTTCGAATATTTTTTCTATATCTACATAGAGTTATAATACAGAGCTTTTCTTTTCTATGAGATTACATGTAGTATGTAGTATTCGAAAAATTGTCGCGATCATCCTTTTAAACACAAAGTTCTGCAGTTGACAGCAGGATTTGGGTGTCCATGCAAGCTAAGGTTGGAGCGTAAACTCTCGATAGAGAAACTGAATGGGGAGGAATTTTCCCTAGGGGTCGGACACCCAAGCTCAAGCAACGGTGCAAAAGTTGAACCTTTCCATAATAAAAATATGAAAATGTTAATCTTCTGACAAAAATACTTTTTAATGGGCATAATTGAAAACTAGGAAATTAAATTTAAGAGTTTTTAGCTCAAATCCAGACAATGCCACTTTGAGGAAAAGGTTCAAATAAAAGCATGCGGAAGCAATTCTAGTACCTAAAAAATTCGAGTATGGTACAAGTACTTTCAAAGATAACTTTTTCAAAATTATTTAGATGCTGTAAATGATATTTACCTTGTCAAAATGACCTTGGGTCAAGGTTATGACACACCTTCAGGTCATAAAAAATCTTTGTGTGAAGGATCAACTTCCAATGTTCATCCACAAGAACGATATAGACCAGACACAAATTTTTCACATACAGACGGACAACGTGATTCCTATATATACCCCCAGACTTTGTTTGCAGGGGATTTAATTAACAATGTACATTAACTAATTCTCAAAAATAAAATTTGCAGGGGATTTTATTAATGTACATTAACTGATTCTCAAAAAAGAAGTTTTATAATAATGACGCTATCAGGTATTTTATTTTGATCTTGCAAAGGGAAATAATTCATATCTAATTCATATATCAAGATATTCCCCCTTTCACTACAGCAACAACATCGATCAATGCTGCTGCATTTAAACTATTGAGGCAATGTTGCCTCAGAACCAATACATGAATTCTTTTCTTTTAATCAATTAAGGATCCTCGACACCCCATGACTTCTACTTTTTATGACAGTACCTCACAACATGGCGATTTTAGCATATTGTGACACAGTTTAGACCACCATAATTTGTACAGTTATCTTTCTCTGTAGCGCAGTGGATTTTACTTCGGTCTACCAGCCCCCAGGTCCCGAGTTCGAATACTGCAGGGGTTTTTATTTTCATAAACAGTGGTAAAATTTTAAAAGTTGATTTTTTCCCCCAAAAAGTGAGATTTTTTGGTTCATTTTTAAGTCAAACGCATGCTAAAAATTCAAATCTTTAAGTAATTGAACAGAATGGGCTTGTAGGCAAAACTTTTCCCAGGTGTGTGGAGGACCCTTAATGGATATATAAAAGCACAAGTTTTAATCTTTGAGAATTTAATCAACACAGCTCTGCAGCCTTTTATTCTGAGTTCTTTTCCCTTGGGATCATAAATGACCATTTCTGTCCCTTTCTACTCCTTTTTCCCTTTCCACTTGTCTTGTTCTTCAAGTTCTCTGTGTGTTCCATCACAGAATGGCTGATTCTTCGTCTGTTTACAATTACACAAGAAATATGTCTTTTCTTCTTCCACCCGAAAAACCAAAGGTTTGAATTTGACTTTTGTCCAGTTCCGGTCAGCTAATGTCTTGTGTGTTCCATCACAAAGGGGCTGAAACAAAAAAAACTTCATTTTAATCATACAATTTATTTTTTTAAATCATGATAACAATTTACTGAGGGATTTAACTATTATTTTTCATATACTATTGATGCTATTATGTTTAGGTTAAGTCATCCATCAATAAAATAAAGGCTATGCCTGTCCACTTTTTTATATCATTACAAATACAATAGATCATAGAAGCTTTAGAGTTGAACAACCACCTTTGACAATCATAAATATGGAAGAAATGTCATCTATCTAATACATAGAGTTGTCAACTTCAAATAAATAGAACTCAAATTGTACAAAACATTGGAATGCAACCAGCTGTAATTGATTTTTGAACCAACAATAAAAATTAAAAAGAAATCATCTACCATCCATACCAAATTAATACATCAGTTAAATATTATTGTCCATAGATGAGATTTATATATGGTTGAACATGTGTGTTTATATACATTTCGTACAAAATCCCAAAACATTGATGCCAGCAAAAATTAATGAAACCTCAGTATTGAACGTGTAACTAGTGCTGCTAATTTGCAAACCTGTGAGTGTGAGTAACCACAGGAACACCAGTGGTAATTCTTTCCAGGCCTCAGTTCAACTTTTGCTGGCTTCTTCTCATACACCTTCCCTTTCACACCCAACACTTGATTCTCATACTCTTTTAATACTTCAGATTCTGGGTCGAAGCCTTTTCTGAAATATCTGTGACGAACTGCTACCAGACACTGCAAGAGTTTGTAATGTATGATTATCATCACAACCTTTATATTAAAAAATAATTAAATGCATGTACTTTTTGCCTTCCTTCTTCGTGACCACACCTTTACTATAAAATACACAGGTAGGTAAATAAAGCTATGTAAGCAAATCAAGCCACGTTGCTAAATCTAGTGATCAATTGTTCTGGGCCTGTTTGTTTCAGGCGAATAACACATAACTTGCCTAACAGAAAAAACTTTTAGACAGGTTAGGTTATTACATGAGACAGACTAAGTTAATGGCTGTCATTCGTCGTTATTTATCAAATTTGTTAAATGAACATGCATGCGATAAATATCACGATACATTTTCGTATACTTTACCGTCTGGTTTTGTCGAATAAACGAAATATTTTTCAAGGACGATAAATGTTTCATGGAGAGCGCCATCTTTATAGTCCCGCAGCTAAAACAAACAAAATAAAGTCTGATTTATAAAAATCATTAAGCACTACATTTAAATCTAAGATATTTCTTATATGATTAGTTATTGAATTTTTAAGTTATTTAAAAAATACTATTTGTTTACATTCCCGGACTGGCGACCAGTTTATTTACCCCGTGACTATTTTGTTACTAACTTGACTTAGCGACCGGCATAGTAACGGTGAATTTAGGTGATCGAAAAAGCCTTTTCCCTAGTGTGTGTTCTACAACGGAGGAAATATGAGTCAAAGACAAGTTTTGCAAGGTAAATTGATAGTTTATATATGCATGTTTATTCTGATTTTACGCCATATCTTAAATATCTGTAAATTCAAAATTGAAAAAAAAAAATACTTTATAGAGTTTCTCTCAACATGATTTAGTTTGTCATCAGTTTTGATTGACAAAACTATACCTTAAATTAAAACAAAAGAGTTTTTGTTCTGTTAGTTATACTCTTTTGGAGGTAGATAAAATCATATTTCATGAAAAGCATGAATTCATATATATGATTATATCATTTTTTTTTTTACCATGAAAACAACGGACTTTTCTGTTGATATATACGATAACATTACCTGCTTTGTAATATACATTGTATTTCAGTTATTGACATAAGCTGTTTCAAATTTGTATGATCTAAGCCTTTTGCAAAAACAATTGTTTGAACTATCTTAAAAATGCAGATCATTGATCATGCATGCATATATGTGACCATAAAAATAAGATTATTCTCTCCAATAAAACCAAACAACTATATTCCCCGTCTTTCTTACAGTGTTTGAGCAGTATCAGAAGGCTAGAACTGGGTTTGTACAGACCGTAGCAGAGCTAGCCAGCAGGCCCCAGAACATTGAGACTCTTCAGAATGCTGGAGTTATGTCCCTTCTTCGACCGCTCCTCCTGGACATTGTGCCCACAATCCAGCAGACAGCTGCCCTCGCCCTCGGCAGACTGGCCAACTACAATGATGACCTGGCAGAAGCTGTTGTCAAAGGAGACATCCTTCCTCAGCTTGTTTATTCCTTGGCTGAACAAAACGTAGGTTTCTCTCTCTCTCTCTCTCTCTCTCTCTCTCTCTCTCTCTCTCTCTCTCTCTCTCTCTCTCTCTCTCTCTCTTTTGATCTATAGTTCTATCTTCCTCCCAATTAACATTCATAACAACAGTACTTGCGTATACATGTATTAATATAGAATTTCAAAATAGAAAGAGAAAACCATTTTTTTTTACATTATTATTTGGGTTTTTTGTTTTTTGGTGTTTTTTTTACACATTTAATTCTTTGATAAATACATCTAGATTTTCTTAGATTTAATCAGTGGTATTGAAAGCCCATATATTTTTATGCCACAGTATTTAAACTGCTTTATCTTGAAACATTTTGATTTGCATTTCAGAGATTCTACAAGAAGGCAGCAGCTTTCGTCCTGAGGGCGGTGGCTAAACACTCCCCTCAGCTGGCCCAGTCGGTGGTGGACTGTGGGGCTCTGGATGCCTTAGTGATTTGTCTGGAGGAGTTTGACCCCGGGGTCAAGGAATCGGCTGCCTGGGCGCTGGGATACATTGCTCGACACAATGCTGGTGAGTTCATGACAATGTTAATTAGGTCACTATATGCAAAGAAATTACATATAAACGTACATTTAAGACCAAGGTATTCAGTATTGACTTTGTTATATGAAGACTGACAATGGATTACCAATGATTTTTTAAAACAAAATTTTGGAATGAATATATAAATTGTACGTTTAAGTTCTGTGCATGTTACTCATAGATTACATGTTTAGTTGTGACACTATATTATATGGCTGGTGCGTAAAATCGCGAGAAGCATCCCTCGCGGATTTTAAAACCTCGCAATTACATTTTCTGAGAGTTCATACCTATTGTAAATATGGATAAATGTTCCGCTTTCACGATTTTATATTCTCGTCATTTGATACAAAACAGCGGGATCACGGAATCAAGTACTTGCGTAATGTAAGAAATATACAGTATTATTTGAACTGATATTCATGCATTCAATGATCCTTCTCTCTTCCCAGAGCTGGCCCAGGCTGTTGTAGATGCAGGAGCAGTCCCCCTCCTTGTTCTCTGTATACAGGAGCCAGAACTGTCCCTGAAGAGGATTGCTGCCTCGGCCCTCAGTGACATCTGTAAGCACTCCCCAGAGTTGGCCCAGACTGTGGTGGATGCTGGTGCAATAGCCCACCTGGCTCAGATGATCCTTAATCCTGATGCTAAACTCAAGGTAGGTTAATCTCCAAAAGTCTCTTTCATTTTGGCCATGTTAAAATATAATATGGCCGGTAGATATTCTATATTTGATTGCAAGACTTGAAAAGGGGAATAACTCACTTTATGTCAATTTAGACTAGAAAAATGAAAACTGGGCCATTTTATTTTTTTTAAAATGGCAGTTAACTTAATGAATGCAGCAGCATTTTCCTGGTGTAGCACCACTCAGATTTTTCCATAAACATATTTTTTGGCCTTACAGAGGAAAAGTTTTTTAAATAAATGTTGCTTCATGCATAATTAATATACATGTACTTATTCATTTTCTTCTTTAGCTTAAGAAAAAAATCCAGATATATGAAATTTTCAGAATATTCTGTATAATATTCTAAATTAGTTAATAGTAGATTTGAAGGTTGTTACATTTTAAGAAGTTGTATTTTGAATATAAGTTGTGCTAAGTTCATTTAATTTTTTTTTTCACTCCTTAGCGCCAAGTTTTCTCGGCACTGAGTCAGATTTCCAAACACTCTGTTGACCTGGCTGAGATGGTTGTTGAGGCAGAAATATTCCCCGCCGTACTGACGTGTCTGAAGGACCCTGATGAGTACGTCAAAAAGAATGTCGCCACATTGATCAGAGAAATCGCCAAACACACACCAGAGGTACAAAATCTCTTTAATTAAACAATATCTCTAATTAATTATTAGTAATAAGAATTGTCTCAAACTTTTAACATTAACTTTTAATTTAAAATTCCCTTATAGAAACAAATAGAAATAGAAGCTTTTATCATAGAAAAGTCTGTAATGAACTTTATCTAAACATTTAAAAAAATTTTCTTACTGTAAGATTTTGAATTATTACAATTACATGTAATATGCATGGTTACATGTAATATAATTTTGTGTGTGTGTGTTACACAGTTAGCCCAGCTGATCGTGAATGCAGGAGGTGTAGCAGCTGTGGTGGATTATGTCGGAGAATCCAAGGGAAATATCCGTCTCCCAGGAATCATGATGTTAGGATACGTAGCTGCACACTCCGAAAACCTCGCCATGGCAGTCATTGTGTCAAAGGTAAAACAGAAAATCAAACTATACTAGTGATTATGTAAAGTAAGAAACAATCAATGCAACTTTGATTGATTCATACAAAAATTCAAAAAGGTATTAAATCCTGCTCTATTTGTGTACTAAACTGCATATGGGTTCAGCAGTGTTCAATTCATCCAATTTCTTACCCTCCTCAGTACAAGTATATATAAATAGGAATTGATTTGAGAGGTAATTATGTACTGGTACTTTTGTTTTTATATATGAATGATGAGCAACCCTCACTTTTAATAAAATTTTGGTAAAAAAATTGCATAATAAACAGGAGACTTTACAGTAGCTTTGTTTTGTTGATAGGGTGTGGTGCAGCTTGCCATTGCTCTGTCGGAGGAACCAGAGGACCACATCCAGGCTGCCGCAGCTTGGGCGTTAGGACAGATTGGTCGCCACACTCCCGAACACGCGAAGGCTGTTGCGGTGGCTAATGTATTACCCAAGCTCCTTCAGTGTTACCTCAGGGCAGATGCCTCAGAAGATCTTCAGACAAAGGTTAGTATCGAAGTCAAAATGTTCTGGGCAGAATAAATAGAGATCACAGCTAGAGTCATAGGCAGAACATGTAGAGGGTCAGGGCCAGAACAAATAGGGTTTAGAGGGTCAAGGGCAAAACATATAAAGATTAGTGAGTCAAGGGTAGAACGTATAAAGTCAGAGGGTTAAGAGCAGATGCAGATATTTTCTTTAAGAAATGAAGTTGTAGCGCATTGATGAAAAAGTTTTCCGGTCAATTTTTTCTTTGATACGTCGATCAATAGAAAAATTATTATCTTCATTTCTTATCATTTAATAAAACATTTTCAAATAAAAAAATGTGAAGTGTCATTGATCAAAAATGTAAATAATGTATATGAAGCGGCGCGTATGAATACAAAACAACAACAGCAACAATATTCAAAATGGATTCGCCTTCAGCTGATGCAGAGCTATTGTGCTGAATTTAATGGATTAAACACAAATAGTGAGTTAAAATCTGAACCGGCTGCATTGAAAACGAAAGGAAAATACATGCGATAGCTTGTGATATTATTCACTGTGCAGAAAACTCGTAATAAAACAAGTTTTCATGTGAGATCGCTGGAATATGCAACTGGACATAACAATCCAATGAAAGGCGATCGTGGACGAAAATAGCTGATATGTTGACAAAGAATAGTATGTATAAGCGACTCTTGTAAACGTTGTGGTAACTATTGATAGCCAGTGATGTACTTAAATGGTATATCTGCCGCTTGGAATGCGCCGAAGGATCAGGAGTTGATGCATTACTCATAGCTTTTCTTTACGACGCTTATTCTGATGACCGATCATTTACGTGTGTAAATTTAAAAATTATCGTTACCAAATTTGAACAGCAGTGTTACCGTGAAAGTTTATAGGCCTATATGTTCGTTATAATATTCCTGGAAAAGGAACAGCCAGCCTCGCTGTAAATGTTGATTGATTTCAAGCAGACGAAATCGTGAGAAGACGCTTAATTTTCTATCTCGTGAATCAAACAAAGTGTTTTGTTTATTTTTGAAGGTTAAACTTTCAAGTTTTTATATTCACAAGGTTGCATTTTGTTTGCTGACAATAAAACACACACAACTTTACATTTTGTTGACAGTGTTTATCTTGGAAATTCCCGTTCTATAAATAGTGTTAGATCAGAACAGTTGAGAAAAGTAGATCCGGCAAAAATTTTATTGATGCAGGTATCAAAGAAATTTTTCAACCAATCAGAAGCGTCGATATCTCATCAAACGAATAAATATTAAATGATTCAAAAATCAGTTTGATATAAAAAGGAATTTTTGAATGTATGAAATCAGTGATGATCTGTTATAAAAAATTTAGTTGTTTGGTTATAAAAATTTTGTGTTAAGGATATCGCCACATAATTTTCCGTGTTTTTTTATTTTATAGAGCAAGAAAGCCCTAAAGAACATCCTACAGAAATGTGTCCATCTACCAGCCCTCGAACCTCTCCTCCACGACGCACCTCCAAACATCCTCAAACACGTTGTCGGACAGTTCAGCAAAGTATTACCCCACGACTCCAAAGCCAGGCGCTTATTTGTCACAAGTGCTGGTCTCAAAAAGATACAAGAAATCAAGGCCGAACCTGGCTCTGCACTGGCTGAATACATCAACACAATCAACAACTGCTACCCAGAGGAAATTGTCAAGTATGTACTCACTCCATGCTTAACTTATAATTCAATTTCTTTATTTACCGATTAAGGGCCCTCAAGGGGCAACATGCAGATTGTACATATAACATTTAATGTATATAAAACATTCAATAAACATATATACAAGAGGGAAAGAGTTGGATGATTGAAAGAACTAGGAGAGACATGAACTATTAATCACTGTTATTGTATAATTGTAGTACAGTTTAGGTATTGTAATGCTATAATATACCCACTTTTAGTATCTCAGACTTTCAAATGAATAAGAAAAACTTTAAGTGGTTTCTAGATATAAGAAAGATAAAAGGTGAAAATGGACTCTTTCTGATTTTTTTTATGGGGGGGGGGGGGGGGGTGGGGGTGGGGGATGTTGAGGAGGGTTGATAGTCTGTGTAAACTCAAAAAAAATTAAAATTGAAATTTAAAATTAAATTTAAAATCAAAATTAAACCACATGATCGATGTAGAAGTATATATAAATATTTATTTACAGATTGGGGGGGGGACTAACCCTTCTGCGCATGTCTCAACAAACACTAGAACACAAAAATAACTAACCCCCCCCCCCCATCTGTAAATAAAGAAAAACACAACAACAGATGATAAATAATAAACCCAATGAATAAATTGAAAAATAAATATAAAAGTACATGACTCGTACATACACACTTTATTGAAATGATTATAGTTGTATATGTATACACATGTAGACTTTAAAATTAGAAATGATAATTTTAAAAATACTATATAAGGTGTGTCAATGAATGTAACCCTCATATGCTCTCTTCTACACCATGCATCATCATTATTGCAAAACTATTGTATAACTATAGCAACTAAAGCTAAAATCAGAATTTTATTGAATTCCGAGTTAAATAATTATTCCGAGTTCAAATAATACCCTGTTATACATTATGAGGAAGAATTAGACAGGATTTCATTATTAGCTAGGAGATAAATGTAGCATGATGAAATATTTATTAATCTTATTGAGAGTTATCTCCCTTATCAAAGGATCTCTAAATCTTAAATAAAAACTTTTTAACTATTAACTTCTGCAGTCTTATTTTATCAGGCTTAAATCTTCATGGTCACTTAAAATATGACTGTAAAAACAACATTAATTATCTAATTTCTAATCACATAAAATGTGACTGTATAAAAAAGTTCTTTTCTAGTATCTACTATTAAATTAACTTGTTATTTATTTATTTATTGTTTTTATTAAATTTTGCAGATACTACTCTCCAGGATATTCCGACACTCTGCTAGAGCGAGTGGAACAGTACCAACCCAGCAAGTAAACTATAGGACCATTATCTTAATAAAATCATCAAGTGCAAAATGGACACAAATAAACAAGTGCAAATAGGACGCTGAAAAAATTTATGTGACCAAATAAATCGGACAACAAGAAGATGGAAGAATTTCTTTTTTTCCCCCTGTTTTTCTTTTGTTTGTTAGAGATGTTAACTTAAAAAAATTATAATAGCATTTACATGTTATATTATATGGGGGTGCTGTTGATTTATGCATGTTATTTAGATCTGGTGACATTAAATTACTAAAAGATTTGGAGAAACTTGCAAGAAGTTTGTTAATATGAATTAGAATAAGTATTACTGTTTTTAATTAATTAAACTAAAAATTTTGAGTTTAAAAAAGAAAAAATCCATGAAAGTTTGTGTTATTTACAATCATTACAAAAACCATCATTTCAGGGCTTTAATTCTGTACATTTATATATGATTATTTATAAATATTTCTAATTTCTCTGAAAAGAATGTGATAAGATAATTGAAATTATAGTCAATGTTATTGCTATTACTGATTACATATAATTATACAATAAATTTTTCTTAATCTTTAATATCTGCTTTATTCTTTTTTTTTCTGTACAGTTTGGTTTGCTCTGGCGACCATACTTTTCTGTCATTTTACAAAATATGAAATTCTTATACTAAATGATAAAATTGTGCATCACTTGTACAACTACGAGTAATCAATGTACTGCAATAAATGAAAAAGAGAATTGTACACTAAGATGTTTATGAACTCGAGATCAGAATTAAGAGGCGTAATAATGCGAAAATGGGCATAATAACATCTTTTCAAAATGCACAAGGGAGTTGAGAAAGCACAAAAATGCGAATATAGACATTATATAGCTTTTAAAAAAGCAAGATGAACGGTTTTTGATGAGTTTCATAATGGCATAATTAAGCCCTTCTTAAAGACATAATAAGACATTTTTCAAAGGCATAACAGTTTTCAAAATGCGTAATAACACATGTTAAATGCGGGGAAAAAAGTCGAAATAATGTCTTTTCAAAATACGTTATATTACGCGAAATTTTTTTTTCATCCAGTGTAAAAGTGTAAATGGTATATTTATCGAGTTATATTCATATCTAGTACTATGGGATTTTTAAAATAATGTTATTATCAATCCAATTTAGTTTAATTAAATTGAATTTACAATTTAAAAAAAAACCCCATACACACGTCAATTTATTCACATGCAGGATTTGTGCTCAGTTGCATTAAACAAGAAAAAATGGTCTTAAAGCCGAATTATTTTGAAGTACTAATTCTTTGAAAGACACTGTCTAGATATAAGAAAGGTGTAAATCAATTAATTATTCTGAGACGCCGGAATTCATGCATATTAAACAACCCGCCTATATTTGGGTAAAAGGGTGGAATCTTAAGTCCAAAAAATTTCCTTCTTATTACGCCGAATTAATTTTTCCTTTGAGTAAGGATAATAACTTCACTTTAATATCTTGCATATCTTCCGAATCTTTTGATCCATTATCAAATAACATTCACCCAATCGTAAACTCTATTCTATCTTTTCACGAGGCGTATATATACATAAATGTTTGAAGGATATATAAGCCTAAAGAACATACTTTAATTAATTTCACAATAGATTCTGGCCGCGACGGGAAGTGAATGCTGGGATATGTTGTTCGTGCTGGTTTTAACGTTAATAACGTCTCTTCTAGACATGTCTGCCTCTGCATATTTGGAAATGAAACTCAAAACTGACGCCAACTACCAAAACGTGATCCCTCTGGACATCAGATACGACATCGAGGCCGCGTATGACGTCAGTCTTTTAACCTGCTCCTTCAGATGTCTTCAAAACCATCCGTATTGCTGCGCAATTCTGTATAACGAAATCTCGAGATCATGTCGAGTACTAAATAGTTTTCTAGATGATGGTTTGGTTATGACGTCACATGGAGAAACATGGACATTTCTAACTAAAGAGCAAGGTTTTAAAGCGTGACAAGACTTGTCATATTTATAATTTTGAATTAACACCCACACCAGGTGCGGATCTCGGATTTTTTTTTCAATTGGAGGGGAGAGGGAGTTAATCCTCACCACCCCACCTCCTTATATAAAAATCTTCTACTTAGTTTCTACCATGTGAATTTACAAGCAAGGACAAAAAATCTTCCCTGCATGCAATCGAATTGCTAATCTTTCGATGGAAACTATTGGGAAAAGGTTCCTGTCCACTTCCGGTTTTTTTTAATCCGCGCATGCACCTAGCAAACTCAAATTTTATAATATGACAAGCCTTTTATCATTTGCTTTTGCAATAATAGCCATAACTTCTAGACATGTAACTTTATAGACTGTATTTATTGTTTTCTGTTCAGTCTGTCCAAGTGGATGGTTCCCATTCAACGGACACTGTTACTCTTTTGTAGAGACCAAGTTTAACTGGGACGATGCTGAGGTATGTTAACTGTTCTTGGTATAATTTCTACAACTTTCTGCTAAACATGGGCATAAAAGTTCATGCACAGAGTATATTTTATTTTACACATTTTCAGAAATCCTGTATGAAGAATGGTTCATATTTGATAGAGATTGGTTCGGAATCTGAAAACAAGTGGGTCGTGGATTTTTTTGTCAGATCCAAACTACCAGGTGAGATCCAAGGCTTGGTTTACACCGGTTCTTTTTTATTCCCTTTGTCCAACGATCAGTACTGTGAACCAACTTTAATTTGCGTGCGAGACATTTTCGCGAGTTTCGCGAGAGTCTCGTCGTCCAGAATTTTTTCACCGCAAACCAGCCCAGTTCCCAAATTTGGGTGGTATTTATATTTCAGGTAAACTTCATCTTGATCGCGAAAATTGTTCGCCGCAAACTAATTTATTTCCTGTAAATCGCGAAATTAGGTCGTCGCAAATAAAAGTTGGGTTTCATTATATCGAAGTGTTAACAAAATACATGTTTTGCAAAATGCTTCATTAGAAAATCTAAAATTACCATGTAGGGTTAATCTTCCTAAAATCATAAGGCCTCATTCAGATAAAAAATAAACTAATTCAGTTTTACTTGATGACCAAATATCAATATACATGTATGATGATATTTATAATTCATTCCGATGAAATTAACAGTAAGGTACTTGACTCCAATATATGACCTCAGGATATATACATATTGATATGAAATTTATTTTGATCAATTTATCAATACGCATCAAACTATGCCATTTCGTCAGATATAATCATGTAGTTTTTTGCAAACGAAGCAGATATTTTATATTGTTTTTGATCTTAAAAAAACACAGAAAAATGTGCGGAATATATGGAATGCGCTTTTTGGATTGGGTTTACGGATCAAGCTTTGGAAGGAACGTTCTCATGGAAACATAACAACGAGAACAGTGAATACACCAACTGGGGAACAAATGAGCCAAACAATGGCGGCGACGAAGACTGCGCCGTATTCACAGCGCCATCAATATCTTATAAATGGAACGACGGCAGATGCCCAAAACTGATGATGTCCGTTTGTGAAATGGATACAAACATGTAATTTTGTTTTATTGAAACGTCAAGATAAACATATATCGTTACATGATTATGGTAAGTTATTAAAGAGGTTGGATGGCCGTAGTAATTTTTTAGGCTATTGTAATCTCATTTAGAAGGAGAGATATGGATAAAGATATAGGAATTTTTTAAAAATAATTTTATGGCTAAAATTTTGAGACTTTTTTTTCTTAATAGTAGTATAATAACCGAAGAACACAAATCTTAAATTTTAAGTTTAATGTTGTTTTTTTTGACAATCCAGCCTCTTTAATTGTTTTGCTTAACTTAAAGCAAGTTACAAACGTGTACATATCATAATTTTATAATAAGATATTAGTATAATAATGAATAAAAGCTTTACAGTAAATTTTGGGGTATACATGTACTATAGATCAAGTCGAAGACGCAGATATGTAACATTCTATGGAGTTCAGTCACAATAGAAGTCCACAAACTTCATTTCTGTATGTCTATCATGTTAGCCAAATCCGAGAACTAAGTTTGTATATACCCAGAAGAACTTTGTATAAAGATACAGGAATTAAAAAAAATAATTTTATGGCTAAAATTTGGGTTTTTTTCTTATTAGTAGTCTCTATGACCGAAAATCTTAAGTTTAATGGTTATATTTTTGAAAATCCAGCCTCCTCAATTGTTTTGCTTTACTAAAAGCAAGTTACAAACATGTACATATCATAATTTTATAATGAGGTATTAGTATAATAAGGAATAAAAGCTTTACAGTAAAATTTTGGGTATACATGTACCAGATTAAGTCGAAGACGCAGATAGGTTATTCTGTAGAGTCAGTCACAATAAACTAGATGTCCACGAACTTCATTTCTGTATGTCTGTCATGTTAGCTAAATCCCAAAGCTCAGTTTGTATATACCCATTTAAATATTGACATTGATTTGAAAGGCTGGCAAATATACAGGTACATGCACATGTAACTGGTACAGATCGCCTTTACATGTACATATACTGTACTTAGAAACAAAACGATATTCTCAATATTCTCTGGAACATGGATAGTAATATGAGCACCAGATTTCCACTGAGTCTGTAAAATAAAAAAAAAAAGAATACTTCAATATTAATGATTTTCGTGAAAAATAAAATTACATTAGAATAACATACTTGACAGTTATATATGTATATGTTATGTTCGACAAATCACAACGGGAATATTCCATTTAATAAGTTCTGCTTAGATTTCCTGATCTGAATTAGCCAATGCGAATAACAATTAAATGATTTGTATAATTTTAAAGCTCATTCAATTCAAATAAAGCATGTTAGGATATTATGCAGTGAATACTTTTAAGGAAGATGTCCGGCCATATTGTAGAAACATGTAATATGTGGACCAAAAATGTGAACATTATTTTAATTTTTCTTGGCAAAAATTTAACAAAACTGTTGTTAAAATAATTTTAAAAAACCCAAATGATATGATGTTTTAAATGCTGTTCTGTACGCAAAATGAGCACACAAGACAGTACAAATTTTAACAACGCCTTTGAATCACAAAGAACTGCGCAGATACAGGCTTAAACTGATTATCTTAAAATTTAAAAAAATAAAATTATTTATCAGAGGAGGTCATTGGTGTCTACTCTTCAACCATTTGTTGAGGAAAAGGTTGAACCACAGTGGTGGGTCAAATTTTTACATTGGAATCTTTATAGAAAAATCTTTTTAAAAAACCATTTGGTCAGAAAAGCAATAACTTGTGCGGAAGAAACATCAGGTAGTGTAGATTCAAATTTGTTCAAATCCTATGGAGAAGGGTGGGGCAACAATAGAAGGTGGCAACACTTTACATAGGCTATAGAGAAAAATATAAAAAAAATTCTCTAAAAATATTCCAAAGAAAAGCTGTAACTTGATTAAAGAGCATCCTCAGATGTAGATCGAAGTTTGTAAAAATCTTGATTTGCGGGAATAGGGTGAGGCCACATTGGGGGAATTTTTTTCTCCAAAAACGCCAATGTCATAATACTATTACATGATGCTACTTATTTGCAAGCATCTTGACCTAATGTCAATCCTCAATCGTTTAGACTGTGGCCCCTTTGACAATTCGTGGGTCCCACAAGGGTTTCAAACTTTGATGTAGATTTATATACATTTACATAAGGAATTGTTCAAAATAATTGCAATGCTCAATAGTAATATAACTATGAAATCATCCTGTTAGTTGCAATAGGCGCCCAATGTTTAACTTAAGAATGTCTGGAAAAACAATCAAAACTCTTTCCATACAGGATCTATTCTACTATATTGTCAA
This sequence comes from Magallana gigas, assembly GCF_963853765.1. NCBI lineage: Eukaryota > Metazoa > Mollusca > Bivalvia > Ostreida > Ostreidae > Magallana > Magallana gigas. The sequence continues at coordinate 15,210,538 of NC_088862.1, forward strand.
TATATTATTTTTTTATTTGACTCCAAAAAACTGATTTTAAAATGGCTAGTGTTGCACAGGCGAGCGATGTGGCCCATAGGTCTGTTACGTTTTGGCCCGTTTTTGGCATATAAGTTCAAGAAATGTTTATACATATTTGCACAGTACATTGAAATTAATGTCAAAACATGACTGGTCCATATGCATATTTGGTCCACATACGTACAAGATTGCTGAATATCTTCCTTAAAATATCTTAATGCAAAAAATCATTATAATAGTAAAAAGATCAAATGTCCACCCCCCCCCCTAAGTATTGTACTACACGAACATGAAAAGATTGTGGCTTACTATAATGCAAAACGTAACGCACCTCACTGAATTTGATCGCAAATCCGGATTCTGTGAATCTGTATCCATGTTTTCTGTCTTTTGACGATTCTTTCTAACCAAGTCATAGCATGTTTGATCTAAAATTTAAAACAAATTAAAGTGAAAATATTAAAGGTGAATAATTGAACAGCAAAAATGTACGTAATTTACAATAGATCAATTTTTATGTCGAACAATAGCTAGGCATTGTCGTGCTGAAATATTTATTTCCCAATCCTTAGACCTTTTGTTCAGCCATTTTTACATGTAAACAAACTGTACCACTTCACTTTACGGGGGTGACGATGTTGCTTAGAAAATCCTATTTGAGGCAAGTAAAGAGACGATATCAGTAGTTAGTTGTAAGAAAAATTTAATGGTTCTAATTGTTTTTACATAATTTGCGTATATATAAGGTTAATCAGTCCAGAAATAGTGCACGTTGTTGTGCGCAATAGATACACAATTTTTTCAGTGGGTCGTCCATCCGTTTTTTTTTCATACCGGGAGCTAGAGACCTGCAGCTATGTTTATTATATATAACACAACAGTAATATAATCAATATGCATGTACGATGACTATTGTACTTATGCACATGCATATACAAGTATATGTACAATGTTTGTAAAATACCAGCATAAAATAACATATAACGTACACAGTGAACAATGCACCCCTGCGAATGTTTTCTTAATCATTGCTAAGTACGTAATAAATCCAGAGGTGCTGGAATGAAAGTTCACGAGACTTCACCAAATTTTGTTCAGTTCCTGAGAAATTTCGAGCGGAAGTATTAGTGTTTTGATAATATTCTCAAAATACGTAAGTACTGGTCGTTTTTCATAACTTATCCTACTTTGATTTATGTTAAGACATGAAAATCTATAAAGATACATGTCTTATTTCATCATTTAAAGATTACTATTACTACACGATGATATTTAGAACAGAGTTATCGTTCGTGTTCAACCACTCTACACGTGGTTGAAAGTATAAACATTGGGTTGCCTAATAAAATCATAGCCATGTTTAAAGCTTTTGGCATGCAATACCATGCTTTTAAAAAAAAGAATGAATGTCTGTTTTATATGAAAACTTAGTTTATCGAGATATTTTAAAGGAACATTCTGCATTAAATATTATAGTCTGTTTTACTATTGTTTCTTATGCTAGGTCAGGCGCGGATAAAAAATTAATCCTATAAGGAGGGTCGCTATACTTAGCATGTTAATTGTTGCAATAGCAGAAAAAACGTATGATTTCTATTCTTTGTGATATTTAATTCTAGAACTCATTTTTTCTACCAATTAATGAAGATAAATTTTAAAATCAATAGGCTCTAGATTTTATATTTGACTACAAGACTAGTACCTATAGATTCTAGGAAATAGACTATAAACACGAGGCACGAATTTTACTGCGAAACTGAAAGGGTCAAATAAAACTACGTATTAGAAATTTAAATGACAACAACATTCGCAGGGGTGAATGTTTACATTCAATTTGATGCTTAACTGGAATAGAATAGAACCAGTGCATGGACATGGATTAAATAAATATCAAAAGTACGTACTAAACAGACATCTCGTAACCATACACTTAGGCATAAAGTCTTTTGAACGCCTGACAATGTACGAACACATCCGAGTCGAATGCTCAGAACCATGAAATTCAAATGAAAGCTGTTTTCACTGAGAAATCAGCGCTGGCAGTAAGGATTTTGTCACTTATACAAGGCAGGTGATGAAACCAAATACTAATACCATTGTAAAATGAGTGTTTGAAAATATGAGCATGGTATAAGTAAAGAAAGATTTTTTTAAGTGTGCAAAAGACTTGAAAAAATAATTATGCATTTCCAAAAGCAATTAGAAAAACCGTAGTATTTTTGTAGTTACCCATGATGCATTTCAACTCAGAAATGTCATTCAGCCGATTGGTCAGTTTGTGGATTACGTCAGTGTCTCATTTAGTATGTAAATTAATTCCTACGCCACTTTCAATAGTTTCCCGACCTATTTAAAATGGATAGGTTTCCATTTTTCGTCAACAGGGCAAAACTGTTATTGTATGTAAATTAGTCATAATCGAAATTTAGAACAAACTTGCTGCAAAGAGATATGACAACGCTAATGCTTCTTTGGTATTGTAAACAGAAAAAAACTTTAAGTCAGTTGGTTAGAAATGAAATGTGGTGATAACAAACAGTGTTCAGATTTGAAATTTCAAAGGAAAAATACAAAACAGAAGCTGAGCAAACACGGCCCTCTAAAAAAATATAGGTAGGATCAGGCGCCATGTAGACGTGATCATCCTCTGCTGACCCTAATCAGGTTTTTCTTCAAAACTACGTACTGTTTTTGAAATTGTTTGATCTTTTGGTTGATCTTTACTTCTTGCCAAGTTCATGGGGATTAATCTCATAAACTGTAGGTTTACAGCAAAACTTGCATACGATAAAATGATGCATTTGATGTATATGCATTCGGATTTGTCACAAAAATTACCAATAAATGAATTTCAAATTTTTGCACTGTCAATATACTCTACGTTTGGATTATATCACAAAAAGAATATTATATCCTGTTTGGGTGATTGGTCTCAACCTGCTATTTTAAAGTGAAAGTAAACATTTCAAATCTTTATAATTTGTTGGATTTATATCTCGTCGAGGCAAGAAACAAACGTTTTATTCCAATAGGAAGTTTGAAGGATATCCAAGTTCAAGGCTGAAGCGGACAGATTAAATTCATTCCATTTTAATCAAAACAAGCAGCCAAAACTTTGGGCATAAATTTTTCGAATTAGTAGAGTGGAACGTCCATAAGTATCAAAAAATCTCGCCAACATTTGTAACCGAGATTTAATTCTTGCTTATCACAGCAAATGTGTAACTTTGTAACTCTATCAAAAATTTGGGATGTCAACCCCAATTTTCCCCAATCTGAAAAACAAGAGGCCCAGGGGCCACATTGCTCACCTGAGCAACAATTGCCTTAATTCTGATCAAATTAGCATTACAGTATCAAATATTTTGACAACTAAGTACAGTAGATCTTGCGAAAGAAAATAATGAAAATCTGCCAATTTTTAAACACCTCTTTTTTTGGTAAATACCAAGCCCCTTTTGTTGTTGTACCTGTCAGAAGATTTTCTCTATTCCTATATACCCTCCTCCATTTCGTGGCCCCACTTTTCTCTATGGAATCATGGTTTCATCAAACTTAAATCTGCATAACCTGTGCTTTCACAATAAGTACTGAGTTTAGGACCGAAAACTTTCCCAGAATATTTTTAAAGATTTTCCCTAAATATTCCTATGTAAAAATTCAAACCGCCATCACGGCCCCGCCCCACCATTAGGGACTGTGATTTTGCAAACTTGAATTTACACTACCCAAGGATGCCTATACACAAGTTTAAGCTTTTCTGGCCAAATAGTCTTTATAAAAAAAGATTTTTAAAGATTTTCTCTATATATTCCTATGTAAAAATTCATCCCCCATTGTGGCCTTACCCTACCTCTGAACTATTATTTTAACAAACTTGAATCTATACGATCTGGGGGTGCTTTCACTCAAATTTGGGCTTTCCTGGCCTAATAATTTTGAGAAAAAGATTTTTAAAGATTTTCTCTATATGTAAAAATTTATCCCCCATTGTAGCCCCGCCCTACTCCCAGGGACCATGATTTGAACAAACTTGAATCTACACTACCTGAAGATGCTTCCATTGTAATTTGGGCTTTCCTGGCCTAATAGTTTTTGAGAAGATTTTAAAAGATGTTCTCTATATATTCCCATGTAAAACTTGATCTTCCAATTGTGGCCCCTCCCTACCCCCAGGGACTATGATTTGAACAAACTTGAATCTACACTACCTGAGGATGCTTCCATTTTAATTTGAACTTTCCTGACATGATAGTTTTTGAAGAGAAGATTTATAAAGATTTTCTTTATATATTACTATGGAAAACTTGATCCCCCATTGTAGCCCCGCCGTACCCCCAGGGACCCTGATTTGAACAAACTTGAAGCTACAATACCTGAAGATGCTTCCATTTTAATTTGAGCTTTTCTGGTCTAAGAGTTTTTGAGAAGAAAATTTAAAAAGATTTTCTCTATATATTCCTATGTAAAACTTGATCCCCTATTGTGACCCCATCCTACCCACGGGGACCATGATTTGAACAAATTTGGATCTACACTACCTGAGGATGCTTCCATTTCAATTTGAGCTTTCCTGGCCTAATAGTTTTTGAGAAGAAGATTTTAAAAAAATTTCTCTATATATTCCTATGTAAAACTTGATCCCCTATTGTGACCCCGCCCTACCCAGAGGATCCATGATTTAAACAAACTTGAATCTAGACTACCTGAGGATGCTTCCATTTTAATTTGAGCTTTCCTGGCCTGATAGTTTTTGAGAAGAAGATTTTAAAAGATTTTCTCTATATATTCCCCTGTAAAACTTGATTCCCATATTGTGGCCCCACCCTACCCCCAGGGACTATGATTTGAACAAACTTGAATCTACACTACCTGAGGATGCTTCCATTTTAATTTAACTTTCCTGGCCTGATAGTTTTTGAGAAGAAGATTTTTAAAGATTTGCTCTATATATTCCTATGTTAAACATGATCCCCCTTTTGTGGACCAATCCTACCCCTGGGGACCATGATTTGAACAAATTTGAATGTACACGACCTGAGGATACTTCCACTTTAATTTGAGCTTTTCTTGCCTAATAGTTTTTGAGAAGAAGATTTTAAAAGATTTTCTCTATATATTCATATGTAAAACATGATCTTCCAATTGTGGCCCCACCCTACCCCCAGGGACTATGATTTGAACAAACTTGAATCTACACTACCTAAGGATGCTTCCATTTTAATATGAGCTTTTCTGATCTAATAGTTTTTGAGAAGAAGATTTTTAAAGATTTTCTCTATATATTCCTGTGTAAAAGATAAGCCCCCTTTTGTGGCCCAATCCTACCCCCGGGGACCATGATTTGAACACATTTAAATCTACACGACCTGAGGATGCTTTCATTTTAATTTGAGCTTTTCTTGCCTTATAGTTTTTGAGAAGAAGATTTTAAAGATTTTCTCGATATATTCCTATGTAAAACTTGATCCCCCTATTGTGGCCTCACCCTACCCCCAGGGACCATGATTTGAACAAACCTGAATCTACACTACCTGAGGATGCTTCCATTTTAATTTGAGCTTTCCTGGCCTAATAGTTTTTGAGAAGAAGATTTTCAAAGATTTTCTCTATATATTCCTATGTAAAACTTGATTCCCCTATTGTGGCCCCACCCTACCCCCAGGGACTATGATTTGAACAAACTAGAATCTACACTACTTGAGGATGCTTCCATTTTAATTTGAGCTTTTCTGGCCTAATAGTTTTTGAGAAGAAGATTTTAAAAGATTTTCTCTATATATTCCCATGTAAAACTTGATTCCCGTATTGTGGCCCCATCCTACCCCCAGGGACTATGATTTGAACAAACTTGAATCTACACTACCTAAGGAAGCCTCCACTTTATTTTGAGCTTTGCTGGCCGAATTGTTTTTTAAGAAGAAGATTTTTAAAGATTTTCTCTATATCTTCCTATGTACAAATCCATTCCCCCATTGTGGCCCCGCCATACCATCAGGGACTATCATTTGAACAAACTTGAATCTACACTACCTGAGGATGCCTCCATTTTAATTTGAGCTTTTCTGGCTTAATAGTTTTTGTGAAGATTTTAAAAGATTTTCTCTATATATTCCTATGTAAAATATGATCCCCCTAATGTGGCCCACCCTACCCCCAGGGACCATGATTTGAACAAACTTGAATCTACACTATCTGTGGAAGCTTCCACTTTATTTTGAGCTTTTCTGGCCTAATAGTTTTTGAGAAGAAGATTTTTAATGATTTTCTCTATATATTCCTATGTAAAACTTGATCCCCCTCTTGTGTCCCCACCCTACACCGGGGGACCATGATTTGAACAAACTTGAATCTACACTATATGAGGATGCTTCCACTTTAATTTATGCTATCCTGGCCTAATAGTTTTTGAGAAGAAGATTTTTAATGATTTTCTCTATATATTCCCATGTAAAACTTGATCTTCCAATTGTGGCCCCTTCCCTACCCCGAGGGACTATGATTTGAACAAACTTGAATCTACACTACCTAAGGATGCTTCCATTTTAATTTGAGCTTTTCTTTCCTGATAGTTTTTGAGAAGAAGATTTTTAAAGATCGTCTCTATATATTCCTATGTAAAACTTGATCCCCCTCTTGTGGCCCCTCCCTACCCTTGGGGACCATGATTTGAACAAACTTATATCTACACTACCTGAGGGGGCCTTCACACAAGTTTAAGCTTTTCAGGCCTAATAGTTTTTGAGAAGAAGATTTTTGAAAAATACCAACTAATTTTCAATAATTCTCAATTATCTCCCCTTTAAAGTTAGTGACCCTTCATTTGAACAAACTTGAATCCCCTTGACCTAGTGGTGCTTTGTGCTAAATCTGGTTGAACTCTGCCCAGTGGTTCTTGAGAAGAAGATGAAAATGTGAAAAGTTTACAACGACGCCAACGTCGACAACGCCGACAACGGCGACAGCGACAGACAACGGACAAATTGTTATCAGAAAAGCTCACTTGAGCCTTTGGCTCAGGTGAGCTAAAAACTGATTCTCGAAACTCACCTTCTTTTTCTATTGTCGCTTTTCGAACTTAAGCTGAAACTCGGGTACGAACTCTGATAAGCCGAGTTAAACATGAACATGCATGGCATCGACTAATTGACTAAACTGACATAATTTGAACATTTACGTGCACCAGAGTTTAACTTTAATGTCGGATTCGAACTCTTTCAACTTGGCGTCAATAGGCAGAGGAGATGCATTTTAGTTTAAAAATTGCCCCATTTAGTGTTGATTTATTTTGGCCGATTCTGTGAAATTTCAAAGTACATGTAATATTATTTTTAAATATTTAAGTAATGCATATTAATAAATAAGGTTTGCAATTTTAAATCCTGATTTTATGAGATTTTTGGACAGCGTTTATGAATTTGTTCTGTTGATAAAGTAACGAGCTGCGTATGAAATAAAAGGAGTTCATTTTTCAGAAGTTTTTGCTAAGCATACCGTAAACATTGTTAAGTACAACAATTTCAATGCACCTTTTGCTTTAAAACCACAGGGTTTATTTGCTTACTTTTTGAACTGATTTAAGAAAAAAGTACAAAGGAGTCAGCAGCTGTAGTAAAATGTCGACACTCCTTGTGAACTTTGTTTTTACCGATGAAATCGTATAGCGACAACAGAAAAATAATATAAGGAACGGCTTGATGATTTTAATCAGATTGGAACTTTCCTCAACAAAGTAAGTTTTGTTATGAAAAATTTGATTTGCTTACACAAATCGTCAAAATAATGCTTTTAATTATATGATGTATTTTACAACAAATTGTAGCTAAATTACTGAACTTTAAAATATGTGTAAGTGTGTTTTTGCTAGAAATAGGAGAAACTGTGAAACTAATTGATGGATCTAGAATTTGAAGTTAGAGTGCGCCAATTTTAAGTAGGATGTATTGGATCCGCCTTGAGGCCCCCAAATGGGTCCATAGTAAAGCCCCTATAAGGAACCCAGGGGCGAAGCCCCTGGAAGCTTCTGGGTTTTAGAGATTATGTAGGGTAATAATTGGGTCCTTTTATGATTTTTGTAATAAATTTCTTTCTTGTGATTATACTTTAAAAGTAGTGAAAATTATTTGCAATTTTCAAAGGTTTGTAGATTTAACCTGCATGCAGTAATTTCATCAAAACAATAGTTTACGAAATGCAAATGAATTACGTTTTTCTGTCTGTTTATACGTTAACGATAGATTTTGTTGATAAATAGATATTCACATCTGTAAACTATAATCTACATTCGTAAACTATAATTAAGATTTGTTCACCATAGTTTCACAAATTATGAAACTATATTAACATGCCATATAAAGGAGATATAATAAATTAAAAATTGATTTTAAGAAAATAAACATTTGCGACATTTTACTGTGATCAAAGTTATTCATGTATAATGTATGTATTATATATGCCCTGAATTTTCCACAGAATTCGATATCCTAATTTGCATGTATGTCTAAATAGTGCATTTTCCACATGTTGAAATAGCATGCACCGCTTATCGGTGGCCGTGTTTACTTTTAAAACTTACATTTATAGGCCTCTGCCGAATTGTAAATTGCTGGACATGGCGGGTCATGCGTTGTACAATCTGCATTATCATTTTCTTGTATGACTCGTCCCATGACATTGTACTCTGTACAATAACCTAAAGTAACAAAAGAATTGCCATCTAAATATTCAATAATGAAAGTAGACACGTAGCGTTTTGATTGAACGCAAGTATTTTCAACATACATGTAAATATATTTTGAAACTTCTTCACAAAGGTCAATATATAAATAAATATACAATATATTATATACAATAAATATATAAATATACAATATATAAAGGACAATATAGTTTGAAAATTCTGAACCTGTAGGCTTATTGGGTGTGAAAAAAGGACATCAATCAGCCAAACTCGTCCATGAAATTTACTAGGACCCGACACTCTCAACCAAACTTCACGACATGTTTTTCTTTGATTTACTTTGATAAATAATTGAATATATACATAGTAATATAGGAAAGAGTGTTTCGGCGGTTTTTTTAAGAACGGGTATTTGCCCGAAGGCCCGCCTCTTCAGGGGTCCACCTTAGTAATGTACTCTTGTGGTAAACGTGACCTAATGATCATATCGCCTATGCTTTTATCCTTGCTATAGGCTATAATTGGTTCCGATGTAAAGATATCTTTGCTTCTCGTGTCTGTTTTCATTTCGTTCCAATATTTTAAGATGCGTTTTTTTTAATCCTTTGATTCTCGTATTATATTTTGTGACCATAACTAATTTATTTTGGAGTTTCGATTTGCTGTTATTTTTATACAGGATCTCATTTCTGTCTGCTCCAGTAATGCTTGTAATAATAGGGTCAATTTCTGTATCAGAGTAGCCTCTCTTTGACAGGTGTTTCTTAAACAGGTCGGGGAAACTATTTTCTGTGAGGTCGGAATAAATTTACATACTAAATGAGGCATAGACGTAATTTTCAAACTGACCAATTAGCTGAATGACATTCCTGGGTTGAAATTCATCATGGGTTAATACAAAAAATTACACGTTTAAAAAATGCTACTTTTTCTAATTGCTTATGGAAAGGTATATTTCATTTTTTCAAGCATTTTGTACACTTAAAATAATATTTACATCATCATCTTCTATTTCCATGCTCACATTTACAAACTCTCACTTTACAATGGTAAAAATTTTAGTTCATCAACTGCATTGTATAAGTATATTTGTTGACAAAAGCCTTACTGCCAGCGCTGATTTTTTAGTGAAGAGAGATTTCACGTGATTTCATTGTCCTAAACATTCGACTCGGAGGTGTTCGTACAATCAGGCATTCAAAACCTCATGTGGCCTTTTAAAGCCTAAGTGTTTATGGTTACGAGATGTGTGTTTGATGCGTAGTCTTGATATTAATCCATGTATTCTTTTAGACAATACTTACAGTTAGTGTATGCATCTATTCAGACTTATGGCATTCCATTAGAGCGAGTATATACAGAGATGACACATACTACTTATATATGCATGTACATATGTACAATGATCAATGTACATGCGTATTGATTATTACTACTGTGTTATATAAAAGTCATACAAAAATAAACATGTATCAAAATGAATTCATTTTTAAATTCTAGTCAACAAATAGCACTACAACAGCGAAAAACACAAAATTTACGAAAATCAAATACTGGAATATGACTTGTGAAGACTTTATGAGAGGTATTTTAACGTACTATTTAGCATGGAAGTCGGCAATGTTTGTTAATGTGAGCACGACAAATATTAATGAGTACCTAATCTTTGCATTTTTTAGAAAGAAATTGAAAAATTTTATAAATTGACGTTCCCACAGTCATTTGAAATCAACTCGTAAATTAGTCTAAACCACGTGTTTATTGTAAAAAACGTAAACATGTAGTAAATCACATGTGTTGCTTTTTATTCACTGATTGGACAGTTGTTCGCGGTACTCATCGCTCTGCGCAATGACAACAATATCCATATAAGGTAGTTTCCCCGACCTGTTAAAGTCTTGCAGAATTACATTGAGAGCTGTAGTGTCATTGGTATTTCTCACATGTCTTATACATTCACCCTTAACAAAACCTTTAAATACCGCTGGGTTGTGAGAGCTTTCTCTGTGTAAATACTGAAAATTGTTTGTTGGTTTTATGTATGCTTTGATATCTAGTTTGTTGAGTTCTTGGAATTGTCTTCCTTTATACACTATTGTGTATAAAAAGTTCACTGAATCAACAGAGATTTCAAAAGTGAATTTTAAATGCGGGTGGCATCGATTGCCAAGTTCAAAGAACTCAAGAATCTCAGTCTTAGACCCATTAAAAATGATGAAACCATCATCTCTAGATCTGCCGTGAAACCACAGGTGCTTGAAAACAGGATCGACACCCCCCTCCCTCCCCGATTATAGACCCCGGGACTTTATTCTTATTTTTTTTTTATTAAATTATCCTTTTATGACATATTTCTAATCTAATTTATATAATCATTGCCTCAAATTACCTAAAACAAATATTTTTAAAAAATCAGACCCTCTACATATATAATACAAGAAGGTTGCTAACTTCGTCCATCTAGAACCAACGGAAGTATTAGGGTTTATCGCAAGGAAGATAATTTGTAACATAATTTTTTTCTTTTTTCTCTTATGTCTTCCATTGTAATACACTCAGTAGGAGTGCCTTCTTTTAGATTTTCCAGTTCACAAGACGATAAAAAAGTTTTCGCGGCTTGATAAGAACTCATATTTCTTATGAATTGTACTTTTTTCGAGTTTGCCATGCAATTACATAAATCTCTCGGAGTTGTCTTCCTTGCGATAAAACCTCACTTCCTTTGGTTCTAGATAGATCGGTTCAAAACTTGCAACTTGTCGGTGAAAATTGTCTTATTTACCTAATAAATGTATTTACACGGGCATGACATGCAGATATTCAGTGAAGGGAATTATTGGGCTAAGACATTAGGTCACCGTTTTTACTGGTAGATGTAGTTTGATAGTACATTTCAACAAATATTCATCGGCAGTGCCTCTCGGCTGGCAGACGAAGTTAGCAACCTTCTCGTATTATATGTACAGAGGGTCTTCTGATTTTCAAAATATTTGTTTTATGTAATTTTGGGCAATGGATGAATAAATAAGATTAGAAATATGTCATAAAGGATAATTTACGATAAATGAAAAATAAAGTCCCGGGAGTCTATATATTGGGGCGGGGGTCGATCCTGTCCTCATGCACCTGTGCCGTGAAACAAGACTTTATAAGCATATTGAAACTGGGCCATGATTGATTGGGTTATCTGGAACTTTTAAATATCAGATATCTCCGGTGAAACTGTTAAACACATTGCACATCCGATGATTTGTTTGTAATATTTTCCATTAAATTCAAAATAATTTTTTTCGAGTTTGCATTTTACAAGAAAGAGGAGATCGGAGACATCGGGATAAGGTAAATCTGATACGTCTCTTTGGTTATTTTTGTAGGCTTCATCAACTGCGCTTAATAATTCATCGAACTCCATGTTCGTATACATACTTGTTACATCATAAGTGATCAGTAAAATCTGCGTAGGTAAGCGTAAAGTTTCGATTTTATTGATAAAGTAGGTTAAAGTTCAATATATTTTTTTTTCTTAATTCAGTTTAGCTGGAATGAAACAATCCAACATATTTTAAAAAAGATTTTAACACCAAAGATATCAGGATATGTTCATAGAATAAAACAAAACATTGAATTTGAGTAATTTAATATGATATGATTAAGCATTATTCTAAGGAAAATAATTTTTTCTTTCAACAAGGCAAATAGTGTCCGGAGAAAGCTTATCATAAAAATTCGCGTCCAGAAAGTCCAAACGCATAGAAAAATTAACTGGTAATGTTTGTATTTCTGTGTACTATATTTTATTATTTTAACTGAGTATATAGCTTACCAAATATGGTTCGATTGAGTGCACACACTTCCAAAGTAGCATTCATCCAGGCATTGATCACACAATGGTATTGAAAGCGATGATCCCCTTTGCTTCTTATAGTATGTAAACAGTTGTTGTCTATGGATTCACACTTCATACTTTTGGCGGCATTTTCCCATGATGACAAATCTGATGGGCATCGCGTAACAATTCTTACTGTCATGGCTGACTCTTCACAAGAAGTCAACGCTAACACCTTTTGATAAATAAGATATGTACATGTACAATTAACCGTATTCTTTCTCTGTATAGACAGTAGTTGTGTGTATGATAAAGCTTGAGATTTGCCCCAAACAAGTGAATAAAATCAGTGCTTTTACAAAATATCTTCTCCATGAAATAAATCATATCTTAAACATACATGCCTTCTCCCTCAGTATTGTGCCAAAGTGAACTCAAGAATCAATATTTGACGAAATTGTAAATTTCTGGACTTTTAAGTTTTCGATTAATTTTTTAATTTGTTTAATCTCACAAATTCAAAATTATTTGATTAAATTTTGAAATTAATACAGTTTTTTTGTTAAAACTAACACGCACGTAGCATCGTTCCGAAATTAGTTACCGTTAGTAGAAATTGACAAGCAATGAAAATGGAAACTTTTAATTTCATTGAACCTAGAAAGGGGAATGGCACTAATTTTACAAAGCCTTACATTCCTCATCCAAGGATGGAGACGGGTTGCCAGTTCTCTGTTCAAAAATTTTATAAATTAAAATTTTATCTTAGTGTATCTTCAGTCTGCGTCAACGTTGATCCCCCCTTCCCCATTTGTACATGTACTTGTACAGAAATCATCCTGTTGCAAAAAAAAAACTACAACAAATTAAAATTGTCAACTGACATTTGGACATTTACCTCAGCGTTCATGTATATGTTCATCATAAACAGTAGTAACACGATCGTTGCCATGTCTTCCATCATTTTACTGGGGCAATAAAGTGTTAAAAGCTGAAAATATTGAAAATAATCTTTACTAATTAAATTATTTTACAAAAGAGATACCCAATGTATAGTCATATGCATCTAAACTTGATTAAGTTAGTTTACTCTTTATTAACCACGAAGCGTAATTAAACTGTTTCATGCAACCCAATTTCATGTTCAATTAAAATATTCAACATTATCGAATAGGAGATAAACAATATGATTGAAATCAAAATTAGATTTTTGATCCCCTCCAACATATTTGTTGTCGCTAAAAAGGGTTTTAAGACATCCTTTACATGGTTATGTCTTTGTGAAGGGTTATCGAATTCGTCGCAGCATATAAAATCCATTCTTACAGCTTTGCAATTATTGATTTAATAAAATACTGAATTTCAAACAAATTGAAGCATTAGATTACGTGACCATATAAAATGATATATATTTACAGTAATTTTAATGTTTACTAATAAAACTGTCGACAAAAGGCAGTTTCCCTTTCAAAGGGGCGTTTCGTTTACTTTGAATAGCAATAGTGGGGAATTGAAATATGTTTATCGTGTGGACTTATAAGGAACACATTCCATGTGTTGTATATGACAAGTAATACATGGATACAAAAAGTATTACCGTGTGAACCTGCTTTTAGACCTTTATAAAAATGTTTTATTTTTATTTACATGTAACCACTGATTATTCAATAAATTCAGGAAAACTAGAACATCAACAAGTAAATGTATTGAGCTCTGTATCTATAAAATGTAATGAGGCGATATTTTTTGTCGTGATTACATCAAGAGAATACATTGCATCATAGTATTAAAAGGGTACTGTTATTAAAGAGATCTGTTTATTTTTATTAAAGAAATCTGTTTATTTTTATTAAAGAAAGCTGTTCATTAGTTTTTAATAAAAGTGACAGTACCCATAAAACTCAACCAAACACGAGAGTAGACCCCAACTAAACCCTCTGTTTACTTTCGGGGTTTTCTTGGGTTTAAGTCGTGTTTTTTGAAAAATTGTGTCCATGGGGTTTTTCATTTGGTCCATTTTGGGGTTTTCTTTGGGTTTACATTTACATTTTGGGTTTTCATTTAGCGACCACTTTATGCAATAAAGTGTGCCGAATCAGACCCAGCATTAACAGATATTCTTACTACCTGTAACTCCTGTCCCTTGCATATTCCATATTCACCTGTAGGGTCTGCTTTCAGATATATACTTCTGATCGTAGTGTAGCGGATAGTGGATGGAATATTTCACTTGTGGATACAAGCATCAAATTTTGCATGAAGGTTCCTTGAACATTACTTGATCAAAAAATATCGTTGGCCATTCAAGTTTTGGTCATTTTCAAAATGGCCGCCTCTTATTTCAAACTGGCGTCTTTTTTCATAATGTTTTCATGATATTTTAAATATTTCTGGGTAATGTTTTTATTTTCTGTGAAATTATGAAGAAGAATTTGTTGTATGATATAATTTGATTTTCATTTCACATATTCACCTGTAGGGTCTGCTTTCAGATATATACTTCTGATTGTAGTGTAGCGGATAGTGGATGGAATATTTCACTTGTGGATACAAGCATCAAATTTTGCATGAAGGTTCCTTGAACATTACTTGATCAAAAAATATCGTTGGCCATTCAAGTTTTGGTCATTTTCAAAATGGCCGCCTCTTATTTCAAAATGGCGTCTTTTTTCATAATGTTTTCATGATATTTTAAATATTTCTGGGTAATGTTTTTATTTTCTGTGAAATTATGAAGAAGAATTTGTTGTATGATATAATTTGATTTTCATTTCACATATTCACCTGTAGGGTCTGCTTTCAGATATATACTTCTGATAGTAGTGTAGCGGATAGTGGATGGAATATTTCACTTGTGGATACAAGCATCAAATTTTGCATGAAGGTTCCTTGAACATTACTTGATCAAAAAATATCGTTGGCCATTCAAGTTTTGGTCATTTTCAAAATGGCCGCCTCTTATTTCAAAATGGCGTCTTTTTTCATAATGTTTTCATGATATTTTAAATATTTCTGGGTAATGTTTTTATTTTCTGTGAAATTATGAAGAAAAATTTGTTGTATGATATAATTTGATTTTCATTTCATATATGAACACTCTGCGCATGCGTTTAAAAAGATGCTGCAGCTCATTTTTGAATGTACATGATCTAATCGTCTAAGCAGTTGCACTGAAAAGAGCAGTGCAAAATAATTCGGACTTGAAACATTTGCATTCCCCAGAACAACTGATATTACATCAACATTCCAGTAGTTCTTAACATGAAGCCGCCACTGGTGGTAAGGATGTCCAGTGTGAAATCTGAAAACCGTAATCTTTATCCCAACCCCATCTGGAAGGGGATGGTGAGTTTTGTCATTTGTATAGTGACTGAACCAATGTATGTTTAGCTTGCAATACAGATCTCTTAATATGATCTACAAGAGCAGCTTCTGAGGGATCGAGGGGTGCTATTGTACGGACGCTGCTTACGAGCAAAGAGGTCAAGGCGCGTGTCATTTACTCTATTGGCAGTGCTAGACCGAACGTACAAGATGAGTACAAATTGATTATATGTTCTGTCACACAGTCACATGGAGAACTTAAGAATCCGAATACCTCTGCAATGCTCTCAAACACATTTCAGCCTGCCATGCTCTCATTTTACATGTCCCATCAAATTCGGTCTCTGTATCACAATCCGTGAATGCATGAAAGAATTAAAGTGCTTTTGATCTTGGACCCACTGATCAAACATTATCATGAATTGGTATCGATCGCAAATTCCTGCCCTTTCACCCATAACTCATCAACTTTCAAATCATCAAAAACTCCCACACCAATAACAACAACAATCTGTATCCGAACTTGATTTGATACTACCCAAGACTGCATGTTTTGTATGTAGGAACATACAAGTGTCAGATTCTTCATGGTTTCAAGATAATACAAAGTCTGTATACATAGCTCTGTTACTGACAACATTTTTTCCTTTGTTACAACTATAGTAGTTTCTGTCGTTATAGTTACAGATACGATTTTGTTTCCTAAAAACCCAATAGATCCGTTTTTTCTCGATACACCGAAGAAAAGAGTTCCAAGTCTACTGTTTCCAGTTACCTACCCTCTAGATTCTTTGACAATTAGCAATATCGCATCATCATCACCTTTTACAATTACATGTACACTGTTCTGCTCATTGGCTTGTGCAATGGCTATGCTTGAAAAATTCAGTGATTCAGTTTTTCTAATGGTAGAGTTTCCAAACAAAAAGCTGATTCTTCAAATACATAGTAAGCAAATTAAGAAGATAACTGTAGCCTGTTATCTAGACTTTTATTTCCTGTCAGAGCATTGTGATTTCAAGAATTTTTGGAATATGAAACCAGAAATTCCCCCCTCGCTCTCTCAAAATGTTTTTTCGAATACTTGTGTGAAATCTCAGTCGATGCCTATTTTGGAAGCTAGTCAAGAATTGCCAAACAGTGTACCGACAGTTCCCTCACTTGTTATTGACGGCCCATCATTATAGTCAATTCAAAACAAACGAACAATGTCAAACCTTTGACATTATCCTAGCGCACTTCGCTTGTGCAAGGCTATTGTCTTCGATGTTTACAAAGATGATAACCATAAAGGTGAAAGTAGAAGAAAACGAGGCATAAGATCTAGACGGAAGATAACTAGAAACACTAGACCTCCAAACTCTTGGAACCCTTTTTTTCGGTATAACGAGAACAAAACAAGACCATCTGGATTTAAGCAGACAAAATCGTATCTGCTACTATTACCACAGAAACTACTATATTTATAACAAAGGAAAACATGCAAATCAATGCAAAATGCAAAACATGCAGCCTTGGGTACTATCAATTCAATCATCACAGTAAGTTCGGATACAGGTTGTTGTTGTTTTTGGTGTGGTTGTTTTTGATGATTAAAAAGTTGATGAGTTATGGGTAACATTTGGAAAGGGCAAGGATTTGCAATGGATACCAGTTCATGACATTGTTGGATCACTGGGTCCAAGATCAAAGCATTGTCATTCTGTCATACATTCACGGACTGGGATACAGAGTTCGCATTTTTTTGAGACAGGTAAAATGGCAGAATGGCAGGCTGAAATGTGTTTGAGAACGTAACAGAGGAACTCAGATTCTTAAGTTCTCCTTGTGACAGTGTGACAGAACATATAATTAATAAACTAGAAGAATTTGTACACATCATGTACGTTCGGTCTAGCACTTCCAATAGAGTAAATGACACGCGCATTGGCCTCTTTGCTCGTAAGCAGCTTCCATACAATTGCATCCCTCGATCCCTCAAGAGCTGCTCTTGTAGACCATATTAAGAGATCTGTATTGCAAACTGGACATACTATCACCGTGTGAAATGTTCCCCTTGGACATGAAACATTTTCCCCTGTCATTGGCGTTGAGTGACTTTGATCTGGACACCCTTAATTGACTCACAGTTTATCTGAGTAATCCGTTAATTGAAGTAACTCTATTATTCTCTTTTGTTAAAAATGTTTTGTTATCTATATGTAATTGTTGGCCATGTTTAATTATTTGGCAGTTGGAGAGCGACGGTCAAGGCGATCGTCCACCGACTCCCGATATCGCGGAATATTGAAATAAGTTGCGGAGTTTTAATAAATCTTGTAAAACGAATACCGACCGACTTGTGCATTTTCCATGGGTCACAATACATTGGGTCAGTTACTATGTAAGTAAAAAACCACAGCATCCCCTTCCAGACAGGGTTCGGATAAGCTTGCGGTTTTTCGGTTTCACACGGGACATCCTTATCATCAATTGCGGCTTCAGTTCAAAAACTACTGAAATGTTCATGTAATATTAATTGTTCTGGGGAATGCAAATGTTTCAAGTCCGAATTATTTTGCACTGCTCTTTGCAGTGCAACTGCTTAGACGATTAGATCATACCCATTCAAGAATGAGCTGCAGCATCTTTTTAAACGCATGCGCAGAGTGTTCATATATGAAATGAACATCAAATTATATCATACAACAAATTCTTCTTCATAATTTCACAGAAAATAAAAACATTACCCAGAAATATTTAAAATATCATGAAAACATTATGAAAAAAGACGCCATTTTGAAATTAGAGGCGGCCATCTTGAAAATGACTAAAACTTGAATGGCCAACGATATGTTTTGATCGAGTAATGTTCAAGGAACCTTCATGCAAAATTTGGTGCTTGTATCCACAAGTGAAATATCTTGCTGAAATATTGACCTAAGCCGCTACACTATCGGGGTTTACTCTCTGTGTCCTATCTGGGATTACTTTGGGTTTACTGTGGGTTAAGGCTGGGTTTACTCTTGGTCCACTCTACTATACCTGGAGTAATCACAGAATGAACCCCGAAAATAAACTCAGGGTTTAGTTGGGTTTTACTTACTGTGAGGATAGGTCTGAGCGGTCTGACGAAAAAATCACATCTAAAGTTTTAAGGTAGAATTAGGGATGACAATCGATTGCAGAATTGCTAAACGGTTAATTGAAATTTGTTTACATAATCTTTTTATTAAAAAAAACTTTGGCCAGAAGAAGTTGATACTTGTGTGGAAGTATCCTTATATAATGTAGATTCAAAGTTGTGAAAATCATGATTCTTGGGGGTAAGGTGGGCCATAATGGGGTTAAAATTTTATAAGAGAAAAATCATAAAAAATCCGCTTCTCAAAACCTATTTGGTCAGAAAAGGGTGGGGAGGCCCTTAGAAGGAAGGAGGATAATATTTACATTTGGAAGATATAGAGAAAAATCTTTTAAAAAATTAGTTTATAAATCTGAAACAACAAATGAATCACAATGTTAAAGTCAAGAATATCAAATTTGACTGAATATAAAAAATGTAAAAGAAAAACTATATATATTATAAATTTTGGAAAAATACCAAAGTTTGGTGCGTCCAGATATTAATCTAAGAACAGAGGCGTATACAGCAAGCAAGTAGCACCATTTTGAAAGTAAGGAACCGTTAAAATCCCGTATTATGACAAGAAAAAATGATCTCACTTGACTAAGCTTAAAGGGAGGGAGGGGTAGCATTAATTTTACAAAACCGCAACATTTCTAATCCGGGAGGATAGGATGCCAATTGTTTATAATAAATTTCATATATGCATATCAACTTTAAAAAAGTTAATAGTAGTAGTTTTCAGCTTCAAAACTTCATACACATGGCCTGGGGGCCATAAAAGTTAGACAAGCTCACTTTTGATCTCAGTCTCACTTTTACCAAAGGAACATGTAGTGAAAAAGTGAGACTGAGATCAAAAGTGAGCTTGTCTAACTTTTATGGCCCCCAGGCATGAAGTATGAAGAGTTAGATTATTTATATGTATGAACATGTTTGTGCAAATTAAAAATAATAGAAAATAAATTGTTGCTGAGACTGATGCAATGAAACAGCTTGCACAGTTGAAATACATTACGAAAATTTTCACTCATTTTTAAAGGAATGAATTGAACTACCAGATCAGTACTCACATTAACTGGGTATTGGCAGTTTCCGCTTTAAATTTTGGAAAGTGGTCGAAACCAATTTCTTTTTAAATGAAATTTTTAACATATATGGGATAATCGAAAAGTTCAAGTCAACAATTTAATAACATTAGATTAATAATCATTAAAAATAAAGATAGTTAAAGATTTATATATTTTGATGAATTAAAATTATTAATTTCAAACAACATCAATTATTCAAGTATATAATGTTATGAATAGTATTCTATTAAGTAACCTATATTTATCCTAATAATATTTACAAAACACGAAAATTACCGTTACCAAGCTTAAATCCACCAGCCTGAGTCATATGACATGTGATAGAGGAAATTTGTACGCATTTGTGTAGGAAGAAATGGAACCGTCCGCTCAATACTCACATACTCTTGGAAATTTTTTTTGGCAGTTTCCACTTTATAAATCGAGATGTGCAAACTGTTCCAATTAACCCAAGTTCTTTTTTAAATCTAAAACATTTAAGAAATACTTGAAAAGTTAACAATATGAGATAGAAAATGATGAAAAATGTGCATGATTAAAGCGCTGTAATTTTTGATAAATTAAAATTATATATTTCCAATAAATTAAATCATTCAAGTATGTGACATTTTGAAATAGTATTCTACATGTAATTAATAATCTACATTTATTCTAATAATATTTATCACACGAGAAAATTACCGGCAGCTAGCTTAAATCCATCAGCCACAATCATATGAATTGTGATAACTGCTATTCATATCGTTATCATTTATCCCCGTTACTTCAACAAATAGGTTGTCGGGTTTCTACGATAAACGGATAAAAATATCACGTTTCACAATCTTCATCTAAGAATTGATGCTTATTTTCACACTCTCTTACGCATGTACGAATCAAATGGGGGGGGGGGGGTGGTCGTGGGTTCCGCAATTCCCCCCCCCCCACCTGGAAAATTTTAATTTATAATATCCCAAGTTAATGCTATTGATTTCAATAGTTTTAACAGACCGGTATGTGTTTTTATCCAAAAAGCGTTATAATGAATTTGAAAAAAACCAACTTGATAACGCCTTTCCAAACAGCAATAATGTCTTTCCAAGAGCGTAATAATGCGTAAAGAGGCTGGGTTGTCAAAAAATTAGTAAAAAGATCTTCCTTAAATTTTTACATACAATCTATGTATTAGCTAATAACAATTATTTAGTAAAGAAAAAGTCCATATATTTACATTTAATTTTTTTTCCATTTTCCTATATACTTATAAAGAGTCCCCCCGGTAAAGGAGATCAATACAGTCTAAAAAATGCCGATACCATCTAACCCTCTTAAATTATCAAATCAATCATATAACGCACACAATTCGTTTAATGATTTTTGGGAGTTGATTTTTATCACGTCTCCTATGCAGTTACTCTGGCAAACCGAAAGTGAAACAGTGTTTGAACCTAAGCACAAATCATCACCGCTGACAAGAGTTAGTTCTTGAAAATAATAGAAAAATTCGATGTAATGTATGCTGAAGCATTGTTTGTCAAGGAAACTTATCAATAAACACTTTGTAAGTAGTCAGATTTTATATAATACAAACAATTTAGATATTTTTAAAGTCTCATGTATTATTACGCCAGAATTTAATAAAGCCTCGTTCAACCAAACGCTCGGCTGTATCCGTAAATCTCCGACAAGCAGTGAGGCTCTCTTGCTTGTCGGAGATTAATGGAGACTGCCGAGCGTCTGGTTGAACGAGACTAGAGTTCGATATCAATTGTGCTTGCATGGATCCATACAGGTTTTAGAACTGCTTCGATTACTATAATACATAGTTTGAAATCTATCTTTAAATATTACACAGCATGATTCATATGAGGTTTCTAGAAATTCTTGTCGAAAAAGTCTAAAATTCATATTATAAAAAAGTGCGTCATTCAAATACAGACTAGAAACTAATTGCCATGCAAGATAAGTTGATTTTAAAACAATTGATAATCGATAAAATCAACTCCCGTCAGTACTTTTGATTAAACATCAACACATTCGTCATAATTTTTTTTACTGCAGATTCTTTATAATTATGATTTTTTCATCCAATCTTTTGTAGGAATAGTTAAAAGCACAGATACAACAAATCGATCTTTTAAAAGAAATTATCCAAACTGAAAGCTATGTACAAAGCGACAAGATATAGACAGAATTTTTGTTTACCCAAATGTCGACTAAAGTAATTCAAATCTTTTTTTATCTACTGTTTTCATGAATGGAATGCACTTTCATTGAATATTCGTCAGATTGACTCCACTCGTACGAGAAAAGAATGAGCGTCAAGATTTATTTAACATCATTGTTATAAGAAGCTCAACACCATTTTTGTTACAAATAGTGATAGATATGTTAATACTATTAATACATAACTCCGACACAATATTTCATTTGATTACAAAAAATTAAGATTTTATCGTGTTAACAGTTCACTGTGTTTATTTGGTGAATCTGAAAAACCTTGAAAATTCTTAGTACTCTTGTTTTACATGTATGTGTGAAGTAACATATGATAACATACTTTTTGACAAAGTATTTTAAATTGCAAATATTGAAAACACCTATGATTAACTCTGGAGTGACAACTAAGTAATAGTAAAAACTATCACATAATTATTGTCATTAGCTCATCTTTATATAAAAATACTGAAAGATATACCTGATTCTACAATTATACGTACACCTTTAAACTAACAACCGATTACATTGATAGTAAATAAAATTTGATTGCCTTTTAAAATTCAGTTTCCTGTAGATGTTGTCTAATTCATTTACCTTATTGTATCATTTATTTTTAGTAGCAGTACGGCGATCTAAGTTTCAGAACTTGTGCGAGATCTCAATAGATATTAATATAATAAAAATATGTTCAAGACAATAAAACATCATTAATATAAAAAGAGATAATACGCACATTATACCAAGCACACCATTCATCCAGACACGTGAAGGGGGCAAGACAAAAAAAGGAGGGTGGGTACGTTTATTTTCAGATAGTAAAACTACATTTATAAGAAGATAAAAGTACCTTTAAAAAAATGAGGAACTACTCCTCATTCCACCCTCTCCTTGTAGCTAGTCGTCCCTGTGCGTGATCCACATGCAGGGTTCTTTCTTTCCGCGAGGCGAATATACATAAATGTTTGAGGGATATATACCTTACGATTGGTGGATCTTACTTGAAAATGAATCAAAGATCTCAGAAAACATATAAAGTATAACAGGACAGTTTTCATCTTTGCTCAAAAGAAAATTCAATTAAATCTAGCATGGTATCTCACCTTACTCAACACTGATACAAGTAAACTAAGCCTCTAAACAAGAGTACCAGTGACCGTTGAAATAGAACAACCCTCTGGGTAAGTTGGTTTTATTTGGTACATGTGTATCATTTCTGTAATTTTACAATACATTTGCAAAACAGTTCAGCATACGTCTTATTCTGTTTTAGACATTTACGAGGGAATCATGTTTTTAGAACGATTCGTATTTGAAAGAGATTGGTTCGGAATCTAAAAACAAGTGGGTCTTGGATTTTGTTGTCCAAGTTGCCAGGTGAGATCCCATGCTAGATTTTTTCATTTGTCCAACAAGTATTGTTAGCAAATTTTATACGCATGAAAGGCATTTTCGAGAGTGTCTCGATCGCCGCAAAGCAGCCCAAAATTTGGATGGTATTCTTTAGATAATCTACATCTTGCTCGCTGCGAACCAATTTGATCCGGTAACTCGAGTCGTCGAAAATAATAGTTGGGTTTCTTGAAATTATTAGACCTCATTTGGATTAAGATAAAAAAACTTTTACAACTATACCTGAATGATAATGTACATGTATTCAGATGAAACGGTACAGGAATTTGCATTCTAATGTGACATCAGGATATAATTATACATATTAATATCATTTATTTCTTTTATTTATAAATACGTATTAAATAATGCTTAAAGGTAGCTTATCGTATATCCTATAAGCCACATTAACGCCACCTATAAGCCACCTTTAAGGACTTTTCGCCCTGTGCCGAGAAATGGAGTCGTCGAAAATAATAGTTGGGTTACAATATATCGAAGTGACCATGTTAAGTTAATCCACTTAAAATTATTATTAGACCTCAAACAAACCTATACAACTGAGAATATACGTTTCTTTTTATAAAGTATAGAGTTTGACCAGATGACTAAATATTATTATATAAAGAAATTTAAAATTTATTTTGATGAAACAATACAAGAATTTGAACTCTGATATGACATCAGGATATGTACATATATACAGGATATTGATATAACTTATTTTTTTTTATCTATCAATGCGTATTAACCTGTGCTATTTCGTCATATATAATAATATAATTTCTATAAACGTAGCAGATTTTTTATATTGTGTTTACTATTTTTAAAAATTCAGAAAAATGTGCGGAGTATACGGAATGCACTTTTGGGATTGGGTTTACGAACCAGGATTATTAGGGAACGTTCATTTGGAAAAATAACATTGAGAACAGTAAATACACCAACTGGGGGACAAATGAACCAAACAATGGAGGCGACGAAGACTGCGCCGTTCTTTTTCGCCTTTTTACAAATGAAAGGGTGACATATGCCCATATCTGGTGTCCGTTTGTGAAATGGATACAACAATTATTTTTTATTGAATTTATTAAAAAAACAAAATAAGCATACATCGTGACATGATTATGATAAGTTATTAAGGTGGCTGGATGTTAGTGATCATTTTTTACACTTCAGGAATCTCATATAGAAGAAGATTTTTGTATAAATATACATGAAATATCTTTATAATTTTATGACACAAATTATAGATGTTTTCTGTTTTTGTTATGCCTTTATAATTATTCTTCTATATAATTCTTTATAAGAAAAAGTCAATGAAAATAAATAATCGACCTATCTGACAATTTTGATGTTGGTCGGTCTACCGGTAAGGTTAGTGCAAAAAGAGTTGTCGTTTGATATAATCCGAAAAATGTCATCCCATGCGTTAATGGCATATAATTTAAGTGAAGGGTGTTACAAAACAGTCAATGGTGGTATTCTGGCAATAATTATATATATTGTAGGACCTGAAGGCTAAAATGTTGCCTTCAGCTTGTGGCCTAAGGCAACAATTTTATCCTCAGGTCCAACAATTCATATGTTGCCCCCATACCCAGTCAATAACTATGCAATACTTCAAAGAAAATATCAAACCTAAAATATTAAGGTTTATCTGACAGTTAACTTGATGACAATCAAGTCCCCTTAATTGTATAATAAAAATAGTAGTTCTAGTAAAGTAAACATTAGATTGTAAGGTATGCATGTACCGTATCGAGTCATAGTCATAATATTATAGATGTCCACAAACTTATTTTTGTAGGACTAGCATTAAAACTAAATCCCAAGTTCAATTTGTATGTAGGGATTTCATTTTTGACATGTAGCTGTTTTACAAATCGCAATTTCAGGTGTATACTTAAAACGATATTCTCAAAGCACGTGCAGGTATCATTTGAAACATTAGCGCCAAATTTACAGTGAGTCTGTAAAAAAAGAATAATGCAAGACAAATTAATGATTTAAAAAAAAATAAAATAAAAATAACATTAGAATAACATATTTGGTAGTTACATTATCCAAATAATATTATGTTATGACCTTAAAAATTACAATGGAACTATACCACCTGATGAGTTCTAGTAAGATGTCCTGATCTGAATTAGTCAGTGCGACTAACAATTTAATCATTTGTATAAATCAAAAGATCAAGCAATTCAAAGAAAGCCTAGAACATTTTGCTCTGATAACTATTAAGAAGGATGTCTGGCCATATTGTACATATATGTATGCGGAGTTAAAAAATATGAACATTTTTTAATCTGTTGTCATTAATAAAACTATTTTCAAATGATTAAAAAAGCAAATGATATGATGTTTAACATGTTGTTTTTATGCAATTTGTACACAAAAATACAAAACATTGTCTTTTAATCACTTAAAACTGTGCAGCTTCAGAAATACGTTGAAAAAAAATTAAAATATCAAAGAAGGTCGTTCATGTCTACTCTTCAACCAATTGTTGAGAAAAAGATTGAACGATGTTGGGTCGAATTTTTATAAAGGAATACGTGTATGTAGAGAAAAATCTTCTTCTCAAAAACCACTTGGCCAGAGAAATTGTAACTTGTGTGGAAGCATCATAAGGTACATAGGCAGTTTTGCCACATATGTCTCTTGTTACCTGTTACGTTCTGGGTAGTTTAAGGCATAAACAAATCAGTTCAAAAAATGTTTACATTACAATATTATGGCTACATTCAAATGAACGTCAAAACGGGCTAAGCCCCTGTGCATTTTGGTCCACATATGTCCAAATAGCTGAACAATGAACACTCCCCTTAAATATCTTAATGCAAAAATAATTATAATAGTATAAAGATCAATTGTACACCCCTCCCTAAAGTTATGTAATGCACGAACATGTCAGGAGTATGGCTTATTTCAACGCAAAACTTAACGCACCTTAGTGAAGTGGATGGCAAATCCAGATTCTTTGAATCTTTATCCATGTTTTCTGTCTTTTGACGATACATCTGACCAAGTTATAGCATGTTTGATCTAAAATATAAAACAAATAGTGGACGTTTTGTTCAGACATTTGTAGATATAAACAAACTGTACTACTTCACTTTACGGGTCTTGCGATAGTGTTTAAAAGACTATCAGAGGCAGGTAATGATATCAGTCGTAAATTGTATGAAAAATTTAGTAGTATTAATTGTTTTCACATAATTTTCGTATAAATTAATTTAATCAGTCCAGAACTAGCGCACGTTCTTGTGCGCAATAAATACACATTTTTACGAGATGATGTATATCAACTCAGTATAGTCACTGCAAAGGGGTTTCCCATCACTGGGTTAAATCACATTTTCGTATTGATGGACAAACTAATACATCAATTATCAAAATGCAATGATATGAATCATGAAAGAATGACTTCTTTTATTGGAGGTAAAAAATTTTATCAACGTATTTTAATAAACAAAAAATCTTGATTTTCTTTATGTTAATTGATATCAATCCGCACAAGAATATAGGTTCAAGGAAAATCTTCTGACACATTTCATATACTAAGGATACATTATTGTTGCCATCATTAAATTGTATAAAACATATCAAGTATGTTTCTTCATAACCAAGAACATTTTAATTGACTGATAAAAATGTCGCTATAATTAAATTTGACGTATATGCATGTATATGAAACTTCAGTGATACCCGCGCTGTGATCGCATTTATGCAGATGAGCTCAGCTCAGTGTTGGACGTTTAACGTTTTCCTACGCATGAGTAGAAATTCAAGAACATGAATGCGTTTCATTACTTACACTTTATCAAACGTGAAATGATTTTAGTGTGACAAAATAAGGAGTTGAAGCACAAGAGTTGAAAATAATCAAGGGGGGGGGTCTATTTGATTTGATCTTTCGTAGAGTTGAAGGTCAGTGTGGCCCTGCAATATGCACATTGGGAAAACTGCGCGCCTGTTTATATACGTCATAGATTAAAAATAGATTAGCGTGGTAGTTACTGTGTGACGATATATACTTTTGAGCAGCGTTGATTAATTAAGAAGTAGTAACGTAAACATGATGTTTTTTACAAATCGGTTTGATAAACAGAGGCAAACTATTTTATCCAGTCTATAGAATGGCAGCCAAGTATAATAACCTGGTGAATTACAGAAAAAGAGACCATCATTTGATCATATTGACGGTTTGC
This sequence comes from Magallana gigas, assembly GCF_963853765.1. Taxonomy (NCBI): domain Eukaryota; kingdom Metazoa; phylum Mollusca; class Bivalvia; order Ostreida; family Ostreidae; genus Magallana; species Magallana gigas. The sequence goes on from NC_088862.1 coordinate 15,238,388, forward strand.
TCTCAGTGAAGAAGATACAGAAAAATCACAGGCACAGGCGTTATACATTTTTTTCATAATAAAGAATATATACCCCCTACCTAATCATAAGGTACCGGTATAGAGGGTATATATATTTAATTATGAGAAAGATATATATAACGTTAGTTGAATGTGGCCGATTGAATGATCTTAACATTATTTGTGTTGTGTCATAACAATACAAACCACCTGTTTAAAGCCAGAACTCACATTTACTCTCGATGTCAAAGTCGTAATACAATCATCCCCGCCTAGACTTCAGGGGCGAATTTTGATATGAGGCGAAATAACGCGATACCCTTTTTATGACGTTTGTTTTGTATAAAAAAGAAACAAAAAAAAAAAAAAAAAAAAAAAAACTACAATTTTTTTCATTTAAATATGGCTTAATTGACTAGGAAATCTACCACAATGTCTGTTATTATACACATACTTAGCATAACCATCGTTTAAAAGCGTATACAAAAAATTATATAAAATCGGACCATGCAGCTTTAAAAAAGGTGTGGTTCTGTTTTCCTATTTTTGTATGCGTAATTTGCAGACTAAACAATAAGTAAAACTCATATTTATTTCCTTTTTTATTATGACAACTGTTTTAGTCAGTTTTGGGCAAAAACAAAAAATGTTAATATATGTTTACATTTTGACCCTCAAATGTACAAGATGGCCGAACATCCCTCTATATGATGATAATAATATTATTTCCAACAGAAGACAGCAACATTTGACGGAAATTCATACCAACAAAACACATACATGTATGTAAACAATAACAAGACTCGAATTGTATTTACAAAACAAAGAAAAAAAACTCTGTATCGTGCTTCTAACTCAATATATGACTTTTAAATTTTGGCAAGACAATAAAAATATCCAATTAAACCATTCTGAACATAAAGAAAAAGGAAAAATGAAATTTAAAGTGTTTATTCTAAGTCAATTTAAAGAATATTATGATATGCTCATCTATATAATTACTTATTTAAAAATGCTCTTTCAAGATTCATGATTTTTTATCGTTGATATGTTATGGCCTAGTATAAAAAGATACCTATATACTTTATTAATTATTTATTTCAAGTTCTGCTTATTGAGAGAAGAAAAGGGGTAATAAATGTCTGATTTCTGCAGCATCAACTTGTGTCTGTACTTTCAGTACTTTGATTTAATGGGTTGCTCTGTAGCTCACGGGCTGTACATCCGATTAATTTCAGACGGGGAGCTACATACCTGCCGCTATGTTTATTGTTGACATTTATGACATTTATAAAATACAATAGAAATATAATCAATTTGCATGTACGATGACCATTGTACTTATGCACTAGCAAATACATGTATATGTAGTATGCTTGTAAAATACCAGCATAAAATAACATATAACGTAGACAGTGAACAATGTTTACATTTAATTTGGTGCTTTACTGGCATAGAACAAGTGTCTGAACATGGATTAATATCAAAAGTACGCACAAAACACACATCTCGTAGCCATTACACTCAGACTTTAATTAAATGGCCACATGAGGTCTTTTGAATGACTGAAAATGCATGAACACCTCTGAGTCGAATGCAGAGGACCATGAAATTCACGTGAATCTGTTTTCACTGAGATATTAGATCTGGCTCCACCGTCACCAAAATTTTCAAATTCCTCAACTCATTCCTCAACTCAAATCCTTCAAAGAAAAGTGCATACATTTGAGGTCAAACCTCAGATTTGAGGCTGAGTATTGACTTGAGGAAAGTTGGTGACGGCGGGGCCAGGTAGTACGGATTTTGTCACATTTGGACTTATACAGTGCAGGTGGTGAAACCAAATATTAACCATTGTAAAATGAGTGTTTGTAAATATCAGCATGGAATTAAAAGATGATGATGTAAATATTTTAACGTGTGCAAAAGGCTTGAAAAAATTAATAATGCCTTTCCAAAAGCAATTAGAAAAACTAACATTTTCTAAGCGCAGTATTTTTGTAGTAACCCATGATGCATTAGAACTCAGGAATGTAATTCAGCGATTGGTCAGTTTGTTGAGTACGTCAGTGCTACATTTAGTATGTAAATTCATTCCGACGTCACAGAAAATAGTTTCCTCGACCTGTTTAAAATTGATCTATTTTTCGCCTACAAGGCCAACCAGTTATTGTATGTAAATTGGAAATAATCAAAATTTTGAGCAGCGTTTGTACATGCACGGCGTCCTTCTACGCGTAATTTGTTGCGAAAAGATATTCCACCGCTAATGCTTCTTTGTCATTGTAAATGGACAAACTTAAAAACTTCAAGTCAATTGGTTAGATATGACATGTAATGATAACGAACGGTGGTGTTCAAATTCAAAATCCCAAAGGAAAAATACAGAACAGGAGCAGAGCATACACGGACCGCTAAAAAAAATAGAGGTAGGATCAGGTACCATGTAGACGTAATCATCCTCTGCTGACCGTAATCAAGTTTCTCTTTAAATCTACTTACTATTTTGGAGATTTGTTAATCTTTTGATGGATTAACAACTCCTGGCCAAGTTCGTGGGGATTATTCTCATAAACGGTACGTTTATAGAAAAAACTTGTGTACTGAAAGTGGTTGGATTTGATGTTTATGCAATCGGATCTGTCTTAGAAATTACCAATTAATGAATTTCAAATTTTTGCGCTGTAAATATTCTCTATGTTTAGTTTATAACCCAAAATGATATCCTGTTTAGGTGATTTGTCTCAACCTGCTATTTTAAAGTAAAAGTAAGCTTTTCATATCAAATACTTCATATTTTGTTGGATTTATACCTTGTCGAAGAAGGAAACAAACGTTTTATAGCAAATAGGAAGTTAGAAGGATATCCAAAGTTAAAGGCTGAAGTGGACAGGAGATTAAGTTCATTCCATTCTAATCAAAACAAACAGCCAAAATTTCGGGTAAATTTTCTCGAATTATTAGAGTAGATCGTCCATAAGTATCTGAAAATCTTGTCACCATTTTTCACCAAGATTTCGTTTCTTGCTAATAACTGCAAATATGTAACTTTGTAACTCTTACAAAAACTTGGATTGTCTTATCATCCACGTATCATATGTCAACCCCAATTTTCCCCAATCTGAAAAAAACGAATTCTGGATCCGCTCCTTCTTTTTCTATTGCCGCTTTACGAGTTTCAGCTAAAACCCGGGTACGAACTCAGACATGAACAAGCATGGAATCGACTAATCGACTAAACTGACGTAATTTGAACATTGACATGTACCAAAGTTTAACTTTAAGGTAGGATTCGTACCGATAAGGCGATCTAAGTTTCAGAACTTGTGCAAGGTCTCAATCGATAATAGTACAATAAATATATATTCACGACAATGAAACACCATTATTATAAAAAGAGATACTATGCACATTATACCATGCACACCATTTATCCAGACGCGTGGACATCCAGACAAAAAAGGAATCCTTTATTGTTTTTGCTAATTAAAAGCGAGTTAAATAGTTTATAATTATATCGTTAAAGGGGCATAGTCACGATTTTAGTCAAAATGTTATTTTTCTATTGTTATAATTTTCAATGCTTTATGAATGCATTTCTAATGATCAAATGAGATTTGGATGCAAGAGGTTGACTTTTTCGTCATGTAAACAAGGCTTGTGCTCTGTTTTTGCTTACATATGTTTAATGTAACAGTAAAAATCTTTTTAATCTGATTTGTCTATCCTTTTTTTCATTTAAAGCATGAATAAACAGTTTCTAACGATTAACACATTCATTTTGTGTTTGAAAATAGAATTTGCACTTCAACATTCAAAATGTAAACAAAAGCTTTGTTTACATGGCGAAGAATTGTAAGCTTTGTTACTCGCTTATAACTCAACAAATATTTCAAATATTGGTTGCCTTTTTCAATCTGAAGCATTACTAAAGCATTGTAAACATTTAAATCAATTTTTTTTACCAAAATCGTGACCATGCCCCTTTATTAAACGATTATGAGAAATCCGTAAATTCTTGGTTAATAGTTTACTCTGTAGGTTAAAATACCATTCAAATTTGAAGAAGCAGATCTTATATTCTGATAATAAAATATCTAACTTATTTATTGTGGAACAAAATGAAACAATTTATATAAAGTGAAAAAAAAATATCCCAATTTAAAAAAGTAACCAGGTTTCTCGCACACTTACTTAAAAAAAAAACCACATTATCTTTGGTAAAAAAACCATTTAAATGATAAAAAGTATTCATAAGACATTTAAAACCTGGACTATGTATGTAATCGATGCAAGTTTCTTTACCAAATTCTACTCAAACCATTTCAAGCTTTAAAGCATATAAAACTTAAATGATACTTTTTATTTTGATGCTATGTTGGAATTTTGTTTATTCAACAAATCTAGAGGGAAAAAAAGCATCTAGTTGTTGAACAATGAGTTTTGACAAACATTATTTCTTTATGTCTACCATAATGATCACTTTAAAATCTGGTATATCCCATATTATTATTGACACTGATTAAAATAGACTTGGTTGTTAATATACATGTACACGTAGTTCTTTTGAAAATGAAATAAATTGGTTTTTGGTACATCATCATTCTATCATTCTATCCTTCGAAAAAAAAATCAAATTAGCCCTGAAACTTCTCGGCTGTATAAAATTTAAATTCAACAACATGAAACATGTAAGTAATCATTTAAAAATAATTTTAGTGGAGCGGATCCAAGATTTGCATTGTGGCAATGCCATCCTTATAGAAATTCTTAGATGTTGAATCATGACAAAATATATTGCAATATATGTACATGTGTATATAAAAGCAAGTGGTTTGTCGAACGCGGGTTTTGACAAACAGCATTTCAATAGACAACCATGTTGACTCAGTTTGAAAGTATTATGAAAGACTTGGTTGATAATATGTATGCACATGTAGCTGGTTTACGAATCAAATTGCAGCTCATTATGATATGTACATATTTAGAAACACGGGATCATCGCAATACACGGATGTGCATTATTTGAAACACGGGTAGGAAAGCGAACACCAGATTTCCATAGATTCTGTAAAAAATAAATTATGAAAAATTGTTGATTACCCGGTATTTTAATGAGAAATAAATCACAACGAATACTTAAATCATAATCCATTAGAAACAACATTTTTGACACATTTATACTCTAAGTCTATGCCATGTCTTTTATAAATCTTTCAAATGGAAATATGATCTGACTGAGTTTGCGCGACTAAGGATGAAATTAAATTAAAAAAAACAAACTAAGGCACCTCTCTGACGTCGATCTTAAATCCGGATTCTGCAAATCTTTATCCATGTATTCTGTCTTTCGACGACTCTTTCTTATCAAGTCATAGCATGTTTGATCTAAAATTTATATGCATATTGTATCAAAAAACTTCTTTTACATCAACTTTTGAATTAACATATTGAAAGCGATTGTAAATGTAAAAATCTGCAAAATGGTCTGAGGTTTATCTTTTAAACACTGTCTAATCAACATATTTCTATTTTTTTGTCCAAAGTGTTAATGAATTATAGTATGAATTTTGGTTTTGTTAATGCTTAAATATTTATCACAGTTTAACGACAAAGTCCTCTTTTTTACTTTAAAAACTTACATTTGTAAGCTTCAGCGGAGTTGTAGATTGGAGGGCATGGCGGATCGTGCGTTGTACATTCTGCATTATAATTTTCTCGTATCACTCTTCCCTTGACATTGTACTCAGTACAATAACCTAAAATTAATTTTTTTAATAAATCAGGTCAATTTTATACAGTATTTATAATATTAATGATAATAATATAAATAATAATTACAATTATAAAATGAGAGTAATTTTTAAGTTAAAGGTATATGTGGCGTATTTGGAGTAAAATGTTTGACATGAGTATGAGTGAAAATATGCATCATGTTTCTTATAATTAGTCGATTTACCAACTCTAGGTCGTAAAACATGTTCTATCTTTAGTTATTTGTCTGTATACTTTACTACACGTCTGATAAATATTAACGTGATCCGCCATTTGTAACGCAACTGCGCATGAGAGCGGGAAAACCTAGTATTGAAAACACGATGGAAGAACAGTTTATTTACAAACTAGAATCACGTTTTTCATGTCTTAGATTAGAAATTTCTTATATCAGATGATACCAGTAGCATTATTATTCCGTTATTTATTAATGTTGAATGAGATAAATTGCTAATTATGTGTAATAAAGATGAAACACTATTTTAGCATTAACGACACGGTAAAATGAGTGAATACCCCTCTCCCTGAGGGATGCATGTACTGAGAGTGTTTGTTTATTCTTTATTCAAAAATTTCTCTAAACGAAAATCCACTTGTGGTTTGTAGCTTATAAACAGATAAAGTAAAGACATGGAAAACATGGAGCACGTACGAACCTAACTAGCAAACCCCTACAACTTCATGATAAAAACTTAAGTTTAATTCGGCTTTAATTCCTATTCCATTTTTCTACATGGTCTCCGATGACAATCTTCCCTTTGTTCCTATCCTTGTCACTCTGCCCTTCTTTTCTTTCTTTGCCAAATCTGTCAAACTTAACGGTATACCTATCTTCCTCGTCGCCATTGTTGTTGTGATAGACTGAGCGTGGTATCACGTGACTGATTAAAGGCGGGGTTTATTCAAATGCTGGATTAATTGTGGACTCCACAATAATTATAAAACATATTTATTAATTTAAATATCTTTTTAACCACATTGATATAAACTGCGTAATGTATTGTGAAGATCTATCTTTATATAACATATTCGAATAAAAAAATCAATCAAATATTTCTTACCATGAACAAATACGCCATATATACCTTTAAGAAACTATTTTTAAACCGTGTTGTTTCAACTTGAATATATTTTTGAAACTTATGACGATATTGCTCGGAGAAATGAGAGGGCTGTTGACTTTGAAAGAATTTTAAGTAACACTAAATGAAGTTAAAAGTTCCAAGACATCTTACTCAAGTTTTATGATTTGTTCATAAATAAAATAAAAATTGTATTGTTTTTAGAACTTTATATATTATAATTCCTGAACTCTTTAAGAAGGTGAATTTTGCCCTTTTCCTGCAAAGCGCGTCTTACTAATTATGAAATCCATATTAAAAGCCCTATTAGTTTATATTAAACCAGAAAAGTTATGTGGTTATGTTGAACAAGTACTTCACCGTTGAAAGTTAAGTGATTGTGTTTTGTTTTTATGTACAGTGTACTGCAAATAAGTTATATTAAATAAACCGCTTATTTATTCATACCAAATATGGTTTGATTAGGCGCGTACACTTCGAAAGAAGCATTCATCCATGCATTGATCACGCAATGATATTGAAAAAAATGACGTCCTTCGCTTGTTGAGGTCTGTAAGCAATTGTGCTTAATGGATCCACAATGCATACTTTTGGCCGCCTTTTCCCACGATTTTGAGTCTACTGGACACTGCTGAACGTGTTGTACTGTCATGGCCGACTCTTTACAAGAAGTGAATGCTTGCACCTTTTGGTAAACAAGATATCGAAATAAAAAAACTAAATTATATGTTTTCAATTTATAACAATCAAATCATATTCCTTTTCTTAACAAAAACATAGAAGTATTATATTTCAATCGTAAATAACTTCCCCACGAGAATATACTTTAAGGTTAAATTTTGACAAACTTTTGAATTTTTAACACTTTAGATTTATTAATTATGAACTAACAATTTAAGTATGTAAACTTTTTAACAACAATTCGTGCACTACATATAAGGCATAAAAGTCCAAAAAACTTTATCTGAATGATATGTACGATTCAAATTTTATTTGACATAACTAAACTTATGTGATATAACAAAATGTAATATGTCATCTTCAAAAAATCTTTTGATGTAATGAATTTGATATGAACTGAGTTAACGTTGAAAACCTGAATGATAATTGCTTTAAAATGTAAATCAAAGGGAAAAAAGGGGTGTGATGTTATAAAAAGTTTAGAGAGCCTGTCCCTATCCCTGTTTGTAATATTTTTGCCTTAAATGAGAAATGATTATGTAACAATAAGCCTCAACAAATTAAAGTTAAAAACTGACGTTTAGACATTTACCTCAGCATTCCTGTAGTTGTTTATCAGAATAAGTAGTATCACAATCGCTGCCATGCCTTCAATCACTTTACTGGTGCAATAAAAGGGTTAACACAGCTAAAAGAAGAAAATGAAAATATTGTTCACGCATTGTTTTGAAACAGAAATATCAGATTTATAGTTAAGTTGCTCAAAAACTTGATGTTGGTAGTTTACGCACTTACTTAACCATAAAGCGTTAACTTTTTTTACCCATTAATTTGTTAAATCAACATTTTCAACAAAAATAAGATATGTAATGCACGCATAAAACAGCTTTTTAGCAGGTTCCCCTCCCACTTTTTCGGAATTATAAGATATATTCCATAACTAACATACAAGTACTGTGTAGATGAATAAATTTTGAATAAACTGTTTCTATACCCACCTTATTTCTTCACAGCGATGAAAATTATAGTGTCATTGAACATATAAATCAACTTTATATACCCGACCTTTGTCTTAAAAAGTCACAAATTTTTACATTGACATGCAATTTTCGATCATAAACTGCATTTGAGACGCACAATTAAAAAGCAATACTCCATTATAAGAATGCTATTGATGTGAAAGACATTAGAAAGAAAGATGCTGTTAGTTTTGATTTGACGATTTTTTTTTGTAGTAGTGCCCCTGAAATTATTCATTTTGTGTATTTAATGGCTATTTTGCCCCTCATAATCGTCTTCCTTGGAAGACGGTATAAAGAGTTGAAATGATTAACGGTCTCCGGGTTGTGCACTTCCTCTCCTTTGTGATTGGTAAAAAATACATGATGTAAAAGTTTACATTTATTTCATTGGTTAAAACACTGTTCGGCAAAAATATGAAGTTGATCGGAAAACATTGCTTCTACCACATATTGCATGGTTTTCTCGTTGACATGCTCTTAGGTACGATCTTTTTAACGACGTGAAAATGATTACCGCAAGCTCTTATATTATCGGTTGTAATGTTAAGTGATGTTAAGTCTAATTTGAACGATTTGCCTTTTTAGACGTAAAAATATTCAATAAACATCAAACTGATATTACAAAAATCACGGAAATATCGACTTGGTAAGTATGTGATCAAATTTTCTTGACTAACAATGTTTATTTCCCAGTGAACTTTTTAACTGTTTATATCTTAATATAATAATTCTTGTACTGAATCATTCGTCTGTCACTTTCAGGTTTAAGGCTGGAATTGGATTTGAGCAGTTAATTAACGCTATTTCAATAAATGCAAGCTTTCTGTTGATTTCTGAACAGAATAAATAATGGAGAACAGCTAAATGAAGTGAGTTGAGGGAGTCCATAATACCAATATGATAACCTCCATATGATATAATAAGTTATAAAATATACAAGAACCCCATCATACACGTCTCTCCAAAGTCTCTCAATGCGCTGATTGTGTGTGCTGTTTCCAGTAAGCATACTCCCATGACCTTTTTTTTGGACAACAAGTAGTCAGCCACAGACATATTGTCCATACCTTATAATGCTCTAACCCGATTTGGTAAACCATTTTGTTCCACGCCTGACAAAAACACTGCAGTACTGTTTCAGCTGTATTATTGTCTGTACATCTTAAGAACATCACCAGTCTGCTAAAAGCATTTATTCCGCCAAAAATTATGAATTGCGAACGCACAAGTTTACGATTAGTGTCTATGTGCCAAAAATGGTTTGGGCCTGTTACATTATAAACACGTCTGTGCAGTCTGCCAGCTTGTCTCTCACAAACACCACGTTCATCCATTCGATGTATGCTTTCTCTTAGTCTCCACCTAGGGACCCTTATCCCTTTTAAAGTTATCATATGTCTTAAGAGATTTTCTCCACAGAGAGGGGAAATCTTTTAAAATTTCCCCGAGTTTTAAATCGAGGTCATTGTCGGATATTTCTGAAAAATTCATTTTACTAAGTCCATACTGTGCCATTCTTCTGTAAATCGTTCTTTTTGACACTGAGAGAAATGTTTGAAATGTAAGTATTTGTGCATCCTTTTTTAAGGAACATATCTAATACTGTTTTTGGAATATCATACATCGGAGGACCACACTGAGGCCATACCTTTTTTGACTTTTCAGTTTCATATTTCACACACTCGTTTCTTAATCTCATCATATTTCTTGTATTTGAGATCCCCAAAATTTGGAATTTGTGTGCAGATAATTTACTTACAATACATGTGGTTATTTTTTCAGCCCTGAACCTGTCGTGAAACATATGTAAGTTAAAATTCTCCAATACCTTTCCTATCAACCCTGTGAAATCTGCCGCCATTTTGTTAAGGAACATTTATAATAAGAGCGCATGTGTAAAATTTAAGTATACCAGCATATAATAATGAACCCAGAGCATATAATAATTGAACCACAGTATTTAATTATAAACCAACAGCATATAATTATGAACCTACAGCATATGATAAAGAAACCACAACATATAATAATGAATCCACAGCATATAATTATGAACCCACAGCATATAATAATGAAACCACAGCATATAATAATGAATCCACAGCATATAATAATGAAACCAAAGCATATGATAATGAAACCACAGCATATAATAATAGACCCACAGCATATAATTATAGAACCACAGCATATAATAATAGACCCACAGCATATAATTATAGAACCGCAGCATATAACAATAGACCCACAGCATATAATTATAGAACCACAGCATATAATAATAGACCAACAGCATATAATTATAGAACCACAGCATATAATAATAGACCCACAGGAAATAATTATAGAACCAAAGCATATAATTATAGAACCACAGCATATACTTATAGAACCACAGCATATAATAATAGACCAACAGCATATAATTATAGAACCACAGCATATAATTATAGAACCACAGCATAGAATAATAGACCCGCAGCATATAATAAAATTACCTAACATAAGGCAGCCATAGCGTTCCATAAACATAGACCAAGTTTTTTGCGTGGACCCTGAGGTCCACGCAGAAAATATATAAGCGAGGTTAAACCGGATGCTATGGGGAAAATTCAGCCTGCGTATGAGCTAGCCTGGTTCCTGTGCGTAATGGTTAGCTCAGGGAACCAGGATAGCACACGTTTATCTGAATCGGGATCGGGATTCCGTGCCATATGCACACATAAGGACACAGACCACAATTATTTTTCCCTCTTATTCCTTTATACAAAAATAAATCATATAAAAAATTCCACCGGCTCAAATGAGTTCAAATACAGCATACCTATAGAATGACACTAGTCCAACAACATATCCAAACTACAGGAAAATCAATCGAGAGGGGACTGAGATATGGCCCCTAAAATAACCCCTACCATGAAGAATTCACTTTCACTTTGGAATTTGTGTAAACATTGGCCTCTTTACACCCTTTCTATTGCGCCTGTAAAGATAATTTTTCTAAATTTTTTCCTGCCTGTATTTTTTTCAAACCTTCTTCTTTCCATCCATCCCATAAAAGGAACCAAATTCGACCATTTAGTACCCCTAGGAATTTTTGAAATAATACATACATTTTTAGAATGGAACTACTTGCGTGGTCAATGAGCACGGGGTAAAAATAGTGGTATGTGACCTAATAATTACACAATTCTTCTTTGATTTTGATGAAACTTGGTAGGTAGACACTTATACCCATAATACACCTCCCTGTGAAATTTGGCGGGAATTGTATATTCTGCATCAGAGTTATAGGCCTTTGAAATCTGGTCCAGGAAGGCTGAAATAACATGCAAAATCTAGCACGTTACACACAATATTCAAATTTCAAGAGCTACATTTAACATTAATTACTTGTCAAAAGTTTCATTAATTTATTACGTTCATTAACCTAACATGTCTACATGATGATGCTAATGATGATTTAATTCTTTTACACCTGGAACTATTTTTTGGAATTTTTTGAAAAAAATACCCCAAATATGGCTAAATTTTTCAGAAAATGCCAAAAATGAAACATTTAATCACATGCTATGAGCTTGAAAAAATATTTTAAAAATTCTGCATTAAGTTTGCTATAGAAATCAGGTATTTTGATAAATATACAGTGGCTAATCCGTTTACAATAAGCAGATAATCACATAGAACCATTCACACATTTTCAGGAAATGGCACTTGCTGACCAAAGTAGATTAACTCAGAGTAGACAGGGCTGATATGGATAGGCATAAAATGCCTTTTGAAACAAAACTAACAATTTAGAAGAATTTAGAATGAATTCTATTTGTCCATTCATTACATATACACTGAATAAATTACTTAAATGTACCCTAATTCATAAGGAGCCTTGGTTCATGAAAACTGTACTCTTAAAACAAGGGGAGATAACTCTACACATTAAAATCCAAAGTAGGGATTTTTTACAAACATTAACGAGAAACTATTTTAGAAATTACAAGTCCATCACCTTCTTTCAGCATTATCTGGTGTGATTAATCTTGAGGAGATCATACCTTTTGTAGCGAGGATTCACCATTTTTTAAAGTCATGGGTTTCTACATACATTGTGCATTTAGAGGTGAAAATGTCTGGTATGTTACCATGAACAATGATGACCAAGACTCAAATTAATGATGAGAGTGCCAAAAAGATATTACTACAGTATTACAAATAGTAAAGCTTCTAGCAGACATCATATATCTTGGGCAATCACTGTTCAATGCCAGCAACCAAACTCATACACATGCTACATTTGTTGGTGGTTACATTTCTAGGACACAAAGAGGGGAAAAACTGACATAATAAGACTTTAAAGCAGTAATCTAAATAAAAGTTTGCAAGGCATTGAAAATTTAGAATGCTAAAATGACTATTTCTAACCAGTAAAATGTATATGTCTCATATAAATATCTATACATGAAGGTTTACATATTCTAAAGTACTGAGGAAAAAGTTGTAATGCCTACTCACCATCAAATTTCAAGTGTTAAATTGTAAGAAAAATATGAATAAATGAATAAAGTCAACTTACCATTTGTTGTTTTCTTCATTATTTCTCTGTCAAAATGGTGTTAACTGGGGGAGGGGGGGGGGCAGCAGGTGCCCCTTTACCAGCTTGTATATCCTGTCATGCAATCTGCTAGGCAGTGAAATATGTCATCATTCATAGGAATCATAAAGTAACATAAACCCTACTTTCCTCCTTATAATTTAATCAAAAAATATTAAAGGAAATATATGTATACTTTTACATGTACTATGATTAATATGAGAGAGAGAGAGAGAGAGAGAGAGAGAGAGAGAGAGAGAGAGAGAGAGAGAGAGGGAGAGAGAGAGAGAGAGAGAGGGGGGGTATATTTAAGGCTTTATAACTTAATGACAAATCGACCAATTCTTTTATGATTTGGGTGATAAGTAAAGTTAACATTAGAAAGTGTTATTAGACATTTTGCAAGTACTTACGTCCCCTGTTTGACTCATTGATGACAACATGCTGTTCACACCCCGTTCAAATCCATTTCACACAATTTTTACCGTTATTTTTTCATATTATCTGCCAAAATTGAAAAAGAACCCCACAAAATTTCATTATTCATCCTAATTGTTTGAAAAATAACGAAAAATTAGACTTAAGTTGATAAATGTGGATTTTGACCTTTGACCTGATATTCTAAAAATGTAAGTATTATTTCAAAAATTCCTAGGGGTACTAAATGGTCGAATTTGGTTCCTTTTATGGGATGAATGGAAAGAAGAAGGTTTGAAAAAAATACAGGCAGGAAAAAATTTAGAAAAATTATCTTTACAGGCGCAATAGAAAGGGTGTAAAGAGGCCAATGTTTACACAAATTCCAAAGTGAAAGTGAATTCTTCATGGTAGGGGTTATTTTAGGGGCCATATCTCAGTCCCCTCTCGATTGATTTTCCTGTAGTTTGGATATGTTGTTGGACTAGTGTCATTCTATAGGTATGCTGTATTTGAACTCATTTGAGCCGGTGGAATTTTTTATATGATTTATTTTTGTATAAAGGGATAAGAGGGAAAAATAATTGTGGTCTGTGTCCTATCAGGTCAAAGGTCAAAATCCACATTTATCAACTTAAGTCTAATTTTTCGTTATTTTTCAAACAATTAGGATGAATAATGACATTTTGTGGGGTTCTTTTTCAATTTTGGCAGATAATATGAAAAAATAACGGTAAAAATTGTGTGAAATGGATTTGAACGGGGTGTGAACAGCATGTTGTCATCAATGAGTCAAACAGGGGACGTAAGTACTTGCAAAATGTCTAATAACACTTTCTAATGTTAACTTTACTTATCACCCAAATCATAAAAGAATTGGTCGATTTGTCATTAAGTTATAAAGCCTTTAATATACCCCTCTCTCTCTCTCTCTCTCTCTCTCTCTCTCTCTCTCTCTCTCTCTCTCTCTCTCTCTCTCATATTAATCATAGTACATGTAAAAGTATACATATATTTCCTTTAATATTTTTTGATTAAATTATAAGGAGGAAAGTAGGGTTTATGTTACTTTATGATTCCTATGAATGATGACATATTTCACTGCCTAGCAGATTGCATGACAGGATATACAAGCTGGTAAAGGGGCACCTGCTGCCCCCCCCTCCCCCAGTTAACACCATTTTGACAGAGAAATAATGAAGAAAACAACAAATGGTAAGTTGACTTTATTCATTTATTCATATTTTTCTTACAATTTAACACTTGAAATTTGATGGTGAGTAGGCATTACAACTTTTTCCTCAGTACTTTAGAATATGTAAACCTTCATGTATAGATATTTATATGAGACATATACATTTTACTGGTTAGAAATAGTCATTTTAGCATTCTAAATTTTCAATGCCTTGCAAACTTTTATTTAGATTACTGCTTTAAAGTCTTATTATGTCAGTTTTTCCCCTCTTTGTGTCCTAGAAATGTAACCACCAACAAATGTAGCATGTGTATGAGTTTGGTTGCTGGCATTGAACAGTGATTGCCCAAGATATATGATGTCTGCTAGAAGCTTTACTATTTGTAATACTGTAGTAATATCTTTTTGGCACTCTCATCATTAATTTGAGTCTTGGTCATCATTGTTCATGGTAACATACCAGACATTTTCACCTCTAAATGCACAATGTATGTAGAAACCCATGACTTTAAAAAATGGTGAATCCTCGCTACAAAAGGTATGATCTCCTCAAGATTAATCACACCAGATAATGCTGAAAGAAGGTGATGGACTTGTAATTTCTAAAATAGTTTCTCGTTAATGTTTGTAAAAAATCCCTACTTTGGATTTTAATGTGTAGAGTTATCTCCCCTTGTTTTAAGAGTACAGTTTTCATGAACCAAGGCTCCTTATGAATTAGGGTACATTTAAGTAATTTATTCAGTGTATATGTAATGAATGGACAAATAGAATTCATTCTAAATTCTTCTAAATTGTTAGTTTTGTTTCAAAAGGCATTTTATGCCTATCCATATCAGCCCTGTCTACTCTGAGTTAATCTACTTTGGTCAGCAAGTGCCATTTCCTGAAAATGTGTGAATGGTTCTATGTGATTATCTGCTTATTGTAAACGGATTAGCCACTGTATATTTATCAAAATACCTGATTTCTATAGCAAACTTAATGCAGAATTTTTAAAATATTTTTTCAAGCTCATAGCATGTGATTAAATGTTTCATTTTTGGCATTTTCTGAAAAATTTAGCCATATTTGGGGTATTTTTTTCAAAAAATTCCAAAAAATAGTTCCAGGTGTAAAAGAATTAAATCATCATTAGCATCATCATGTAGACATGTTAGGTTAATGAATGTAATAAATTAATGAAACTTTTGACAAGTAATTAATGTTAAATGTAGCTCTTGAAATTTGAATATTGTGTGTAACGTGCTAGATTTTGCATGTTATTTCAGCCTTCCTGGACCAGATTTCAAAGGCCTATAACTCTGATGCAGAATACACAATTCCCGCCAAATTTCACAGGGAGGTGTATTATGGGTATAAGTGTCTACCTACCAAGTTTCATCAAAATCAAAGAAGAATTGTGTAATTATTAGGTCACATACCACTATTTTTACCCCGTGCTCATTGACCACGCAAGTAGTTCCATTCTAAAAATGTATGTATTATTTCAAAAATTCCTAGGGGTACTAAATGGTCGAATTTGGTTCCTTTTATGGGATGGATGGAAAGAAGAAGGTTTGAAAAAAATACAGGCAGGAAAAAATTTAGAAAAATTATCTTTACAGGCGCAATAGAAAGGGTGTAAAGAGGCCAATGTTTACACAAATTCCAAAGTGAAAGTGAATTCTTCATGGTAGGGGTTATTTTAGGGGCCATATCTCAGTCCCCTCTCGATTGATTTTCCTGTAGTTTGGATATGTTGTTGGACTAGTGTCATTCTATAGGTATGCTGTATTTGAACTCATTTGAGCCGGTGGAATTTTTTATATGATTTATTTTTGTATAAAGGAATAAGAGGGAAAAATAATTGTGGTCTGTGTCCTATCAGGTCAAAGGTCAAAATCCACATTTATCAACTTAAGTCTAATTTTTCGTTATTTTTCAAACAATTAGGATGAATAATGACATTTTGTGGGGTTCTTTTTCAATTTTGGCAGATAATATGAAAAAATAACGGTAAAAATTGTGTGAAATGGATTTGAACGGGGTGTGAACAGCATGTTGTCATCAATGAGTCAAACAGGGGACGTAAGTACTTGCAAAATGTCTAATAACACTTTCTAATGTTAACTTTACTTATCACCCAAATCATAAAAGAATTGGTCGATTTGTCATTAAGTTATAAAGCCTTAAATATACCCCCCCCCCTCTCTCTCTCTCTCTCTCTCTCTCTCTCATATTAATCATAGTACATGTAAAAGTATACATATATTTCCTTTAATATTTTTTGATTAAATTATAAGGAGGAAAGAAGAGTTACACACTTAAAAAACAGAGAATATATATATATATATATATATATATATATATATATATATATATATATATATATATATATATATATATATATATATATATATATATAACAGAGATCAATACAGTTCAAAAATGCCCACGATCATCGAGCCCTCTTTTTACTGAGATACCCTCTGAGAATCATACAACCCGTAAAACCGAAAGTATATAATTAACACGACCTCAAAAGCTATGTTCTTAAATATTCGTACCATTAAAAATCTAAATTTTTCCAAGTTGTTTTCATCTTTTACATCGGATAATACCCCTTTAGATAAATTGCGTTCGGCAAAAGTCCCAAATCGCTTTGTTTGAAATTGTTCGGATATTGTTAATTGTTTACCCGGTCCCAACTGTGTGTGGAGAACAATAACAATTTACAATAGATCGATCTTTCTACACTGAACCCTAGAAAACAAGTTCATGAAGACAAACAACCATACTTTGCTTACCTTTTCAAGTTTAGCATCTTCACTCCAAGAAAAGGTCTCAAACGAAAAAATTGGGAAAAATTTGGGCAGTTATGAAGATTTTTCTCTTAAGGCCGGTCGAATAAAGCAATATTTTTACAGTTCCAGCATTTCCGACAAATCTTAGTATTCGGGAGGAGGGGGGGGGGGGGGACAGAGTCAATAATTCTTTCATTTATGTATCTAACAAAATTATGTAGAGAGAGATCATACCCCCCCCCCCTTTCCCCGTTGCTACATGCCTGCATAAAAGCTGACAAATTAAGAAGTTTTTTCCCGCAAATACTGTCTTTATTTTGCGAATGAAAAGTATTCACTTATTTTTAATATCTACTATGTACACTAATTGAGTTACATTCTTTGTTCTGATAAGTTATGGAAATTTTTCAAATGTCCTTTGCTACAAAGTAAATTTACATTGGAGTAAATAAGCCATGCGCGATCATTCCTAATTTTTATCACTTCATTCTAAAAAAATAATCGTTAAAAAATTGGTAATGTTGAATAAACTGTATTAATGCATTTTCAAGGTACATCACAACTTTTTTCTTATTTAATATGTTCTTGTATTCTATATTTTGCAGATTAAAGGAAAAGTTGTGTTTGTACGTGTGTGTTTTCTACATGAAACGTTAAATTTTAGGGAAAAAATAATTTACACTCGAAGAATGCACATGTGTTGTTTAAATTTAGCATTTGTAAATTTTTAAAAATATATACATTAAATTTACTGGTTTATGCATAGGATATCATAACTTAAGAAGTTCCTAAGTTACCATCGTGCTACATCGTAAGACGTGTCCCAAGTTGATCTTAGGATGTTCCTAAGTTTTTTCCTAAGTCATATCTTAGGAATACACTTAAGTCATATCTTAGGAAAGTTTCGTGAACATGCCTGCCGATTACTAGGGAAACATTTTAATTCACAAAATCATATTAAGTCGGAATATGTCACAATTCTAGGTTGTTTAGTTGTAAAATGATTATTTTAATATAAATTTAATAATTCATAATTCACAATACTGCATGCATTGTTTTTGTGTAATTGTAACTATAGAAAAATTCCATTCGGGTTTAGTTTTTTTTTTACAATGCGGATCGGTTCAAATTAAAGATTCGTAATTTTTCAAATAGTTTGCATTGTATAAATTATTCTTTGTAAAATATCATTGTTTAATAAGTACTCAATATGACCATTTGTTACTGTTAAAATTTTGTCTGTAGAATCAAAAGATATGAAATTATAACGATTTAATAATTTTTTAAGATAATGTATTAAATAAAAAATTGCCAAGATCATCTTTTGTCACGTTATTAATAATTAAATATCTCATTTACGAGGGTGTTCGGAAATTTCGGTAATTTTCGGAAGTTTTCCTTAGTTACGAATTTTAGTAAAAATAATTTGTTTACGACGGTACACGTCATGTCGTAGATTTTGAATTTACTGGTTGGGTGTAAATAAATCAGTAAATCAAAATTTTTTAACATGATGCATAAACAAGTCAACGTCGGGGAATCTATTATGACAATTCTTGGTGTTACTGGGGTAAAATTGCCATAATGTACGGGATCTTGAAATCGCTGTTTAACCGAAGGAATCTGGACTGCTCACCGCTATGGGGAGTGGAGTCCTACCCGCTCTGGGGTGTAAATTCTTTACCCAAGCTCTGAATATAGAACAACGCAGACAAGACATCGGTTTTCCACTCATTTATTAAATGTTATTGACCTTTTATTTTTATCATTTATAAAACATTCCAATTTTAACCATCTAACAACTCAATATAATACATAATAATTATAAAATATTGAAATCCTCTGAACAACTAATAATATGATCTTACCTGAATATAGAACAACGCAGACAAAACTTCGGTTTACCATTAATCCAAAAGTCCTATCTCCGCCGTCTATATGCCCTACCCTACGTCACCTCAACCTCCGTACCCTTATATGTTTATCTCACAACGCGTTCACTTACTCCGACGCGCCGTGGTCAGTTTATATCGTACTTTATATTTAACACTTAGCCACTAACTCGGTTCCGCGCCTCTTATCATATATCAGCAATACAATTCCCCCAATGATGTAAACATAACCCCTAGTTCATCTCTTAAGAATTCTCTATCTACTGACCAGCGGAAAATAATCGTATGAATGAATCTGTACACGAGTCTCTAACCACTGCCGCGGTATATTTAGCCCACATTTACCCACACGTACTTTAAGCAAATTTAATGTAAAATATTATTATGATAAATCTGGCACACCTAAATTCGGATTTTAAAAACATTAAAAATCTACGTTTTAAATGTTTGTAGACGTAACATTTATAATAAAAGAAATCAAATTAGATATATGTTTGTTTTGCTATTTGATATGACTAACTTTTGTGCAAGTTTCACTTGTGTTTAATGTTAAATACGGATATAGTACACAAATATGTACCAAGCAGTTATAGTCATACGACTTCGACGGTTTATTGAACTTTGAAGCCAACGCGGGTTCAATCTCTGAAAAAGACCTTTTCTGGCCAAGAAATTGCTTAAACGAAAAATATACGATGGAAAGGGGTCAAAAGTTTCAGTTAATTTGGATCTATTTACTGATTGTTTAGCTAGAATTAATACAAATGGGCTAAATATCAAGTACTTTTTACACACACAAACTGATTTCCAAGATTTATACAAAATAAATGTAAGAATGATACGTTCCAAAATAAGTTGATTTTTGGGAAGAAAAAAAACTCGGTTCTTTTTCACAAAATATAAGAAATGGAGATAATATGTAACTGTTGCAATTTTGAAATTAAAATAGATGACAGATGAAAGATGAAGAACTGTTCATGTTTTCCGTTCGTATGTAAGATGTTTAAAACAAAGTAGCAAGGAGAAACTTTAAAGTGACGTTGCGATGACTTAAGATTTGTGGTTGCTCCGGGTCAATGAATACAGGCAAATTTGTAAGCTTATTTGGAATGAACAAATAATGTCATTCACTTAAAAAATTTCACGTAAATAGAAGTTATCTTGATTTACTTTCTACACACACACACACACACACACACACACACACACACACACACACACACACACAATCATTCATCAGGTAAATTCAATTATACATGTATATAGCCTATGGACATCATATCACACGTGTTGAAGTACCAAAGGCATAAGCAGTTACTCTGCTGCAAGGCGTTTTGTAGTTTATTGACAAAATGTCTCAATTTATCAGTATAAATATTTTCAACATGTAAAAATTGGGGTTGATCATAAAGTATACTCTGTATTCTAACTTTAAGAAATAAAGTCAGATATATATTTTTACTCGGTTGACTAAGCTTATGTTTACATGTATACTAAATACACTGTATGCATTTGCATGGTCTATTAAGTTCTACTTATACTTATTTCTATATTTTAAATAAGGATGTCAACGGGTACTCGAGTACTCGACTATCGTTCGGTCACAACGATCATCGACAAAAAATTTCTTAGTCGACTACTCGTTATAAAGTAAATAGAAATTCAAAACGATTTTTTTAATCGCGGCAGTTTTTGGGCTACAAGTGAAAATAACAGTTAAAATCGATTTTTTGGAAATTTCATTTACTGATAAATACGAAAGCCGAGAAGGATCATTCGAGATTCGAGATTCGAAATACGAGATTCGAAATACGAGATTCGAGATTCGAAATTCGAGATTCAATATCTAAATTAACCAATCAAATCATGGATCTGAAACCTGTATCCTAGCAGCATCAAACTGTTCTAAATAAAGATCATTCGTACATGCTCTTTCCTACAAATAAATGTCTTAATAGCTCTTATATAGTGGTTATAAAATGGTAAAATTAACATTGATGAATTAACCCCACACAGTATAAACAATTAAATTAGAAATAACACTGTTGGCTTTGCGAATCTAAGTGGTTTTGTTTGCCCTGTATGTATTTCCCCCCGAATAATTTTAACCCGAAGTGTATTCGCCCCAACTGTGTAAAAATCGGCTCGCGAAGAAAGATCTGTTTAATCTAAATGTTTTAGCTATGAAACGAAACTCAATGAAATAATCGACATGTCAAAATATAGGTTATGATAAATTTTTAAACCATAGAAGATATAATGATTTACAACCTCAAAGACAAAAATCCAGATAAGAATAGTGTATTGTAGGGTATGGCACTGCCATTGTCGATATGAGAGAGAGAGAGAGAGAAAGAGAGAGAGAGAGAGACAGACAGACAGACACAGCGAGAGTTTTGTAGTGTCAAATTCAGTTTTGATTTAGAATTTGAAATTGATTTGATTTGTTACAAGCATATATAGACAATAATTAAGCCTCTAAAACGAGAAAAGAGAGGAGGTAGCTAGGGTAGGGCAGACCAACTAGCAAGCTTTAATTTTAACGGTGTTAGCGCACCTGTGATTTACATCTCTCTCTCTCTCTCTCTCTCTCTCTCTCTCTCTCTCTCTCTCTCTCTCTCTCTCTCTCTCTCATCACCTAGCATTTCTTTTTCCGTGAGGGGGTTTGGGGTATTTGTGATGTCTTACATTAGCTAGCGAAAATGATAAAAAAAACATGAAATTTTCTTTAAATTGTGTGCGGATGTTGTACGCCAATAATCTGTTTTCAGTATATACATTTCAAGAGGGGGGGGGGGGGCTATATAGTCCTAACTAATTTGTCAGTTATTCTGTCCCCACTTTGCTTTCTCTTCGTTTTCCAGGGTTTTTTTATTTGGCTCGGCAAATTAATATAAAACTTTCTGTGTAGCTCCATAACGATGCACTGTAGATAAATTATGAGTAGTTTTACTTTTGATAAACAGGTACATATCCGTACTTGATTTTTAATTTGACTCTTATAATCGGATTTAATATTTCAATAATTATAGGGTAGGAAAGAGTAGACGGGACTTTTTTGCGCATTTCCTACTGTACCATTCATTCAACACAGGTATTAGCACTCATCGAGTTCGACTTGGTTTCCTTTTCTTTCATCCACTGGATTTAAAGCTATGAATTTTTGAAAATATTTTGAATTTATGGCCTGATTATATATAAATTAGAGCTGCGCTGGTGCATATATTTACCCAAATGGACCAAAATATAACCAAATGAATCTAAAAATTTTGACAAAATTAGTTTTAAACGTCCGACTCTTTTTCAATTCCAATCGGGTATATCCTTTAGAAAAATCTTGAACCACACACATTTTAGCAAATAAAACGACAATTGTTTCTTTTTTTATGGGGAGGGAGGTGGTGCCGGTAAAGGACATGTATTGCTTGTGGCAGTTGTGCTATACTCTCATTTGTTATAATAGGTAATACTACATGTACATATTGATATAAAATGAAAGTTTCCAATTACACTGTACATAGCTTCTATCACGCATTTTGACCCGTGCGATAGTTTAAAACAATTTTCAAAGCATTTAATGTAATTCAACCGATCATTTTTGAAATTTAATTTTCTGGATCCCCGCCTGATACATATGAAAATTACATGTACGTTGACCATATGTACACATTAACTTAATCTGCTATGTTATGGGACGATAACATTTCTCATCAATGTTTTTGCAGGATATGTAACAAATAACAGCCTATTTGTGGGTTTTTGCACTGATTATTTGAGATAATTTGCCGCCATCTTTTATGCATTCCACACACCACTCACAGTTTCTTTATTTGGTGTTCTGTGTGTATGGCGACAAATTGGTAAATTTGCACCACTCACCCCTTGTAGCTTCATCCTGATTACCTTTTATCTGGCTAAGTGTAATGTAGTAGTATATTAAATACACACATCTTTGTTTGCAGTGCTTATTTACATCTTTAGAGATTTACTTACAAAAAAAGTAAACATTTGTATGACTTATATGTAATTATTGTCAATTTTGGTGCGCGGGGGGGGGGGGGGGGTAGGAAACTACAGAGAAACTTAACTTGGCTGTGAAACATATGCTTTTATTCTTTCTTGTTGATATATCAATGAATGAATTATAACAAAATATATGTACAATTAATTTTGAAATATTCATGCACAATCAAATAAAAGGTTTTACTGTTCTCTGCACAAGAAATCGGCAATGTGAACAAATTGGCACCCTATCATCCCTACCTTTAATTGTAGAGAGTAGGTATCCTTCTATATTGAAAACAATTCCAAAAGTAAGACTCATAATAAGTTGTTTACTGAGGAAAAGGAAAAAAAAATTGTATTTATTAATAATTCCGTATGATGTGATAATATCTCAATGATTTGTTTATAATCATAGTACTAGTGTATCACTGTATGCATACATAAAAACGATAAGTAATGCTTATATTTATTAGTGAAACAGGACAGATTATTTATATTTAGATTATTTAGATACATGTACTAATCTTCATGCGGGGATCTAGAAAGGAGGGGGTCAGGGGATCTGGACCCCCTCCTCGGGAAAATTGGAGCTTATTAAATTTACATAGTAAAATTTTTTTAAATTGGCCTAGGACCCCCTACAGAAAACAGTAGCTACTCTTATGAAGTTCTCTACCATAACCGCATTTTTACACAAAAGGGGTGAATAAACCCGGGTTTTAAACTATTACTGGTGGTGAAATACCTTAGGGTTCAAACGCATCAGGTGGAAATGCACCAGGGCAAACAAAATCACTTAAATCCGCGAAACACACTGCATTATTACTAGTCTACTTAGATATTCTGTGTAAAAGTAAATACAAATAATTATTTAGTAAGGTAGGGAGAAGTGAACATAGCATTTATTTGTATATAAGAGCATGTACGTATGATTTTTATTTAGAACAGTTTGATGTCGCTAGGATACATATTTTCAGATCCTTGATTTGATTGGTTAATTTAGATATTGAATCTCGAATTTCGAATCTCGAATCTCGTATTTCGAATCTCGTATTTCGAATCTCGAATCTCGAATGATCCTTCTCGGCTTTCGTAGATAAACAATATGCTTTCTTTAGTCATTATGTCCTAAAAAAGATAATTAAAGTAAATTAAATATCCTTATTTTGCTTCGTTGAATACAAACGAATGCAAATGAAATAGAGTGCATGACACATAATTCGATAACATTTCTAATGAAATGGTGAAAATGGAAGGGATTTTACAGAGACTTTCTTATTCATGAGAAATATGTGCTTAGTTTAAAATGTCAAGTACATGTAATAGAGAACTAAGCCAGGTCCTTTCATAATTTTTACAGAGGCTGTACACTGACATAAAAACCTTATACAAGTTTATTGCATAACCATTATTTTCTGGTAAAGTCTTACTATATAGTTGGTTTTGAAAGAAAAAATGCTACGACGTTAACCTTTGATCTTAATTTTGTTGTTGGATTCAATCACACAATAAATGCCAAGTGATAATTAGGGTTCATTTTACGGAAGAAAAAAAACATTTTTAATTTATAGAAAACTATATTTGTGAATTTCAATCAACAAATGTACCTCAGAATACTCCAAACAACCATTCTCTCTCTCTCTCTCTCTCTCTCTCTCTCTCTCTCTCTCTCTCTCTCTCAGATAATCATCAAACGAATTTTAGTATCTAGATGTAGGAAATCATTTATCAAGGGGTCTTTTAAAACGATAGTAAGCAAAAGGGTTGTGCTCAGTTAGACACAGTTGAACATATAGGAATATCCTCGGGGACTGAAGTAATGTATATTTTATACACAGGAAAAGCAATGTGTATATAAATAAGCTTGCATTTGATTTTTTAAAAATACAAGTCGAGGTGAATGCATGCAATGGAATGTGCAGGTCCCTTCGTTTTCTGTGATGCAAAATCATTACCGCGCACATGAATATTTTCTTATCATTCATATAAAGAATAACTATTAAGAGTGTCAACTTAAAAGACAAAGAATAATACATCAAGCAAGTAAGATTAAATTGGATAATAGCACAAATAGATACTTTTTTTTATTCTTATCCCTACCTAGCTATAATGCCAATATCTATAAATGTCCACGTGACCTGGGCCATATCCCGCTTTGCGAATATTCTTGAATTTTTATCGCACCATTTTAATAGAAAATATGAACATGCAAATTGAGATAATTTGATGCTTACATGTACAAAATACATATTTAACCAATATAATATCAAAGATGTACTTTTTTTTAGGATTGCAAACTAGCCACTTGTTGGAGGAAAGTTGATCCTGCATATACATGTACAGTTTTTGTTGTTGTTTATACTAGGAGGATCATTTTAATTCATATCCATTCATCACCTTGAATTAATCGTCAAACCGCTTTGATGATAACTGAATCACTTGTCTATTTTTTTTCGCAGGGAGCGCGGAACATACGGGATGGATGATTTTTGTACTGTATAACCTAAGCCTTTGAAATAAGATAACAAGTTGCTGTCCTTTAAAAAAGGACTACAATACGTGGACCATTTGCATGTGTTTCCAACGAAAACCTGAAAACCTTAAGATTATCAGATATTCCACCGACTCTAGCCCTCTGCTTTTAACCACTAAATTTGTACGTTGTATTACGTATGTATGTATAGCCCTGACCTTTTATCTCAGAATTTAAAGGATTCATACTTCTAAAATAATTATGATCTATCTATGAATGAAGTTTGCATGTATAGTATCAGGCATTCGATGAATTCTACTTTTTGCGCACACATTACGATTCGCACTACTTTGTTAACTATGCAGTGACAGCTTTGTGTAAATTAATTAAAAATTTCATATTTTGATGCATTTTTCTTGAGATTTAAACTTTTATACAGTGACATAATTATTCAATCATACTTAAATGCTTTAAACAAATTAATCGGGAAGTTCTTTAGCCTCGCCTACTATAAAAGTAAAGTTGAGTTACAAGTACATGTGTATTCGGAATACATCAAAACATTGCAAATTATGCTAATTGATGCATGTTGTAGTTTCGGCATAACATCAACTTATTTCATAATACTGATAGTTCATATCACATGCCAATCATTTCTTTAAAAGGAATACTTTGTTTCTGTACTGTTTACCGACAACTTTACAATTACTTTGAACTTATTAGGTCACATACCACTATTTTTACCCCGTGCTCATTGACCACGCAAGTAGTTCCATTCTAAAAATGTATGTATTATTTCAAAAATTCCTAGGGGTACTAAATGGTCGAATTTGGTTCCTTTTATGGGATGGATGGAAAGAAGAAGGTTTGAAAAAAATACAGGCAGGAAAAAATTTAGAAAAATTATCTTTACAGGCGCAATAGAAAGGGTGTAAAGAGGCCAATGTTTACACAAATTCCAAAGTGAAAGTGAATTCTTCATGGTAGGGGTTATTTTAGGGGCCATATCTCAGTCCCCTCTCGATTGATTTTCCTGTAGTTTGGATATGTTGTTGGACTAGTGTCATTCTATAGGTATGCTGTATTTGAACTCATTTGAGCCGGTGGAATTTTTTATATGATTTATTTTTGTATAAAGGAATAAGAGGGAAAAATAATTGTGGTCTGTGTCCTATCAGGTCAAAGGTCAAAATCCACATTTATCAACTTAAGTCTAATTTTTCGTTATTTTTCAAACAATTAGGATGAATAATGACATTTTGTGGGGTTCTTTTTCAATTTTGGCAGATAATATGAAAAAATAACGGTAAAAATTGTGTGAAATGGATTTGAACGGGGTGTGAACAGCATGTTGTCATCAATGAGTCAAACAGGGGACGTAAGTACTTGCAAAATGTCTAATAACACTTTCTAATGTTAACTTTACTTATCACCCAAATCATAAAAGAATTGGTCGATTTGTCATTAAGTTATAAAGCCTTAAATATACCCCCCCTCTCTCTCTCTCTCTCTCTCTCTCTCTCTCTCTCTCTCTCTCTCTCTCTCTCTCTCTCTCTCTCTCTCTCTCATATTAATCATAGTACATGTAAAAGTATACATATATTTCCTTTAATATTTTTTGATTAAATTATAAGGAGGAAAGTAGGGTTTATGTTACTTTATGATTCCTATGAATGATGACATATTTCACTGCCTAGCAGATTGCATGACAGGATATACAAGCTGGTAAAGGGGCACCTGCTGCCCCCCCCCCTCCCCCAGTTAACACCATTTTGACAGAGAAATAATGAAGAAAACAACAAATGGTAAGTTGACTTTATTCATTTATTCATATTTTTCTTACAATTTAACACTTGAAATTTGATGGTGAGTAGGCATTACAACATTTTCCTCAGTACTTTAGAATATGTAAACCTTCATGTATAGATATTTATATGAGACATATACATTTTACTGGTTAGAAATAGTCATTTTAGCATTCTAAATTTTCAATGCCTTGCAAACTTTTATTTAAATTACTGCTTTAAAGTCTTATTATGTCAGTTTTTCCCCTCTTTGTGTCCTAGAAATGTAACCACCAACAAATGTAGCATGTGTATGAGTTTGGTTGCTGGCATTGAACAGTGATTGCCCAAGATATATGATGTCTGCTAGAAGCTTTACTATTTGTAATACTGTAGTAATATCTTTTTGGCACTCTCATCATTAATTTGAGTCTTGGTCATCATTGTTCATGGTAACATACCAGACATTTTCACCTCTAAATGCACAATGTATGTAGAAACCCATGACTTTAAAAAATGGTGAATCCTCGCTACAAAAGGTATGATCTCCTCAAGATTAATCACACCAGATAATGCTGAAAGAAGGTGATGGACTTGTAATTTCTAAAATAGTTTCTCGTTAATGTTTGTAAAAAATCCCTACTTTGGATTTTAATGTGTAGAGTTATCTCCCCTTGTTTTAAGAGTACAGTTTTCATGAACCAAGGCTCCTTATGAATTAGGGTACATTTAAGTAATTTATTCAGTGTATATGTAATGAATGGACAAATAGAATTCATTCTAAATTCTTCTAAATTGTTAGTTTTGTTTCAAAAGGCATTTTATGCCTATCCATATCAGCCCTGTCTACTCTGAGTTAATCTACTTTGGTCAGCAAGTGCCATTTCCTGAAAATGTGTGAATGGTTCTATGTGATTATCTGCTTATTGTAAACGGATTAGCCACTGTATATTTATCAAAATACCTGATTTCTATAGCAAACTTAATGCAGAATTTTTAAAATATTTTTTCAAGCTCATAGCATGTGATTAAATGTTTCATTTTTGGCATTTTCTGAAAAATTTAGCCATATTTGGGGTATTTTTTTCAAAAAATTCCAAAAAATAGTTCCAGGTGTAAAAGAATTAAATCATCATTAGCATCATCATGTAGACATGTTAGGTTAATGAATGTAATAAATTAATGAAACTTTTGACAAGTAATTAATGTTAAATGTAGCTCTTGAAATTTGAATATTGTGTGTAACGTGCTAGATTTTGCATGTTATTTCAGCCTTCCTGGACCAGATTTCAAAGGCCTATAACTCTGATGCAGAATACACAATTCCCGCCAAATTTCACAGGGAGGTGTATTATGGGTATAAGTTTCATCAAAATCAAAGAAGAATTGTGTAATTATTATGTGAAATAAAGTCAACTTACCATTTGTTGTTTTCTTCATTATTTCTCTGTCAAAATGGTGTTAACTGGGGGAGGGGGGGGGGGGCAGCAGGTGCCCCTTTACCAGCTTGTATATCCTGTCATGCAATCTGCTAGGCAGTGAAATATGTCATCATTCATAGGAATCATAAAGTAACATAAACCCTACTTTCCTCCTTATAATTTAATCAAAAAATATTAAAGGAAATATATGTATACTTTTACATGTACTATGATTAATATGAGAGAGAGAGAGAGAGAGAGAGAGAGAGAGAGAGAGAGAGGGGGGGGGGTATATTTAAGGCTTTATAACTTAATGACAAATCGACCAATTCTTTTATGATTTGGGTGATAAGTAAAGTTAACATTAGAAAGTGTTATTAGACATTTTGCAAGTACTTACGTCCCCTGTTTGACTCATTGATGACAACATGCTGTTCACACCCCGTTCAAATCCATTTCACACAATTTTTACCGTTATTTTTTCATATTATCTGCCAAAATTGAAAAAGAACCCCACAAAATGTCATTATTCATCCTAATTGTTTGAAAAATAACGAAAAATTAGACTTAAGTTGATAAATGTGGATTTTGACCTTTGACCTGATAGGACACAGACCACAATTATTTTTCCCTCTTA
Organism: Magallana gigas; assembly: GCF_963853765.1. Taxonomy (NCBI): domain Eukaryota; kingdom Metazoa; phylum Mollusca; class Bivalvia; order Ostreida; family Ostreidae; genus Magallana; species Magallana gigas. Next base: position 15,268,146 of record NC_088862.1, read on the forward strand.
TTCCTTTATACAAAAATAAATCATATAAAAAATTCCACCGGCTCAAATGAGTTCAAATACAGCATACCTATAGAATGACACTAGTCCAACAACATATCCAAACTACAGGAAAATCAATCGAGAGGGGACTGAGATATGGCCCCTAAAATAACCCCTACCATGAAGAATTCACTTTCACTTTGGAATTTGTGTAAACATTGGCCTCTTTACACCCTTTCTATTGCGCCTGTAAAGATAATTTTTCTAAATTTTTTCCTGCCTGTATTTTTTTCAAACCTTCTTCTTTCCATCCATCCCATAAAAGGAACCAAATTCGACCATTTAGTACCCCTAGGAATTTTTGAAATAATACATACATTTTTAGAATGGAACTACTTGCGTGGTCAATGAGCACGGGGTAAAAATAGTGGTATGTGACCTAATAAGTTCAAAGTAATTGTAAAGTTGTCGGTAAACAGTACAGAAACAAAGTATTCCTTTTAAAGAAATGATTGGCATGTGATATGAACTATCAGTATTATGAAATAAGTTGATGTTATGCCGAAACTACAACATGCATCAATTAGCATAATTTGCAATGTTTTGATGTATTCCGAATACACATGTACTTGTAACTCAACTTTACTTTTATAGTAGGCGAGGCTAAAGAACTTCCCGATTAATTTGTTTAAAGCATTTAAGTATGATTGAATAATTATGTCACTGTATAAAAGTTTAAATCTCAAGAAAAATGCATCAAAATATGAAATTTTTAATTAATTTACACAAAGCTGTCACTGCATAGTTAACAAAGTAGTGCGAATCGTAATGTGTGCGCAAAAAGTAGAATTCATCGAATGCCTGATACTATACATGCAAACTTCATTCATAGATAGATCATAATTATTTTAGAAGTATGAATCCTTTAAATTCTGAGATAAAAGGTCAGGGCTATACATACATACGTAATACAACGTACAAATTTAGTGGTTAAAAGCAGAGGGCTAGAGTCGGTGGAATATCTGATAATCTTAAGGTTTTCAGGTTTTCGTTGGAAACACATGCAAATGGTCCACGTATTGTAGTCCTTTTTTAAAGGACAGCAACTTGTTATCTTATTTCAAAGGCTTAGGTTATACAGTACAAAAATCATCCATCCCGTATGTTCCGCGCTCCCTGCGAAAAAAAATAGACAAGTGATTCAGTTATCATCAAAGCGGTTTGACGATTAATTCAAGGTGATGAATGGATATGAATTAAAATGATCCTCCTAGTATAAACAACAACAAAAACTGTACATGTATATGCAGGATCAACTTTCCTCCAACAAGTGGCTAGTTTGCAATCCTAAAAAAAAGTACATCTTTGATATTATATTGGTTAAATATGTATTTTGTACATGTAAGCATCAAATTATCTCAATTTGCATGTTCATATTTTCTATTAAAATGGTGCGATAAAAATTCAAGAATATTCGCAAAGCGGGATATGGCCCAGGTCACGTGGACATTTATAGATATTGGCATTATAGCTAGGTAGGGATAAGAATAAAAAAAAATATCTATTTGTGCTATTATCCAATTTAATCTTACTTGCTTGATGTATTATTCTTTGTCTTTTAAGTTGACACTCTTAATAGTTATTCTTTATATGAATGATAAGAAAATATTCATGTGCGCGGTAATGATTTTGCATCACAGAAAACGAAGGGACCTGCACATTCCATTGCATGCATTCACCTCGACTTGTATTTTTAAAAAATCAAATGCAAGCTTATTTATATACACATTGCTTTTCCTGTGTATAAAATATACATTACTTCAGTCCCCGAGGATATTCCTATATGTTCAACTGTGTCTAACTGAGCACAACCCTTTTGCTTACTATCGTTTTAAAAGACCCCTTGATAAATGATTTCCTACATCTAGATACTAAAATTCGTTTGATGATTATCTGAGAGAGAGAGAGAGAGAGAGAGAGAGAGAGAGAGAGAGAGAGAGAGAATGGTTGTTTGGAGTATTCTGAGGTACATTTGTTGATTGAAATTCACAAATATAGTTTTCTATAAATTAAAAATGTTTTTTTTCTTCCGTAAAATGAACCCTAATTATCACTTGGCATTTATTGTGTGATTGAATCCAACAACAAAATTAAGATCAAAGGTTAACGTCGTAGCATTTTTTCTTTCAAAACCAACTATATAGTAAGACTTTACCAGAAAATAATGGTTATGCAATAAACTTGTATAAGGTTTTTATGTCAGTGTACAGCCTCTGTAAAAATTATGAAAGGACCTGGCTTAGTTCTCTATTACATGTACTTGACATTTTAAACTAAGCACATATTTCTCATGAATAAGAAAGTCTCTGTAAAATCCCTTCCATTTTCACCATTTCATTAGAAATGTTATCGAATTATGTGTCATGCACTCTATTTCATTTGCATTCGTTTGTATTCAACGAAGCAAAATAAGGATATTTAATTTACTTTAATTATCTTTTTTAGGACATAATGACTAAAGAAAGCATATTGTTTATCAGTAAATGAAATTTCCAAAAAATCGATTTTAATTCTAAAAAACCAGAAACCTAATGTCAATTTTTAGTGCTTACTATATTGTAAAAATATATAATTTTATTACAGAGTATATGTTGGAATTAGGAATGCCAATTTTTCCGGTTGGCTTAGTTGATTAATTAGAGCCTTTAGTCGAGCGATAGTCAACTAAACTGTCACATACACTAAATCCTAATCTAAAAAAAAAAATACAAAAACTTATGATAATAATTAAGTAATAAATTTATTTGATTTATCTGATTTCAAATAGTTTAAAAGGTATTTTATCGATAATCCGTTAAAAATGTCTTATAGCTTTTCCCTTTTCTTGTGACGCTTACACATCAATGAGCTCTAATATTTTAGGCAAATCAAATGTCAAGTAGATGTCTGCCAAAGTACTGCTTTTAAAAACAATAATTAGATCTACAAAATCAAGAGATTTTAGCCGCCTAAAAATTATACCGGCGACACCCGTTTGATGGTACAGAGTGTATCTTGTGGACCAAATTTGCCAAGAAAAGAAAACTGTTATTTTCACTTGTAGCCCAAAAACTGCCGCGATTAAAAAAAATCGTTTTGAATTTCTATTTACTTTATAACGAGTAGTCGACTAAGAAATTTTTTGTCGATGATCGTTGTGACCGAACGATAGTCGAGTACTCGAGTACCCGTTGACATCCTTATTTAAAATATAGAAATAAGTATAAGTAGAACTTAATAGACCATGCAAATGCATACAGTGTATTTTGTATACATGTAAACATAAGCTTAGTCAACCGAGTAAAAATATATATCTGACTTTATTTCTTAAAGTTAGAATACAGAGTATACTTTATGATCAACCCCAATTTTTACATGTTGAAAATATTTATACTGATAAATTGAGACATTTTGTCAATAAACTACAAAACGCCTTGCAGCAGAGTAACTGCTTATGCCTTTGGTACTTCAACACGTGTGATATGATGTCCATAGGCTATATACATGTATAATTGAATTTACCTGATGAATGATTGTGTGTGTGTGTGTGTGTGTGTGTGTGTGTGTGTGTGTGTGTGTGTGTGTGTGTGTGTGTGTGTGTGTGTGTGTGTGTGTGTGTGTGTGTGCCAGAAAGTAAATCAAGATAACTTCTATTTACGTGAAATTTTTTAAGTGAATGACATTATTTGTTCATTCCAAATAAGCTTACAAATTTGCCTGTATTCATTGACCCGGAGCAACCACAAATCTTAAGTCATCGCAACGTCACTTTAAAGTTTCTCCTTGCTACTTTGTTTTAAACATCTTACATACGAACGGAAAACATGAACAGTTCTTCATCTTTCATCTATTTTAATTTCAAAATTGCAACAGTTACATATTATCTCCATTTCTTATATTTTGTGAAAAAGAACCGAGTTTTTTTTCTTCCCAAAAATCAACTTATTTTGGAACGTATCATTCTTACATTTATTTTGTATAAATCTTGGAAATCAGTTTGTGTGTGTAAAAAGTACTTGATATTTAGCCCATTTGTATTAATTCTAGCTAAACAATCAGTAAATAGATCCAAATTAACTGAAACTTTTGACCCCTTTCCATCGTATATTTTTCGTTTAAGCAATTTCTTGGCCAGAAAAGGTCTTTTTCAGAGATTGAACCCGCGTTGGCTTCAAAGTTCAATAAACCGTCGAAGTCGTATGACTATAACTGCTTGGTACATATTTGTGTACTATATCCGTATTTAACATTAAACACAAGTGAAACTTGCACAAAAGTTAGTCATATCAAATAGCAAAACAAACATATATCTAATTTGATTTCTTTTATTATAAATGTTACGTCTACAAACATTTAAAACGTGGATTTTTAATGTTTTTAAAATCCGAATTTAGGTGTGCCAGATTTATCATAAAAATGTTTTACATTAAATTTGCTTAAAGTACGTGTGGGTAAATGTGGGCTAAATATACCGCGGCAGTGGTTAGAGACACGTGTACAGATTCATTCATAAGATTATTTTCCGCTGGTCAGTAGATAGAGAATTCTTAAGAGATGAACTAGGGGTTATGTTTACATCATTGGGGGAATTGTATTGCTGATATATGATAAGAGGCGCGGAACCGAGTTAGTGGCTAAGTGTTAAATATAAAGTACGATATAAACTGACCACGGCGCGTCGGAGTAAGTGAACGCGTTGTGAGATAAACATATAAGGGTACGGAGGTTGAGGTGACGTAGGGTAGGGCATATAGACGGCGGAGATAGGACTTTTGGATTAATGGTAAACCGAAGTTTTGTCTGCGTTGTTCTATATTCAGGTAAGATCATATTATTAGTTGTTCAGAGGATTTCAATATTTTATAATTATTATGTATTATATTGAGTTGTTAGATGGTTAAAATTGGAATGTTTTATAAATGATAAAAATAAAAGGTCAATAACATTTAATAAATGAGTGGAAAACCGATGTCTTGTCTGCGTTGTTCTATATTCAGAGCTTGGGTAAAGAATTTACACCCCAGAGCGGGTAGGACACCACTCCCCATAGCGGTGAGCAGTCCAGATTCCTTCGGTTAAACAGCGATTTCAAGATCCCGTACATTATGGCAATTTTACCCCAGTAACACCAAGAATTGTCATAATAGATTCCCCGACGTTGACTTGTTTATGCATCATGTTAAAAAATTTTGATTTACTGATTTATTTACACCCAACCAGTAAATTCAAAATCTACGACATGACGTGTACCGTCGTAAACAAATTATTTTTACTAAAATTCGTAACTAAGGAAAACTTCCGAAAATTACCGAAATTTCCGAACACCCTCGTAAATGAGATATTTAATTATTAATAACGTGACAAAAGATGATCTTGGCAATTTTTTATTTAATACATTATCTTAAAAAAATATTAAATCGTTATAATTTCATATCTTTTGATTCTACAGACAAAATTTTAACAGTAACAAATGGTCATATTGAGTACTTATTAAACAATGATATTTTACAAAGAAATAATTTATACAATGCAAACTATTTGAAAAATTACGAACCTTTAATTTGAATCGATCCGCATTGTAAAAAAAAAACTAAACCCGAATGGAATTTTTCTATAGTTACAATTACACAAAAACAATGCATGCAGTATTGTGAATTATGAATTATTAAATTTATATTAAAATAATCATTTTACAACTAAACAACCTAGAATTGTGACATATTCCGACTTAATATGATTTTGTGAATTAAAATGTTTCCCTAGTAATCGGCAGGCATGTTCACGAAACTTTCCTAAGATATGACTTAAGTGTATTCCTAAGATATGACTTAGGAAAAAACTTAGGAACATCCTAAGATCAACTTGGGACACGTCTTACGATGTAGCACGATGGTAACTTAGGAACTTCTTAAGTTATGATCTCCTATGCATAAACCAGTAAATTTAATGTATATATTTTTAAAAATTTACAAATGCTAAATTTAAACAACACATGTGCATTCTTCGAGTGTAAATTATTTTTTCCCTAAAATTTAACGTTTCATGTAGAAAACACACACGTACAAACACAACTTTTCCTTTAATCTGCAAAATATAGAATACAAGAACATATTAAATAAGAAAAAAGTTGTGACGTACCTTGAAAATGCATTAATACAGTTTATTCAACATTACCAATTTTTAACGATTATTTTTTTAGAATGAAGTGATAAAAATTAGGAATGATCGCGCATGGCTTATTTACTCCAATGTAAATTTACTTTTTAGCAAAGGACATTTGAAAAATTTCCATAACTTATCAGAACAAAGAATGTAACTCAATTAGTGTACATAGTAGATATTAAAAATAAGTGAATACTTTTCATTCGCAAAATAAAGACAGTATTTGCGGGAAAAAACTTCTTAATTTGTCAGCTTTTATGCAGGCATGTAGCAACGGGGAAAGGGGGGGGGTATGATCTCTCTCTACATAATTTTGTTAGATACATAAATGAAAGAATTATTGACTCTGTCCCCCCCCCCCCCCTCCTCCCGAATACTAAGATTTGTCGGAAATGCTGGAACTGTAAAAATATTGCTTTATTCGACCGGCCTTAAGAGAAAAATCTTCATAACTGCCCAAATTTTTCCCAATTTTTTCGTTTGAGACCTTTTCTTGGAGTGAAGATGCTAAACTTGAAAAGGTAAGCAAAGTATGGTTGTTTGTCTTCATGAACTTGTTTTCTAGGGTTCAGTGTAGAAAGATCGATCTATTGTAAATTGTTATTGTTCTCCACACACAGTTGGGACCGGGTAAACAATTAACAATATCCGAACAATTTCAAACAAAGCGATTTGGGACTTTTGCCGAACGCAATTTATCTAAAGGGGTATTATCCGATGTAAAAGATGAAAACAACTTGGAAAAATTTAGATTTTTAATGGTACGAATATTTAAGAACATAGCTTTTGAGGTCGTGTTAATTATATACTTTCGGTTTTACGGGTTGTATGATTCTCAGAGGGTATCTCAGTAAAAAGAGGGCTCGATGATCGTGGGCATTTTTGAACTGTATTGATCTCTGTTATATATATATATATATATATATATATATATATATATATATATATATATATATATATATATATATATATATATATATATATATATTCTCTGTTTTTTAAGTGTGTAACTCTTCAATGCTGGAGGTTACATACAAATTCTGGAGTTTTACTGATAAACTAAGAAAGGTACTGAAGAGAAAAATAGAAAGGACCAGTACTTATCAGCACATGTCAGTACTTCTCTAAATTTCTCAGTATTTTCCGTAAAATGTGTCAGTCAATGTCTAAGTTTATATGATTATCGGTACTGTTATAGTTTATCAGTACAAAATGCAAATGTCTGCACTTTAAATTGCTGGCAAAGTAATGTTTTGAAGAGTTCCAAAAGGTGTTGTTAAGTCGTTAAAGTCCTTTCCTGACTGGTCATAAGAAAAGGTCGTGTGAAGATGACTTCATATTTATGCCTGTCATACTCTGACAAGACACTTATTCGCATTTTTAAAAGACCTCTACACCTCAAATCTACATTTATACAACTAGCTCTTATTTGCACTGGAATCATGACTGGGATAATAGAAACAGCATTACTATTTTATTTAATGCAAAATAATTTACCATTTCAGGAAAACTGTTAGATTTAATCGGAGCAAACCTGAATCACATTTCTTGGAAATGTGGACAATTTTATGGCAATCGTTACACAAAGATTAAATTAACCCAATTATGTAGTTTGAATCTTGTTGAATTAACTGTTAGATGTAGCTTTATATAGTGGGGTATGTAATGTTTATTTCGTTTTATCTTCATTAAGCATTGTATTAGGGTAATCTATAATTATCAACTATAATATATTTGTTTTATACATGCTGTGAAAATTATAAAAAAAAATCTTTCATTGAATCAAAACTTAATAAATAAACATTGGACAGAAAATTATATATTGAAGAACCTTTAAGCATCTTCGCTAGCCAAGGGTTTTCGGTCCACTTTGCTCCCCATAAACCCTTGGCGGATTTCATTGCGAAAACTCGGTGATGTGGTGGCGCTATCTAATGAGCAACTTGAGTTGCGCCCCTTGCATATTTACATTTTTATCGAATTAAACAACGGGTTAAATACACACTACGGCATTAACACAACTTGAAAACATGTTGACTACCGAATATCGGAACATAATTAACGATGCTATTAAGTACGAATTAAGTTATAAACTAGGTAAAGCATGGAATGTTTTATTCGTAGTGTTTTGTAAGGACCTGTACCAGGAGTGAAAAAGTCGCGATTTATATCAAAGCTTTCATGTCATAAAACCAGGTATCGTTGTCGTAAATATTGTGAACCAAAGAAATTAAATAAAATAAATCTCATTGAACCTTTAAAAGCAATAACCATAAGCAGGAACGTATATACTAACGGGATGGGCAGCTTTTACATTCGCCATGTTTACTTCCCATGCTATCACGCGAGCCTTGACAAGTTTGTAGAACTATGTTCAATCCCAGTAAAATATATAGGTTTTTCAAGCGATCTTGTTAGACCATCGTTGGCGAGGCACTAAACTCGAGAACTTGTGTCTCAATTTGTTAAAAGCACCGAATGATTTACCTAAGATCACACACGTGTTTTCTTTTAAAGTTTATATTTACAAGCACTGCGATTTGATCAGCTACTCGCAGCTGCAGCCAATCATAAAACGGAGCTCGTCACCGAGTTTTCGCAATGAAATCCGCCAAGGGTTTATGGGGAGCAAAGTGGACCGAAAATCCTTGGCTAGCGAAGATGCCTTTAAGAGGCATTGTCACGATTATGGTCAAACTTTATTAGCTAAAATTTACAATGCTTCAGTAAGTCATTTCTACTAGTCAACCAAAATTTGAGTGTTAGTGGTCGAGTTATCAGCGAGATACAGAGATCATTACGACGAATTCTTTATTATGTAAACAAAGCTCGGATCATGTTTCTGTTTACATTTTTAAAATTCCAGGTTGAGACTTAAATTAAGTTTGACAAACGCTAAGAATTATGTTCAACGTTCCACACAAAAAAGCAGATAGAAGAGTTTTTTCTAGTTTATCCAACTAATGTAAACAAAAACATGTATCCAGCTTATAACTCTTCTACTGACACTCAAACTTTGGCTGATGATTAGATATGCATTGATAAAGCATTGGAACGAAAAAGAAAAAGAAAATTTGACCGAAAATGCACCAATGTTTCTTTTACAATGTGAAACTTAAAATGGCTTGGTTATATCCACCTTGGGCCATATAACCCACAGGAAAAGTCACATGTTTCTACGAGAATTATTATAAACCAAACAGGATTTTTAAATATAGTTTCAGGTTCAAACGATGCATTTCAAAACAATCCGAAAAAGGAAAACTAGCCAATGTGGAATTCGCAAATTCATCATTTCTATGTCCAAAATAAGGAGACAGCCAATGGGGTATCCAAAGCTGTTAAAGAACTCCTAAACAACGAGGTATCCGACACATTGGTGGACATCTCCATTGCCAGAGATAAAACTTCATCTTCAGCAACAACAAACATCGACAGATATCCATCGAAAGTACAACTCATAAAGCATTTTTTTTTTTTTTTTTGAAAGAAAGGATTCTCTTGCCAATACTTTCTATCGTCCTGTCTGTAATAGACTGTCAAAATTAAATGTCATTCAGAAAGTTATATAGTGCATTTTTTGTGAAGTTAAATTAATATATTATTATTATTTATACAATACATTTTGGATTTTGTTCATGTTAATTAAAAAGATAATTTTTAAAAAAAATACATAAAAAGGTAAATATAAAACTGGAAACAGCACAAAAAGACATTTCACCCATCATTATCATTTATTATGTTTCATAAGTTATAGCTTTTAGATTAAGTTAATTGAAACAAAGCGCTGCTCATGTTGGTTACATACGATTGATAGTATCATTTTTTCTGTTGATAGTAGCTATATAATGAAATTATTATTTTTAATAATTATTCTATTTAGTTTAATGGATTTTTCATTAATAATTTGTTAATAGTGGATGTTTTATGTTATCGCTTTGATAAATATAACTATGATCTTTTTAGAGGTCTTTGTTGTTCTGCTTTGAATTTGTTTTTCACTTTATAGATTTTTGAGATGGTTTACAGTTTGTTATTGTCATTGTTCATTATAGAAATTGTTATATTGAAGTTATTGTTTAGGCAATGTTAGGTTAAAGAAAGTGGTATACTTTAGTAAGAGACATACACGGTTCATCTGAGTTACATGTTTTTCATTTTTAAATGCATGTTATGACCTTTTACAAGAATTTTATAACTTTTGTAACTATTTTATGTCGGTTTTAGGTATTTCAAAAAGTGGTTCCAAAACTGCATAATTCATTTTAGTTTGCTTGCTTTTAACTAGCACATCAAATTATTTTATTACGTAATGTATATTTGATAAAATTTACATATAAATTTCTGTTGCAAAGTCCCTGCAAATTCCCGAAGACGGCGCGCACATTTATGCGATTTTGACATGCTATGGGACACAGGTTTCAAGATTTTTTTTCTTGTAATAAGATTTTTATATCTGGTTTTGCCTGGCCGGTCACGTCATCGTTAAAAGGAGCATACTATACTATATGTAATAACGATATGGGTGCGAAAGTATTTGTAAAAGTATATTGTTTGATGTAATATTTCCTAATTTGTATAAGTACAGAAATAAAATCCTGGCTTTTCCGTATGCCTATTCGGCTAGTTGGCAAATTTATTTCCTTGAGGTTTTTGTTAGAAAAGATACGACTTGTATTTTTGTCTTTTTAATAAATTTTGAACTTTTCTCTACAATGTCTTTATTGTTATTAGGTATACCTATTACATAAGTTCAAAATTACATATAGTTCTTTACCTCACAAGATAAAGTATCTGCCATTGATATGCTTTTCTTTAAATTATATTTTCTTTCTTTCGTATGTTCTCAATTTTCTAGATTTTCAAATTTTGGGACCCCCTAAGGGATGGTGTACATGTTTACTTAGAATGCAAAATAAAATTCTACCGATGATTATGAAAAACAATTTTTGGTATCTTGTTGAACTTTGATTATACAAAAACACAATATAAAATATAAATTGACGTATATGTATGCTTGGTACAGTATAGCTTATACTGGTGTATCCTTACAATGCTTAGCTCTTATTATTATAGCGCTAGACAAATATCTACCCAGTAAATTATTGAGTGAACAAACAAAACACAAAAAATACGAGTTTTTTTTCATTTCCAAAGCAACAAGCAATTTCTGCATAAAATAGTTAACGATTACGATTGATCTGAGTTACTTTGAGGTGTACAATTCCATTGTTAGATTTTTATGTCCTGAAAATCTGTAGGATATATCAATATATACAGTATAATTTTCAAGCAAAATATTTTGTATGTGCGCTACTGGTTCACTGTGAATTAGATATTAGGTTCAATGTTTTTTTTTATGAATTTGTTCTTAAGTTTTTTTCTTAACTAAGAATTTTTATTTAGCACTTAAGTGCATTTTTTAAGAAAAATCTTAGAATCTTTATGAATCCCGGCCCTGGTCCTACTTTAATCAAATTTGCTTAGTCAATGTGAATGGTGATAATGTGATTTTTCTTTGTGGTCTGAAAGCGCATGCTAAATAAAAAAAATACCGGGCAATTTGTTTTATACTCATGTACATTGAAAAGAAGGGTGGAGGTGGTTTACAGATCGCTTTGAAAATGTTCAGTGCTTAGCTATCGGCGTCCTGAAAGAAAGTGAGAACGCACGCTATTAAAATGATGCTCCCACAATTTTACCGCGAAACAAATCCATTGGTTACACCCGGCGACGTTGATTTTGTGTCCATATCTGAAGATGCTGTATAACTTTGACAATACCGCGGGAAACACAACTCTCACGAACTTAACAGAAATTTTCAATATTCATGAAATATTTTAGAAATTCTTAAAATTCTTAAAAATGATAAACCGATGCATATTGTCATGTGTTAACATTTTAATTCGCAATTAATGAAAATTTTATATAGGATGAAATAAGCTACAGTGAGCAGGGGTTTTCAAGTAAGAGGAGGTTCACTTATTCAACCGTGTAATCCTGATTAAAAATAGATAGCCATGTTTAAACGATGGAAAGGGGGTCACAAATTAATGCCTTTTGGCTGCTGGTAAAATTTGAGTAAAAACTGATGTTGTTCTTAAACAAAATCACCAGTTTGCATTAAAGTAAACTTTTAAGATAAATTCATGTAGCTGAAATATTTACTGGAGGAACTAAATCGCTGAAGCAGGGCGTTTTGTTTCATGCCCCGATTTTTTTATCAACATGGAGCGATTTAATTCTTCTTCAAAAAGGTGTAACATGCATATATCTTAATCAATGAGTGTCTATGTTGATTCGATAGATTCCTCATAAAACATTAAATTTATAGTATAATTTATATCGTTGTTTCGAAACCAATGTTTTAAAGTTGATTTGACCCCCTCCCCATGGATCCATGGATGAGTTTATTCAAAGCTTTAGAGATATTATCCTTTGAAGCAGGACTTTAAACCAAAATTTCACATTTATAATTTTCACATACCTATGTGGTGGACAAATCCAAAATGGGATCTTCAGAAAGAACTCCTATGTATTGAGATTCCCGTGTGTACACATGCGGCTTTATTTGCAGAAATCCCAAACATTCCTATGAATTTCCTGTTATGAGAAACCTTTGCTTTAAAATTACAGAAAGGCCTTTAATGTGATACGTGTATCTTAATACCCCAAATACAATTCTTATAAAATCTAAAAACTGCGGGTTTTTTTTTTTTTTTTTTTTTTTTGCTTTCCAGCTTACAATTATTTCATACTTGCACTTTTCTGAAATCATTTGAAATAATGAAATAATTTAAATGCAAGTTAAATGTATGCACTTATATCAAAAGAAAAAGAAATACTGATTTTTTGAAGGCAAGTTCAATATCTGATTTTATGAACATCAGCGAACATTCAAGTTTATTTCTTATAAAATAATTAAATCATGTTTCCAGTGAAATAATTTTGTTTACTTGGGCAATCTTTTTTGGAAAGCTATCAGTTGTAGTATATGTTAGTAGTATATATTATCATTAATTTTTTTTAAACTATTCATCAAATAATATTGTATCATATTATATAAAGTATTTTGCAATATAAACTCATATTATCGAAAAAAAATTCGTATTGTATTGTTATCCAATAATATTCTATGATATTGAATCACTCATTCTTATAATTCCACAATGAAATACGACATTGTAACCTAGAACACTATTTTCATTTATGTAATTTTAGATTTTGACCCGTGCATGCACGGGTTGACATTAAGTAATATGTCACACATCATGTTGACATTCAAAACTCTCGGAATTTTTCATATTAAACGCACTTAAGTTACTATAGTTATCTCCCGTATTTTCTTTCATGAACAGAATATATAGAAAATTCTTAATGAAAGTTTACACGTATTTGTATTACCGTTTTAGAGTTTGTCCATGCAAATGTGATATTGTGGGAAGATAAACTAAAGAAGTTCCCGTGTTTTAGCGTGAATGTAATGCGCATGCGCAAGATTGTAAAATCCGAAAAATTCAGACGATTTCCTAATTTTTTAAAGGAATTTTCGTTGATGATCAATTAGCTAAGCCTGACTGAGAAAAAATAAGAATAAATTGGTAATCTTCAAGTAACAATGATGTTAGAAATATATAAAACAAAAGACAGTACTCTTCCGATTTCTCGGTATTTAAGCCCAAACTTTCGAGTCTATTATTTCAATATAGTAGTATAGATGGTTACTATTTTATTAACATGTGATTCAGTATTAAATGGTATACATTTCAACAAAACGTAAAACAAGATTTTGAAGTGCAATGTTAATACGTGATCAAACCTAAAGTTGTGTATGCTGTTTTAATACTTTTTGCTATGTTAAAAACCTGATCAAAAATGTGTCAGTATAATGTATTGTATAAAAGAAAACACTGTGGGGAAAAACAGATTATTCTGACAAGAGAGAATGGGAATATAGTGATAGAAACAACCACTTGTAAAAAATGAGTAGCGCAGTTACAAAACACCTTTCATTATCTAATAACTCTTGTTGTAAAACTTAGGTGCTATACCGACGGACGACTTTGGCGTTCGGTTTTAGATAGAGGTCTTCATGGATTTGACCATTTTTGACTATACTTATCTCCCTTTGACGAAGATATTGATAGGAAAATGTTAAAAACTTAAATCTATGATATTGGAATTTTGCTTTATCAATAAATAGTTGATCGTCAAAAACATTATATGAATGATGTAAGGCATAAGTTATCTGAATAGAAATGTGTTGACAATCAAGCCTCCTTAAGACTTTGGCTTACAAATGAAAGAATTTTACATGTCTTCTCAAAAGCTTGCACCGAACTAATTAGTTTAAAAGGGAATATGTTTGCAACTTCAAATATTCAACGTTATCTTACTGTTTAAATGTACAATGTATGTTATTACATGTTAAAATATTAAAAGTAGGACAATACAAAGAGACATCTTTGTATTCATATTAACATGAGTTCAGTCACCAAATCAGAAGTATATTATATATGTTTATCAAAAAGAAAGTACAATGTAACGCTCATTATCAATCTTAAAATGATAAAACACCAATTTTTTAGATGTGGAAAATATTCTTCTTCTCAAATGAACAGCTGTCACTGGCAGTTAACAAAACATTTCTATAAAACTGCATCATCGTATCCCATGCATTATTTGATTGCATTGATTTTGGTGTCAGCTTCACAAAAAAGAATTGTAAAGTTGGCAGATCTGAACAATAAATGAGTTATGAAACTTACACGATAGCTCTACCAGATCATGTTTAGACACATGAAATATTATTAATCGGTCACAATGAAAGAATAAAAAGGTTAGGGATCAATTCAGGTATTTGAGTTTAAATAGTTATTGACAAAATAAAAAAACAAAGAAGTTGGAAATGTGACAGATGATGTACCGCGTTTGAAAAAAATTATTAAGGGTGTCGATCAACTGCACACAAAACAAGAGCGAATGAACTGTTATTGTTAAATAATATGTTTTTTGGCATCATTGTATGGTAACCATTGATTTTTATCACAGAATCTATTTTTAGAATCTGGTTTTTATCAGTTATTTTTAACTTGATAGCTGATTTTATCTATTTTTTGAATATTTGGGCTTGTATCTTGTCCACAACCAATGATAAAATTGTATTTTTTTATATTCAAACAAGATCATGATTTGACAAATGAAGCCCGGTCCACAATTGTTGTAAAGGCACCTGAGCTCAGCAAAACCATGGGCTTGTTTTGTTTACTGGAGAACCAGTAATAGAGGATCGGGGCATTTCACTACCCAGTGATATCTATACTAACAGCACACGAGTGATCTGTATAACTTTGATTTTTTTCAATTTCATTACTAGATTTTAAGCTATAGAAATCCTTTCAGCTTAAAAAAAATCTCATAAAGTATTCTAATGATACGTGAAAAGTTTGATGTATTTTTTTCAACGGTTTAAAATTTTTAATCTTAAAAAGATTCGGTATCTTATCATTTTAAAATATTTCGTGTCTTATACTGGGCAAGAAATCTTGCACAAAAGCTTGTTTTTTCACATTTAACACTATACACAAATGCATAAAGCGGCCTTTAAATTTCATGAATTACACAGTTTATGGGGTCGTGTTTTTCATTTATAACGGATATGACTATCGATATCGACCGGGGGTTTTGTACTACTGACATGTGTTTGTCGCGTAATGATATCTGCGGTCAAATCTTTTTATAGAATGTGTCGAACAAATTTTATCACCGAAGTAATTAGCTCGCATTCTAACAATAAGTTTTAAATGACACATCGAGCAAGTTGTTTTTGATAAATCTAAAATATATCCTTTCATTTTCGTGGGTAAAAATCCTCTGAATTTGAAGGGGAATTAGGAACTATTTTACATCGCTCATGTTTAAATACCTTACGTATACGGCACTACGTGTATATAAAGCATAAATCCACAGATGAATATCAGTGTATGTCGGGAAATTGCAAAAATATTACGCAACAAGGCAAACGCTATTCTGGTGAAATCATTGATATCAAAAACGAAGACGAAGAACTTTTAGAAGAGTTTTTGGAAAAAAATGGACGGGGGATAGTCTTTATTGATCTTGTCAAAACAGCAAATTTTCACGTAAACTCTCTCTCGGATGGTGCACGGAAAATTATTCAGGGCACCAATGCTGGAGGGAATTCGCAGATTTCGGAAGCGATTTCTTATGAGATCTTTTATGTATATAGATGCGCTGAACTTGTAATGGTAAGTAGATTGTGGCTGTTTGTCTACTGTAACGTGTTATCTGAGGTAATTAACGTATTAATGGAATGATCGTTCTTTGGTTGAAATTCTTATTGTTGCTCAGACTTGCCGATGGCCTGACCCAAGACATAGGTAGATTAAATGCATTATGAATTCCACAACAAGCGAAATCAGAATCTTGCAGAACTGCAATCACTAGTACTTGTTGCAATTTATATGAAGAAATGTGATCCGATGTCAAAGCTGAAAGTAATTGCTATTTAAACGGGTATAAAATTGAACATTGTATTAAGCTTCTGCTTCACATACATTTTAGTTAAAGGGGCGGATCAACATTCTACGGTTTTACGGAAGTGTGTAGTTTTGCTGTCTTTTTAAGTAAAATAATTAATAATAGAAGTTCCATAGAACACATCTATGGAGGATAATCGTGTTAAAAAATCCAGACATGTAAACTTGTAAATCCGAATATGCTATCATGGTGGTGTGTAAGTCTGAGGATAAAGTGTGTAATTCTGATCGTGTAACCTATAAAACTCGGCCTAAACACATGTAAGATTTCACTCAGTTCCGTCGAATGATGCACATTTTGCAGCTTTATTGTTCTCATTAGTTAATTAACTGCGGGAAAAGGCATGACGTAATCGCCGAAATGGACGAAAAATAAACATAATATTGAGCTAAACTGTTGCAATAAGCTTTTAATGGGCGACACTTTTCCCATGTACAGTCTCTAGCTCCTTTGCTTCTGAATTCTAAGAATTTTGAGAGAGAATGTTTAACCGGGTTTTCCGATTATTGAAATAGTAAAAATGGCGGGTGGGCGAGTGGCTGCCAAAAAGGTACCCTTATTGGTACAATAACACCTCGTACAGTTTTCAAGATACGAAGTAATTGTTCTTTTGCAGATCAGTTATGCATATATAATAGGTATGTAAATCGGTAGGATTTTGATTACTGATAATTTTTGAAAAATATCAGTTTTCGAACTTAGTCATTTTTTGGCAAAAACATTGCATATAAAGTATCCCATTTTTTTGGTTAGGTAGTATTTATCAATTCAGGATTGACAAATGGATTATGGATACTGTACACAAAAGAAAACTCAGTTTACTGTCACATTGACAACTTTTCTCTTGTTATTTTTGTTATTTTTTGAATTAGTTAGAATAAACGACCTGCAAAGATTTTGTAAATTTTTGCGGAAAAATGTATGTAACTATAATTATATGGAGGGTAATCGTGTTCAATAATCCAGACATGTAAACTTGTAAATCCGAATATGTAATCGTGTTGGTGTGTAAGTCTGAGTATGAAAATGTGTAATTCTGACCGTGTTACCTATAAAACTCGGGCATAAACACGTGTAAGATTTGACTCAGTTCCTTCGCATGATGCACAATTCGCAGCTTTATTGCTTTCATCAGTTAATTAAACCTTCAACTTTGCACACTTTCAATCCATAGTTTCTGCATTTGTATCTTCAGACTCGGCAATAGCACATCTGACATAATACTGTTTACAAATTGACGAATGTAAAGTCTACAAGTTTGTCGAATTTTGACATGACCTTATATGGCAACTGCTTTGCTGCGGGAAACGGCATGCCGTAATCGCCGGAATGGATAAAATTCTGTAATATAATTCTCATGATATTGTATGATAAGGGTTAAAAAGAAATGCCTAATATCTTATTTCTCCAAAATAATTTGACATGTAATTTAAACTGGAATATAAGTAAATGCGTACTCTTTTCTAGAAATGAGACGGATCAAGAAATTTCTTAAGGGTGTAAATATATTTGTGGCGTCATGAGGTTCGGAGACCGCCGTGAGGTCCCATGTTGTAACTCCATTGCTTCTGACTTCTAAGAATTTTTAGAGAGAATTTTAACCGGGTTGTTTGATTATTGAAAAAGTGCAAATGGCGGGCGGGTGAGTGGCTGCCAAAAAGGTACCCTTAATCTACCGATAACTCCTCGTACAGTTTTTGAGATAGGAAATTGTTCTTTTGCATAACACTTATACATAAATCAGAGGTATGCAAATTGCTAGGATTTTGATTTCTGATAATTTGTCAAAAAATATCAGCTGTTGAACTTAGTCATTTTTTGGCAAATACATTGCATATAGAGTACCCCATTTCTTTGGATAGGTAGTATTTATCGATTCAGGATTGACAAATGGATTATAATATGGATACTGTTCACACAAAAGAAAACCCAGTTTGCTGTTACATTGACAGTTTTTCTCTTGTTATTTTTAATTTTTTGCGGAAAAATGTATGTAACTTTACATGTATTTATACTTTTTTGGAAAAATTTCCAAGAATTCTCAGTATAAACACCCCTGTTAGCTTATCAGGTTTCAATACAATGTTAAAAAATGTGATGTCTACGAAGATTTTGTATTGCAGCAAGCCCGGATTATAACGTTGAAAAATTGTGCAATGTATTCCGAGAGTATTCCGAATGGAGAAAAGATGTAAACATTCCCCATTATAAATCTCCGTAAGGAATCTGTTTTTATTCCTGTGAGTTTTTCCGAGTGAAAGATGATAATGTGTCAATGAAATTATCTTGGAAATTATCCCATTCCAGTATTTCAATTGCACTTCTTTCACAGGTATGTGTATTTTAATTAAAAAATCGTCCAAATGTGCTGCATAAATATCTTGGGACAGATTATAGTTGCTTATGGCAAACAGTACATGTTCACAGGTGGCTGTAAAGCTGTATTATAATAACTCTCCGGGAATTTTTTATTAACCAATTTCACAAAGTGATTCTGTATTGAACCGACATTCAGGACGTCATGCTCATATTCCGTAATAATTGCTTGAAATTTAAAAAAAATGCCAATTTTCACCTGCATGATATACTTTTTTCCTTTCATATTGCTGACAATGCAAAATGAAACATTTTTAAAAATAATTTATACATTTTAATTTCATGACAGTTAACCTTTTCTTTGGAATTTTTATTATTTATTTTTTAGGGCGCTTCTTATGTCTCATAATAATCAAAATCTCAAAACCAATATATGTCTTTATATTCTTTGTTTTTCTTATCGATAACTTTCCGAAATATAGTACTTTCTAAGAAAAGTTGTTATCCAGAGATATTATGATTATATACCACCCTTATTTTTTTTAAATATTTATTCCGTCCCTATTCCGGCGATTACGGCATGCCTTTACCTGCAGCTAGCCTTTTTCTATCGGTGACGTCACTGTTTCCATATATGGTCATGTCAAAATTCGACAAACTTGTAGACTTTACATTTGTTGATTTGCAGCATGTCAGCCATGATATTTCAGAAAACGGAAATACAAATGCAGAGACTACAGATAGAAAGTTAGTATTATAGTGGCAAGTTAATGTAAATAACAAACAGCATTTTACAGCTGCAATTAGCATCTGCAGGAAAAATTAGATTGAAGGCCTGCGGGGTCAACTCTAACGTGTACATCCCTGAGTTTTATAGGTTACACGATCAGAATTACACATATTCATACTCAGACTCACACACCAACACGATTACATATTCGGATTTATAAGTTTACATGTCTGGATTTTTGAACACGATTACCCTCCATATAATTATATGTATTTATACTTTTTTTAAAATATCAAAATGATTTTGTTGTGCAAGTGAAAGATAAATATTAAACGATTTAAAACTGTTATAAATATAATCAATAAATAAAGCATCAAGTTTTGTTAAAAATTGAAAGGCTTTGAAGAAATAGTACGGGTATACTAGTATGTTTATGTTTTTGTATAAATGTTTTTTTCTTCGGAAATTGGATTTCTGAAAGTAAGGAACATGGTGGGTCAGATGAATTTGATGGTATATGAACTGGTAGAGTTTTAATTATTAAATACTAGTAATTTAAATTTATACTGTATTGACGATAATTTTACAACAGTACATGTTCACAAATGGCTGTAAAGCTGTTATACATGTATAATAAACTTTTGAAATTTTTTATCAACCAACTTCACAAAGTGACTCTGTATTGAACCGACATTCAGGACGTCATACTCATATATATGTAATAATTGCTTAATTTATACACATTTTAATTTCACGACAGTTAATCTTATCTTTGGAATTTTTATCTATTTTTAAATGGGGTGTCGCTTCTTACGTTTCATAATAATCAAAATCTCAAAACAAATGTCCTTAAGTATAGTTTGTTCTTATCGATAACATTGCAGTTACTTAATTGACCAGCTGGCCGACCACTTGTCATTTTTCGCGGGGGAGGGGGTTCTTGTCCAAACTTTGTGGTAGCAAGGCTGTTGGAGATATTTTCTTAATTCAACCGAGCTCTATACTTCAACAATTTCTTGCATGTTCTCTAATAAAAATGTGTGTATATCTATATACACGTATATTCAAACAAAGTCATTATATGTAATTTTTTCCAGTTCTTTGAAGATATCTGAGGCCGATCGAATTCTTCACTGGCATTTTTTATACATTCTCTTGATATACATGTAAAATGTACACCAATCTCATAATTTATTTTTCCGAAAATAATACTTTCTAAGAAATGTTGTTATCCAGAGTTAATAGGATTATAGGCCTACCTAATATTTTTTTTATTTATTCCTTCGAATTCCCTTTTCCGGCAATTACAGCATACCTTTAGCTGCATCTAGTCTTTTTCTATCGGTGACGTCACTGTTTCCATATATGGTCATGTCAAAATTCGACAAATTTGTAGACTTTACATTTGTCGATTTGTAACTTGTCAGTCGTGATATTTCGAAAACGGAAATACAACTGCAGTGACTACATATGGAAAGTGTGTATTATAGTGGCAGGTTACATGTAAATTACAAACATCATTTTACACCTGCAATTACGCATCTGTAGGAGCAATTAGATTGGATGCCTGCGGGATCAACTCTAAAAGGTTTATCCCTGAGTTTTATAGGTTATACAATCAAAATTACACTCATTTATACTCAGACTTACATACAAACACGATTGCATATTAGGATTTACATACACATCTTATAACACACAATCTCTCTCTCTCTCTCTCTCTCTCTCTCTCTCTCTCTCTCTCTCTCTCTCTCTCTCTCTCTCGGTAGGGCATCGCACTAACGGTGTCTTTAATTAAACGCATAAGCTTTGCATTAATTTTGCAGGTTGATGGTTTTTTTTTCATATAACAAAGACAAACAGCAAAATATACATTCCCTCTCTGCACATCGCATTCTTTTCGAAAATACTATTTTCAGTCACACACATCAAACTTGTTAAAATGTTTGTTTGTTAATGTTTTGTTTTTAGGTCATATAAGTTACATAGTTAACCTACTGCTAACTGTTTTTGTCCGTCGTAAACCTTTGAACATCTTAGCTTTTTCTCGAAAACCATTAAACCACTTTCAACCAAATATTACATCTATTGGTAAAAGGAACCTGAGGCCTGAGGGGTGGGGTTAAACCATAAATATAATTGCAATCTTTAAAAAAAATCTAGCTTGTTCTTTACTTCTGGAAATCAAGCAGTCAAACTGCTGGCTTTTATTGTAATAAGCATTGAGCTTTTTACCAAAATTGTGAAATTCATTGCTCCAGAGTCAGGGGCTTCCGCGCTAGGGTGGGACTCTAATGATTATATAGTAAAAATGAATTAATTCTTTTAAAATCTTCTCTGCTCCTGGATTTAAGCATATAAACGAATGCCCCTGAGTCAGTGGTTCTTGTGTAAGGATCGGGCTCTAATGATTATATAGTGAAAAAGCATTAATTCTTCGAAAATCTTCTCATTTACCCCTAGATTTTAAGCAGATAAACTCTAAGTACACAGTTATTATGAGGAAGAGTGCATATATCAATCAAAGTACTGAAGTACTGACGGGAGTTGATTTTATCGATTATTATTTCTCTTAAAATCAACGATATGTTATTCTCCTTGGCAAGTAGCTTATAATCTCTATTTGAATTACGCAAATTTTTATAATATGGATTCTCGGACTTTTCAGACAAGAATTTCGAGAAAACCTCTTATGAATCATGTTGTGTAATATTTTAATAGCATTGATTTAATCAAACTATGTATCGGTATTCGAAATATTTCAGAAAGTGTATGGATCCATCCAATAATGAACTCTAATCTCGTTCAACCAGACGCTCGGCTGTCTCCGTTAATCTTCGACAAGTAAGAGATACCAGGTCACGTGATAGCTTGAAGATGCGACCTCTAAATATAGACTGACTCTCTGCTTTTCGGAGATGTACGGAGACAGCCGATGGTTGAACGAGACTATATTGAACTCTGGCGTAGGATAACATACGACTGCAAAACATTTCTGAATTGTTCGTACTATTCAAAATCTGACTATTTCTTAGGTACTTATGAATAAGTTTCCTTTTTAAAAAAATGCTTCAGCGTATATAACATCGAATTTATCGATTATTTTCAAGAACTAACTCTTGTCAGCGGTGGTGATTTGTGCTTAGGTCCAAACACTGTTTCAGTTTCGGTTTGCCAGAGTAAGTGCATAGAAGAGTTGATTAAAATCAACTCCCAAAAATTCATAGTGCTTGGGTTTTGGTTTTTGTTAATCTATGAGACAAATATCAGCTGTTGTACTTGGACTTTTTGTCTTTTTTGCAAAATATTGGACACACTCGACTGAATACCTTCTACAAAGTTTTCTTTTATTTTAATTAATTATTTATCAGAAATATGCATAGTACTTGTACTTTGGTTTTTTTTTAAATATAAATTTTTAGAAAAAAAAATCTAAAAAAAGAAAAAAATGTTTTTTAAATCATTTCTTTGTAAAATATATCATAAAAGGTATACCATTTGTCTGGATACTAGTAACTCATCGGACAATTTTCAAGATGAAATTTTGAAATTTTGATTTTGCACATCAATAACACATCCATCAGAAATGTACAGAACCCTAGTGTTTCTTATTGTTCTTTTTTTTGGGGGGGATGGGGGTGGGGGGAATAAAATTTGTTTACAAACACATAAAATCGGGACGTATTTAAACTAAGGGTATAGGGGTGGTTTCGCCAACATTGTACCCGTCGTACTTGATCAACGTGTGTGTGCACAGGTAAATTCTAGTATCTTATGATAATGCGAGGTAGTTCAGCTTCAAATTACCTCATTACTCCCCTTACTTGTATGAAACGCCAAATTAACATCTATACAAAATTAAATATTTTTACCTATCTGCCCATAATTGTACCTATTTTAAAATCGATGGTTCCTATCTTAAAATCAATTGTACCTATCTTCAAAAAAATTGCAGATATGTTTAATTCTGTTATACATGTCTCTATTCAGTACAAAATAATTTGAATATAGGTACAAATACAACAAAGTAAAGATTGGTATAATTGACTTTAAATAGGTGCAATTGAATTAACTTGTCTTGAGTTATCAAGATATTGACAAAAACAACTACTCCCCATAAAATTTTTGAATACATCGTCTATTGATTCCGGTATGTTTCACGTTTTTCAAGTATTTTCAAGAAAAAAGTCATAAAAAAATATTGTTATTTATTAAATTAAAAGATTTTCAATTCAATCAAATACTATTTTTTGATTTACAGACTAAAACTATTTAGATTTTTTTTAGAAATTCTCAAAAATTCTTTAATGGTCCTTTTTAGTAAGCGTTTAAGACAACAGGCGTTTTTTCCCGGCGTGTGAAAACTCTTTTGAAAAAATATACATACGCCTATACGAAATTTAAAAAACTACACTTGGTATTTCGTGAATATATCTTTAATAAATATGTAAAATAATATGAGTAATTTTAACCATGGTAATCATAGTGAAAAATGATTAGTTTCTTTTTCATAAAATTACTCAATGGTGATGTAGTCATTCGAAAGTGAAAAGTAGCACTAGACTTTCAAAAAGAGGTCTACAATTTAATATCGCAACCGAGTAAATTAGGAAAATATAAAGCCTATTAAACTAATTTCATTTTCTTAACGTTTGGTGTATATTTTTCTATCGCTTTTTTCAATATAGGTATATTTTGAATACATTATACTATTTGCATATTTTATTTTAGGCTTTTATTCGCGTCGTCGTTGCTTTGCATGTTCTGTGCTTTTCTGTCTATGTTAAATTTCCGAGGGAGCCTTCATTATATTCAATAACAAAAACAAATTAAACCTAGGTATATCTTTATGGATATGTTCAAATTGTATCTGTCTTCATTATTTTCTATCTTTAAATAAAGCTTACCTATCTTCAAATGTATAAGGGATAGATATAAGCTCAATTAAACTTACTTTAATTGAATTGAAGATATGTGTTATTTCATTTAAGATAAGTGAAATTTATTGTACCTTTGTTCAATTACATGTATTTATGATAAAATATTAAATTTTTAAGTTTGTGGTTTTGAAATGTTAAAGCAAGTCATTTCATTAGTAGTCAATTGTGTGATGAAAGCTATATATATGTCTTTTTTCTTTAGTTTAGTTTTAGCATTGTATTGGGGTAAACAATGAGAAATTAGGTCTGTGCATGACATCTAATAAAAATAATACTTTCTTTTTCAGACAGAGAAGGAGATTGAGAAATAAGGTCTGTGCATGACAACTAATAAAAATGATACTCTATTTCTTAGACAGAGAATGAGATTGAAAACCATCTGGACGGTGGACCACTCGTTGATTACGTTTGTGAAATTCATAGCAAAGTAGTGGCGGTATCAGTCACTCGTGTCATGAATAAAAAAGCTAATGACTTACTTCAAAGGAAATTGGACCTTATTGCAGGTGAGTCAAGGATATGACTGAGCGATTTTATGCACATGAGCTACTAAAAATATATGAATGATATTATCAATCATGTCTGATGTCTTTTACCGAGTTTTCAATAAATAAGCAGTCACACGATACAATTTTCCATCCGATTTTCTCATTGGAGTCGCTCTCCACTAAAATCGTACCGTGTAAAAACCTAAGTCGAAAACTAAGTCTGAAATTCGCTTGAAAATCTAATGTGCGTCCGATTTTCAATTCACTCTCTGGTGAGAATTGTGACGTCACAATGACTTTTCCCTTACAACAAAAATATTGAATAGGTTTTATTAATCGAAATTCGTATCGT
Organism: Magallana gigas; assembly: GCF_963853765.1. NCBI lineage: Eukaryota > Metazoa > Mollusca > Bivalvia > Ostreida > Ostreidae > Magallana > Magallana gigas. The sequence goes on from NC_088862.1 coordinate 15,293,712, forward strand.
GTTTCCACCTCAATAATCGACTCAAATCAAATTACCTGAGCAAATCGATTGAAATTCGAATGAAAAGTCGCATCGCGTGGCCGAACCTTTATGTTATGCACTAATAAATTAATTTTTGTTATAACGCCATATACGCTTTCATATTGCCTAAAAAGAATTTTTAAATCGTATAAAAAATGTTACCTACGGCAAAGTAAGACTAACGTCAAAAACATATCAATCCACCTGACGTAACGTTTGTATATGTTGATATCATTTTAGAGGTCAAATGACCGTTTTAATCTGCTATTTTAATATAGCAAAAAATTTAATTTTATGAATGAATTCAATATTTATTAGTTTTATACGGTATATAAAGGGGTTTAAAACAATGTACGCTTTTTTATAAACTGCTTCGCGATTTTTTAAGCGTAAACTGCCCAACCCGTTTTATTTCGTGTAATTCGTGTTTTTCCATTAAATCCTGGTCGTTAAACGACGACGTCAAAAATGAATCATCCAATGCTATATCAATAATTTTTTTATTGAGAATATAAGTGCGCACAATTAACAAGAATTAATTTGTTATTTATTATAGAAAATGCAGGTAAATTAGGCTACAAAGACTGTTACAGGTTTGTCTTATTTCTGCAGTGATTTGTGCACTGATTATATAAATCATCTTACTCTCCCACTTTACTTAATAACAGATTGTTTATGAATTTAATAACTGATTGTCTTGCACCAGTTTTTCAAACATTGAATACATGTATATGTAACATGTTCTTGTGATGTCATAAGATGGTGTGTTTGAATATAAGTTTGTTCATTTATGTAAGTGTCAAAATATTTGTAAAGTATTTTTATACAATTCACGCAATTTGACTTAAGTTAACAAATGAAATACTTCAGTTCACAAACAATTATATGTATAGGCTCTGTGTTGAAAGAAGGTACACAATCTAGTCAATGAATCACTCAACGGTGCCACCTGATTATATTCCTTGTTTCCATTGTTTAAGTGCAAGTTTTAACAATTGAACGTTCATAGTCTGTCCCAAGTTTTTTTTTTCCGCAACAATTGGACGATTGTAATGAAAATGAATATAACTTCCAATTAAATACAATTGACGTCGACAAAATGGAAAAAAAATCAGAGATATTTTAGATGACATTAAATGACATGTCTTCCAGAGAAACACAGGAATGAAAAAAAAATCGTTTTTAAACATGCACAAAAGTACCACCACGTATAACACAGCACGCGGGGTGTATGCTATGTTGTACACGGGGTGTAGGCTTCCGAAGCGAGAAAACGGTGTCGAAGGTACGGTATTTGTCCAGTTAATAAACAAAAGGACTTATTTTGCCAAAAAGAGTACGCTTACAAAAGAAAGCATGAAATACGGAATACATAGACACGTTTTATTCCACTGTACATGTTCTACTTTTCTCATACACCTCAACACAATTCCGACAATCAGGGTGAGTTTGATCCTGACGTGCGTTAATGGTCAAATATCTGGACAAAGGTTCTGTTTATCATCAATGTTTTGATACTAACAATTACATACAATCAGTGTTTGATTATTCATAAATTATCTGTGAATAAAATCAATCGAATACAGAAATATTTGCGAAAAAATGATTTTGTACACGGGGTGTATACAACGTGTTCACAGTACAAGGGGTTTATACAGTCGGTTTTTATAACGAGTTAACGACATTCTAGAGTCTTGACAAGTATATTAGAAAATATCTGTAAACAAAATTATTAAGCAAACTGCTTAACAAAATTGTCAAATTCCCATTTGATAATTTCGAGTTCTTATTCTGTTGTAGAACACAACAAAAATTACAGGTTCTGATATGAGGATTAATCTAGTCAAAATACTCAAATACCAGACTTTGAACACGCCTTCTTATGTCTGTTGAAAGAGGACCTGTATTTAAACAATTCCCCACAACAGCAAGGATATGCAGGAGTGGCTTCATGGATTTTTTTTTAATGTGCACTTTCAGGCATCTTCTCAATGCATATTTTTTGTCGCAATAATGGCAAGAATACCTCTGTTCTGATTTCTCCTTTGTGCAATGTTTCGACTGTTCTTTTAAGATTTTAAAGTTTTTATTGCAAATGGAGCGGTGCTGTGTCTTTTCTTCATGAGACGCCTATGTCGTTTTAAACCGTAATTGTCTTTGAATTTACGTTCACATATGCTACATTCATTACCCCCACCCTTATGCTTAAACTTTATATGGTTTGACAATGCACATGAAGTGTGGTATGCTCAACCACAATGGGGACAGAGGAGGTTTTTTGGCTCTGTATGGACATTTCTATTATGAAGATTCAAGTAATGTCGCGTGGAAAATATTTTTGGGCATTGACTGCATTTAAAGAGTTCATTTTTGTGAGTATTCAGGTGTTTAGACGATCTGTGTTTAAATGACTTTGAGCAAAATTCGCATATAAAGGATTTTTCTTCATCATAAACTTCCTCTGTATGATCAATTTCTATCTTCATCTACAAAGCAGTTTTGGACTAATTTAAAACATTTGATCAAAAGATTTATCAATATACACTGTTGAAAGTCTGTACCTACCGTGTGTTGTGCTAACCAAGCTCTATACATGATAATCAAGAATGACCCAAAACAATATAAAGAGCTACATTATCAAAATAAATAAGCATTAAACATTTGCCATTGATATTATGCACTAGTCTCTGCAAGAAAAACCGATTGTATACACCCCTTGTACAACACGTGTACAAAATCACTTTTTCGCAAATATGTCTGTATTCGATTGATTCTATTCACAGAAAATTTATGTATAATCAAACACAGATGGTATGTAATAATTAGTAACAAAACATTGATGATAAACGGAACCTTTGTCCAGATATTTGATCATTAACGTACGTCAGGGTCAAACTCACCCTGACTGTCGGAATTGTGTTGAGGTGTTTGAGAAAAGTAGAACATGTACAGTGGAATAAAACGTGTCTATGTATTCCGTAATTCATGCTTTCTTCCGTAAGCATACTCTTTTTGGCAAAATAAGTCCTTTAGTTAATTAATTGGACAAATATCGTACCTTCGACACCGTTTTCTCGCTTCGGAAGCCTACACCCCGTGTACAACATAGCATACACCCCGCATGTTGTGTTATACGTGGTGAGTGCCCAAACAATTTTGCCTAAATATGTTACGTTTTCAGTGTTTACTTTTCATATATAGGGTCTAGTTAAAGAATATACAACAAAGGTATAAAAAATTTCAATTTAAGAGAAATTCAGTAACAACTTAATAGAATATTTCAAATTAAAAAAACCTTATATAGGTGAAAAAATGAAACTCTTTGCTTTATTACCACCAGTGACAAAAAATACGCCAAATTTAAAGGAAGACCACACCTTATTACGAAAGTTATGTAAATGAACAGGATTTTTGTTTTATACTTTCAGCTGCAACTAAAAAACAAAAGCTTCACAAATCTAATGCAAAATGGGAAAGGCTGATTCTTCATGTCTGGGTTCAAAATGAGGAGACAGCTAAAATAGTATCCGAAGATGCAACCAAACTACTAAAAGAGCCTAAATACGAAACATTGGTGGTCATCTCTATAGGATTACAGTTCATATTCAACAACGACAAAAATATGTTACAATCTCCCAAACACAAAGCATCGGAGGGGACAAGCTCTACAAGCGAAGCAAGAAAAACACGAAAACGAAAACCACAAGAACAGGAAACTCCCCAAAAACAAAGCCCAAAAAGACCAAAAAAACAAACAACAAAAAAATAAAGAAGAAAATCCTAACCCGAGAAAAGATGCTCTGTGCCTTCCTCCCACAAGAGGGCTTACTCTGCAACAAAAACTCTTTATTCAGCCGTGAAAACCAACCTGACAAGAACAATATATAATCTTTTAAAACTTATTTTAGACATATATCGGACATATCTCTTTTATATCCTCCAAATTTCATATTTAGGCCTTTCAAATAAATTTTAACATCTCTTTTTTTTATCACTTGGCAGTTGGGCGTCACTTTGCTTTGTCCCATATACTTTGCTTGCTCTAAAAATTTTTGCTCTCTCTTGGCCAATTTGGCTCATACTGTGCACCAACAGAGGGTTCTATGAAGGATGGGCAATGAACATATATGGAACGCCATGGCTGCCTTATGTTAGATGATTTTATTATATGCTGTGGGTCTATTATTATATGCTGTGGTTCTATAATTATATGCTGTGGGTCTATAATTATATGATGTGGGTCTATTATTATATGCTGTGGGTCTGTAATTATATGCCGTGGGTCTATTATTATATGCTGTGGATCTATTATTATATGATGTGGGTTCATAATTATATGCTGTGGGTTCATAATTATATGTTGTGGTTTCATTATTATATGCTGTGGTTTCATTATTATATGCTGTGGGTTCATAATTATATGCTGTGGTTTCATTATTTTATGCTGTGGTTTCAATATTATATGCTGTGGGTTCATAATTATAATTATTACCTAATCAAAGGGATTTTGTTGTTTTATTACAGATTAAATATTTGCGTCTATTTTGAACTGCCGGTCAATAGACTGCGATCTATTAGACCGCCGGTCAATAGACTTCGATCTATTGGACCGCCGGTCAATAGACTGCGATCTATTGGACCGCCGGTCAATAGACTGCGATCTATTTGACCGCCGGTCAATAGACTGCGATCTATTTGACCGGTGACGTATTTCAGATCGCTGGTATGTTAATGTTACATCCTTTCTATAGTTCTCATGGAATGTAAATTCCTTTACATAGAAGCTGTTTTTAGTACTTGGTGAAACCAAATTCAATTCAATTCAATGGAGTATCAAATAATCAACAGTTTTAAAGCCTCATATTAGGTAAAAGACTATTTAAACTCTAATAGGTTGAAGACTCCCCCTTCTTTGTGTAAACTAATATTAAATTGAGATGTTGTGATGCATGCAACAGGTTTTGTGCATGTAATAGATGGGGGAAAATCTTAGTATATTGCATAATGGCACGAAAACCATCTGCAATATGCAAATTGTAAACCCCGAAAAATAAAAAAGGAATTAGGTAATAAAACAATTTTTTAATGCTTGAACAGTCAATAGACCAGAATTTTTCCCTTGGTGCAGGGAACAGCTCAGTATGATCTATTGCCCTCGGCCGTTGGCCTCGGGCAATAGATCATACTGAGCTGTTCCCTGCACCTCGGGAAAAATATTCTGGTCTATTAAATTATGAGTAGTTCTTCAAAGGGAAAAAAGCCAAGTTTACTAAAATAAATACAAGATGTGTTTGTGAAACACCGATGTCCCAGAAATGGCAGCGTATGGCGAGGGTTGAAGTTTCTCTAATGCAAGTCAAACTCCAAAGGTCAAGGTCAAAAGACACAATGTGTTGTTATCCAAAGGAAGAGCTTGAAACGAGGAATACATCTATGAAATATGAAAGCCCTAGTGCTAAATGTTAAAAAGTTATGACCAAGGTTCAAGTTTTTGAAAAGTGGGTCAAATTCTTGGGTCAAGGTAAAAAATATACCCATTGAAAGGTCTTGTCAGAATGAATACATATGTGAAGTATGAAAGCCTTAGCACCAATTTGCAAAAGTTATGGCCAAGGTTAAAGTGTGAAAATGTTTGTAAAAGTTGATCAAACTTCATGGTCAAAGGTCAAATTTGGTGTTACCGCAAAAAAGGCCTGTTCATAAGGGATACTTTTGTAAAATATGAAAGCCAGAGCCCAACCCACTCAAAAGTTATGTGCAATTTTAAAGTTTTTGCGGACAGACATATCGATGGACGGAAAGGGCAAAAACTATGTACCCCCAAATCTTCGATGTCAGTGGCATAAAATAAAACTCCTATTGCATAAGAATATTGCACGTACTCTATTACCACTACATTGAGTAGGATCCCCACCCGCAAAATTGAATTTGTGTTGGATTTCCGGGCATTGGGCGAGGCTGAATGCATATCTCTACTTCAGTTCCTCAATCAAATAAAAGATAGTGTTTTCAACATTGCGTACATGTATAGAAAAGGTAACGCACTACAAAATGTGAAGCTTAGTTCCACACAATATTTTTTAAAAAAAAATTTTCTAACAATTTTGCCCAAACGCAAAAGACAGGTAACAAGATTAAAACAATATATGTGTGTATGATGTGGTAGGTATGTTTAATATCTTGTAATTGTACATGTATATATCTGAGCTGTCACAGTGTCTAAGTGTATCTTTCAACAATATCCAAACATCTTTGAAAATCAGCTATTCCATTACTTTGGCAATCCCTGTGAAATTCTTGTTCTAAAGCATTTTGGCATTCTTGACTGATCATTGTGGAAAAGGATTCAAATATTGGCCTGCCTTCCTCAACAATGAATTCATCTACAAATCCCTCAACTCCATAGTTCTGCATATTTTCATGTTCATCCAGACCAACTGGGTTTTGTAACTGCCCTGAAGTCCATAAAATTAAGGGGGTTGACTTTACTGTGCGCAGTCTATGCCTAGCCCATGCATCGCTTTGTGGTTCAAAACCAGATTTTTCTAAACTAGTTTATACAAGTACAAAACATGCAGTATCCATCTAATATTAGTACTATTGCAATTGAAAGATTTGAAAGCAGCAATTCGAATAGCAAGACATTGAAAAAGGCACCTACCATATTTTAACAGAAGTTTGAAGTAAGACCCATAACCAAGGCTCCAATATAAACTTTAATTTCTTTTACTCGTTGAAATGTTTCAACGTTCTTGTAAAGTAAATATCCTTTTTATGAAAGTTCTGAAGGTTTTGTTGTTGATTTCCTGATGCTGTCCTTTTATGTAATGCAGAGGTACGTGTACAATGGTTTACAACCTGACAGTGTAGTATCACAACCTTGCCGATAACCTTCTGTTCGTGAATTACCTGAAACGCAACAAGGTACGAACATTAGTATTAAAATCACATCATTGCTATCACAAATGGTTACAGGACTCTATATTAAAAACTTTAGACAACACCTGTATTGAACGATTAATTAACAATTAATCGATGCGCAAGTCGTTCTACAGAATTATGCATCGATAAAGCTTAGACATGTTGACTTTTGTATTACCCAAAGGATAGACGCGAATTGTGTTTATTTTTTCAAATTTCACTCGGAGCGCGAAATGTAAAAATGTGTTATTGAAAAAATCTAAAAAATTTTTAACAATACTTCAGAACTAAACATTTTGAGCCATTCGTATCATACAGACCTACTGACACAATGTCCCTGTCGGTATCTTACGCATACGTGTACAGGCAAAAATAAATGACTAAAAAATAATGATTGATTAAACTCTCGAGGGGGAAGAATTCGAGGGAACACAGTTTCGCACAAAATGAAAGTAACATGAATTAACACGTGCTATTGTTATGCTTTCAAACAAATTGATTAAAGTCTATATTGATATCAGATAGAAGCTTGCAAAATAAAGTGCACATGTTTTAAAGAGATTTCAAGTTTTAATGTTATTTTTCTAGTGACGTGAAACTTACCGTATCAAAGGCCGAGTATGAGCAATACCTATCGCGTGTTTTATTTTATATTTTTTTTTTACTTAATATAGCTCCTCCCATTGATAGGCGGTGCCAACTTTAGCTCTCTCTCATCCCCAGGCATTGTCACGAAGCTATCTTAGGACCAAAGAGTATGAGCTTTTACCTATCGCGTGTTTCATTTTAATTTTTTAAACTAAATAGATGTGCGGTGCCCAACTCTAGCTCTCTCCGATCCGAAGGCATTGTCACTTTACGAAGAAATCTTAGGACCAAGGTGCGTCCTAAGTACATCTAATGATACGTCTTAGTCTTAAAGGGGCATGGTCACGATTTTGTCGAATTCTTTTTTTCTGTTTTCATTATTTACAATGCTTAAGGAAAGCATTTCTACTGATTAAATGAAATTTGATCGTCTGTTGTAAAGTTATAAGCATCTGATACATTTTTTATTTTATTTAAAAAATGTATCGGATGTCTCCCTGCATAACCCTGTAGGAACCTTAGGAAAAAGCTTCACAATAGCCCTAATATCCCCCAAAACGTTATAATACATAATAATAAGCCTAAGGATGGTCTTAGGACAAGGTAAGTGATAGATATGTTATGCTGCGAATTCACAAATAAAATGCCACTACTTGCGTATCAGAGGGAGCTAGAGCTGACACCGCCTTCTTTGCTTCGAGTAATACAAAAGTCAACATGACTAATCTTTATCAATACATAATTCTGTATAACGACTTGTTCATAGTTTAAAGGTTGATTAATCGTTCAACACAGGCATCATGACTGATATTGAAACTTTAAATTCTTACGAAATTTTAAATTGTGAATGTAACTATGATATGACTTTAATTCTAATTATGACTTAAATTCTAATGTATTTAGTGTTTCATCTCAAGTCGTGCAAGCTCAGTCAGATCATGAATTCTACCAAAACCTATCAAGTAGTCCATGTAGATGCATATTTTTCTCGTATAAATTATAAAAAAAAAGACATGACAAAAACTATATCTCATTTTTGTGCCAAATTTGCTATTTCATGTTCTTGTGATTTAATTGTTCATTGATATGATTAATAATTAGTCATTGCTTAATTTTACAGGATCTATAGAAATCTATAACGTTCGCTTTCCTACTCAATTTTGCAAATAATGCACGACCATGTATTGAGATGATCGTGCAATGACGAAGGATAAAAAATGTTAGAAAATTGTTTCATTGTAAATAATGACTATAATGGGTGAATTCAAACACAAATTTTACAATATATCGACTTCCTAGCATTATCGATTGGTGGCAGGGGATAATTTCGAACGAAAGTCCCGGTCAACATTTTGAAAAAAAGGGAGAACCTGAGGTTTTGCTAGTTATTTGTATACAAGTAAAAGCTTAAGACAAGAAGAGATTTTGTAAGTTTTACGACCAATTTTGTGCAGACATAAACTCGGATAAAAAAGCGATAAAGATTGTGTAATGCATTATAGAAGGAAAGTTGTTGATCGTTACAATATCTATCAGGTAAAATCGTTGCCACGCCCATTTATTTCGTAATTAGGGATTTTTAGGGGCCAAAGTACTTAATTTTGACGCAATATATCTTGAAGTGGAGACATATTTTGTGAAGCATTGTTGAAGAGAAAATGTTTGCATTGACGAATTTAATCGTTCCATTAATCAAAACACCAATGCTGTCTCCATTAAGGATCTAGAGGGCTGGCCCCTAAAATATTCAATCATTTGTATCTCAAAAATGAACAACAATTCTAGATAAGTGTAAGAACAAAAAATGTAAGTAGTCGTGAGATCATTCGAATGAACTCAAGAAATAAGGGCTGGCCCCTTAAATTAGACACTCGTGAACTCTATTACACATACCTTAAAAACGATAAAGATTTCGTAATGCATTATAGAAGCACAGTTGTTGATCGTAACAATATCAGTTTGTAAAACTCTTTTCTAAACCAATTGATGATGTAATTAGGGATTTTAAAGGTCTAAAATCTTAAACCTTAAATGTGCTGTATGTGAAAAAGCAAAACTCTTTCTTAAGCATTTCAAGGGATATTACCAGTCGTATGCATTATCTGAAAGGGAGTGGTTGAGGGGGGAATTCTGAAATGTCATTGATATTTAAATCGTATCGTTTAAAAATTGAACGGAAGACCTACTCGTTACTCGTTACGAGATCGTATCTAGTTTTATCTCTTTCTAATCAAAAATTCGAGTCTATATCATAAGTGCCGTACGAGTTAACAACGGGGGTTCAAATTTTCATTAAATAACTCGGACGTCAATATTAATTCGCTAATACGTTAGCTTAAAGAAACGGTCAACTCGTCTCTGACATAATCATGATAATTTCGTGCAGTCCGTGATTTCTCCTAGGTCGCTGTAGGTTTTGACCAATCCATAAACGGAGCGTGTATATCTAAGTCCTGTTAGTTTCAATCGATGTCAGTTCAACCAATCGATAAACGGGGCGCGTAGATTTCAGTCTGGCTGTTTATATAGAGCTAGGAATTATACTCGGAAGTTGTAAATATGAAAATGAATGTTCAGGAGATTGTGACGCATATATATATATATATATATATATATATATATATATATATATATATATATATATATATATATATATATATATATATATATATATATATAAAATATATATAAAGCACTAAAAATGGCTAACGACACGAACAATAGAAATTGTCAAATTTTCGGGACAACTAGTCCCTTCTTCAGGACCAACAATTTAATTACATGAGTAGAAAACAAAGAACACAAAATCTAAAGCTACTACTAAACTACTTCAGAAACTATAAAAAAGAACAGCTACATAAACATTTGTTCACATTCTTAAAGAAGGTGTTAATACTGTCGCCGATCTCTCTAAAGTAATCAATCGACTGCCAACTTCACGCCAGATTAACCACTTCTGTGCCACAGGGCCGATTTTAGGCCGATTTTAGGCCGATCACACAGTTGCGTAGAGTGCCACGGGGCCGATTTTGGGCCGATTTAAACATAAGATATTTTGTACATCTTTTATGGTTTTAAAGATAACAGTAAGGAAATTTTTGCACATTTAGAATATTAAATATTGCAATTTTTGTGGATAATATATGAATTTTTCGTAAATTAACAAAAGAAAAAATATTATATGTACATATGTTCTACTTTTGATAGTTTAAAATAAAATAAGATTTGCGACACAAATGATTACAGGTTATGCTCTGTTTGTGATGCGAACGAGTTCTTGCTCATAGCAGTATTGAATAAATGGGATAAAAATTCAACTAATTTAAAAATGAAATAGTTTGCACTGAAAATCAGGTTAGAATAATAATTGATGAAACAAATACACACCCGAAGCGATTTAAAATGACGTCATTTTACGTAAGTGACGCCATAATTACATGTGCGTGCTCGCATATTCTGCTTTTTGGAGTCATGCCCCGCCCAACAAAACAAATGTAATTTACAGCACAGAAAAATGCATGTCACTTATCACTTAATTATAATATTTACTGCTATTTTTTTACTAGAAATCTCAAAATATTGTTATTTGTTATACAAGAATTTGCCGAATACAGTGAAAAAAGTGTGTCGTGTTATATTTTTGTTTCACATGTAAAAAAAAATATAGTTTTGAAAATGTTATATGTATTGATTCATGTCAATCTTTTACCAGCATACAGGCTTTAAGTGTATTGCTAATGTTTTAAATGCGTCACAATCTCCTGAACATTCATTTTCATATTTACAACTTCCGAGTATAATTCCTTCTATTTCTTTCGGAAACGTATTGTTAATTCATAGCTCTATATAAACAGCCAGACTGAAATCTACGCGCCCCGTTTATCGATTGGTTGAACCGACATCGATTGAAACTAACAGGACTTAGATATACACGCTCCGTTTATGGATTGGTCAAAACCTACAGCGACCTAGGAGAAATCACGGACTGCACGAAATTATCATGATTATGTCAGAGACGAGTTGACCGTTTCTTTAAGCTAACGTATTAGCGAATTAATATTGACGTCCGAGTTATTTAATGAAAATTTGAACCCCCGTTGTTAACTCGTACGGCACTTATGATATAGACTCGAATTTTTGATTAGAAAGAGATAAAACTAGATACGATCTCGTAACGAGTAACGAGTAGGTCTTCCGTTCAATTTTTAAACGATACGATTTAAATATCAATGACATTTCAGAATTCCCCCCTCAACCACTCCCTTTCAGATAATGCATACGACTGGTAATATCCCTTGAAATGCTTAAGAAAGAGTTTTGCTTTTTCACATACAGCACATTTAAGGTTTAAGATTTTAGACCTTTAAAATCCCTAATTACATCATCAATTGGTTTAGAAAAGAGTTTTACAAACTGATATTGTTACGATCAACAACTGTGCTTCTATAATGCATTACGAAATCTTTATCGTTTTTAAGGTATGTGTAATAGAGTTCACGAGTGTCTAATTTAAGGGGCCAGCCCTTATTTCTTGAGTTCATTCGAATGATCTCACGACTACTTACATTTTTTGTTCTTACACTTATCTAGAATTGTTGTTCATTTTTGAGATACAAATGATTGAATATTTTAGGGGCCAGCCCTCTAGATCCTTAATGGAGACAGCATTGGTGTTTTGATTAATGGAACGATTAAATTCGTCAATGCAAACATTTTCTCTTCAACAATGCTTCACAAAATATGTCTCCATTTCAAGATATATTGCGTCAAAATTTAAGTACTTTGGCCCCTAAAAATCCCTAATTACGAAAAAAATGGGCGTTTCAACGATTTTACCTGATAGATATTGTTACGATCAACAACTTTCCTTCTATAATGCATTACACAATCTTTATCGTTTTTATCCGAGTTTATATCTGCACAAAATTGGTCGTAAAACTTACAAAATCTCTTCTTGTCTTAAGCTTTTACTTGTATACAAATAACTAGCAAAACCTCAGGTTCTCCCTTTTTTTCAAAATGTTGACCGGGACTTTCGTTCGAAACTATCCCCTGCCACCCATCGATAATGCTAGGAGGTCGATATATTGTAAAATTTGTGTTTGAATTCACCCATTATAGTCATTTTTTACAATGAAACAATTTTCTAACATTTTTTATCCTTCGTCATTGCACGATCATCTCAATACATGGTCGTGCATTATTTGCAAAATTGAGTAGGAAAGCGAACGTTATAGATTTCTATAGATCCTGTAAAATTAAGCAATGACTAATTCTTAATCATATCAATGAAAAATTAAATCACAAGAACATGAAAATAGCAAATTTGGCACAAAAATGAGATATAGTTTTTGTCATGTCTTTTTTTTATAATTTATACGAGAAAAATATGCATCTACATGGACTACTTGATAGGTTTTGGTAGATTTTATGATCTGACTGAGCTTGCACGACTTAAGATGAAACACTAAGGTTTAAGAACAATAATAAAAAAAAAATGAAAAAATAAAAATAGGATTAAATGACCTCTTTGACATTGATCGCTGGTCGGGATTCCGCGAATCTCCATCCATATTTTCTGTCTTTTGACGACCTTCTATTGCCAAGTAACAGCACGTTTGATTTAGAAGTTGTTAAAAATGTTTTTATGAACTGCAAGATAATGAAGTGAAAAAAAAAATATAAAAAATGCAAATTTTGGCCGAGGTTTATCTTTCAAAATTGTGCTTATTTTTTAATCAAATGTTTCTGTTAATAAACCAGTCATTGTATGTATGCTGGATGTACGAATGTTTAAATATTGATCTCAGTTTTGCCACAAAGTCCTTTATCTTACTTTTTAGATTTTATTTATAGGCTTTTCCCACATTGTAGATTAGAGGGTATGCTGGATCGTGCGTTCTTCCGTCAGCATTTTAGTTTTTTTGTATGACCCTTCCTTTGACTTTGTACTCAGTACAATAGCCTAGGATTTATAAAACAAATGTCAGGTTAATTGTATAAAGTGATGATGATGATGATGATGATGATGATGATGATGATGATGATGATGATGATGAAAATAATAATAATAATAATCAGAAGAAGTAAAGAAACGTTAAGTTTTATCTAAATCTTATTTTCTACTTAACTGCAGTTTGAAACTTATGACGATGTTGCTCAACCATTGACTACCAATAAAAAATATTAAATATTATCTTTTAAAACACATTTAAACAGGACGTCAATTCACTAAACGACAAATTACAAATAGCAAAGTGTTAGGAGGGGTGTGAGTTGTCTTTTGATTATATATAATTCAATATGAATTGAGTAGACGTTAAACACCTGAGTTGGAATTGCCTAAAAATGTAAATAAAAGAAAATAGGCTCTGATGTTCAGAGAAAAAATTACGAGAGCCTGTCCTTGTTTGTACATATTCTTGCCCTAAAAGAAAAATCATTATGTTACAATAAGCCTCAACAAATTAATTTATAAACTGACGTTTGGACATTTACCTCAGCATTCCTGATATTGTATATTAGAATAAGTAGTAACACAATCGTTGCCATGCCTTCAATCACTTTACGGTGCAAAATTTAAAGAAATAAAATGAAAATATGCACTGTTGTAAAAAAGAACTATCCAAATTAAGTTATGTTGCTTAAATATTGCTTTTCGGTAGATAACGCTTTATTAACAACGAAGCGTAAACTGTTTTAACCCAATAGTCTTTTTGTAGTGAACCATGATGCATTTCATCTCAGGAATGGAATTCAGCTGATTGGTCAGTTTGTTGATTACGTCAGTGTCTCATATAGTTTGTAAATTTATTCCTACGCCACATCAAATAGTTTCCCCGACCTGTTTAAAATCGAAAGGGTTCTATTATTCGTCTACTGGGCAAACCAGTTATTGTATATAAATTGGCAATAATCGAAATTAAGAACAGTGTTTGTACATGCATGGCGTCCTCCTTCGCGCAACTTGTTGCGAAAAGATTGCTACTTTGGTACGTCAGTTGGTTAGATATGCCATGTCATGATTACAAACAGTGTTCATATTCAAAAGTTCAAAGGAAAATTACCAAACAAGGCAGAGCAAACCCGGGACTATAAAAATGGAGGTAGGATCAGGTGCGATGGAGGAGTAATCATCCTCTGCTGACCGTAATAAAGTTTCTCTTCAAATTTACGTACTGTTTTTGTTAGATTTGTTGATCTCTTGGTGGTGGATCTACAACTTCTTGCTAAGTTCGTGGGGATTAATCTCATTATAAACTGAAGGTTTACAGAAAAACTTGCATACCAAAGTTGTTGTATTCGATGTATACCTGGTATGCATTCGGATTTGTCACAAAAATTACTTATTAATGAATTTAAAAATTTTGTTTTCACTGTAGATATACGCTATGCTTGGTTTGTATCCAAAAAAGGATAATATATCCTGTTTGGGTGTTTAGTCTCAACCCGCTATTTCAAAGTAAAAGTAAACATCTCAAATCAACAACTTAATTGTCGAGGTAAGAAACAAACGTTTTATAGCAATAGGAAGTTAGAAGGATATCCAAAGGGAAAAGCTATAGCGGACAGGAGATTAAATTCATTTCATTTTTATAAAAACAAGCAGGCAAACTTTGAATATCCATGTATCGCATAAGTAGCATACCAAATATGATTCAATTGGGTACACACACTTCGAAAGAAGCATTCATCCAAGCATTGATTAAGCGATGATATTGAAAAGGATGTTGTCCTTTTCTAATATAAATCTGTGAAAAATTTTGCTTTACAATTCATATGTTTAGCCGCTTTCTCCCACGACTTCAAGTCGACAGGACATCTGTCTATATATCGTACTGTCTTGGCAGACTTTTTGCAAGACGCCAACGCTATTATCTTTTTATTTAAAAAAAGACCAGTGTATCAATAGTAAAGTTTGCTTTTTCTCTACAATGGTTGTATAGTGTAAGTGCCCAAATGGGAAAATGTTTTTAAACCCACGTCACGTGATAGAATTTTGTGATTTGAACATATTTTGTTGTATACATTACACAAAAGGATTTGAAACAAATTGTTACAACTTACATCTTCCTCTCCTAATGATAATGCATACAATATATACAATTGCTATAGTAACATAACATGTTACTTATAGCTATTGGCTTTATAATAACTATATTCATAAACATGCATTTACAAAGTATATACAAATATTTAGAAAAAAGGTGTTGATATACAATATCAAAATAGCAAAAACAAGAAAAAAAATAAATATTCCAGACTCTTTAATACAGTTTTGAACTGCTGAAAAAATAAAGCAGTTTGTATTGAAGAAAAATTGTCACTATCCCAAATAAGCATGTGTGAATTAATTAAGATGGTTTCCTCTTCACTATAAAAAGTAATTGAAATAGATTGTTCATAGCATTTACATAATTCTTGCATACAAAGAAAAAGGGATATAGACATCCTCATGACCACAAGTACAGTAAGGTGATTTAAAAATGTTTCTTCTGTACACATCATAATTCAAATACAGCTGTGTCTCTATTTGGTATGCAAAATGAATTATAATATTCAGCATTTATCAACCCTTGGTTACAAAAGAGAAAGCGAGGGTAAGAAGAAGGAGTTTTTTCTCATTTAAATCATGAGCGCATGTTTGTCTATTAATTTCCTTTTGTCAAAACATAGACAATGCAAATATACAACTACTGTTAAACGGATAACAATAGACAAACATGCGCCGATCATGTATGAGGTAAATATAAAAAATTTAAAAGTGGGCATCCTCATATCGTATGGAGATTCAAGAAATCGTGATGACTCCTACCCATGAAAATAAAATAGTATATGGTAACAACATACTTTTATCTAACTCAATTACGTAATATTGCAGTTTGGATGTTGACCATTTCTGCAATTGAAGGAAAAATGATTGTTTTAAAAGTTTATTTTCTCGCAAATATCGCATGTCCTTAAATGCAGTCATCCTTTTGATGGATTAGTCCGAGGCCTCAAATTGTGGCAATGGAATCATTAGGAATTCTTGGATGCTAATTGCATGGAAAAACATATGGCAATACATGTGCTTAATCGACCAATAGTGTTGACAAGCATCGCTTCTATAGAATAGGTATGAAGACTCAGAGGTCATTTGAATATATACACTCATTTCAATATCGGCATTGTTTTGAAAAAGCTAGTTGATATTACATGTACGCATGCACATGTAGTTGGTTCACAAAATCAAATCGCCTCTTGCTATGACTTGTACATACTAGTACTTAGAATATGCAATGAATACGTTCATATCAATACACGCGCGTGCATCATTTGAAAAATGGATAGGAATGTGAACGCCAAATTTCCAGTGAGTCTGTAAATAAAAAAAAAATATGAAAAGCAAACTTATGAAAAAATAAATTACATTAGAACAAAATATTTGACACAAAACATGTTATGTTTAATAAATTCCGTAATAAATATACCGAGTCTACAACATGAACATGTACTAGGCAATTTTGCTAAATAGGTTCGGAATTTGTTAAAACTAGACTGACCAACGTTGAAATCATTTTAAACTCATTTTTGGCAGGACATTCTCTTTCATATTTTGTTAGTATGTCAATGATTTATTGATTCAAAAAAACAAAGCAATTCAAAGAAATCTTTTAAAAATTAGTTATATGTGTACATCACTAAATATGCGACGGCAAATAAAAAAAAGAATAAATAAATAAACAATTTAATCTATCTAACTAGTTTACTATCAAAAAGAGTATTCTCTTGAGCAAAGATACTGTTAAGTGCGAGGTTTTTTTTAATTCAAATGCAAATTTTTACGCCAAATTCCCAAAATTAAAAGCATGTACTTCTCTGAGGTGGATCGCAAGTCTGGATTCCGAGAATTTTTATACATGTATTCTGTCTTCCGACGATTCTCTCCAACCAAGTCATAGCATGATTGATCTAAAATTTATTTTAAAAAAAAAATATATAAAGATTGTGCAAGTGAGTTTCAATTTAAAAACTGCGAAACTTGCATGATGTATATATATATATATATATATATATATATATATATATATATATATATATATATATATATATGCATCGCGCACATTTCTAATGGAAGGTTTTATCAATAATTTGTCGTCCGTACAAAGTTGTGACCATGCTTGCAGTCATTGCTTGTTTGTTAATTGTGTAAACATTGAATTTTATGATAAACATACTATTTTGATACATATGTATTGTAATTAATGCGCTGTCGTACTACGTTTCTGCACGCATGAAGTACTTCAAATCTTACATTTATAGGCCTCCGCCGAATTATAGAAAGATGGACATGGTGGATTGTGATTTCTACAATCTGCTTTATAATTTTCTTGTATGACTCTTCCCATGACATTAAACTCTGTGCAATAACCTACAAGTTATAAAGCAAACACCAGATAAAAATTATATGATATTGTTATACTTTCATGTTAAATACTGAAATCTGATTGGTTAAGACGCAGTTAATAATATTTTCTATTACCCTCAGCGTTAGCAACGCACTTAGCAACGGGTAACATTAAAAAATGTTACATGCGCGAAAATTATTCCTATGTAAAAGCAGTAAAATTTTCTTAAAAATTAACACATTCAGTATAACAAAATAAATAGTGCCTGTTTGGGAGGATAACAGTTGAAATTGACACCCCTCGAAAACCATTGTCAACCTCCGCTTCGCGTCGGTTGACAATGGTTTTCTCGGGGTGTCAATTTCAGCTGTTACCCTTCCAAACAGGCACTATTTATATAATAATGGAAAATATAGAAGCATAAGTTTTAATTAAATCCATGTAATTTCTGCATATTGAGGATACATATATTTTGAAACTTAGCCGTTTTGCTCATTCATAGAAAAAAATGAAACGCAATACAATCGACTTTGAAAATTTTTGTATAAATAGTATAAAATTAAAAATAATATCTAAGACTTGCAGCTACCCAAAAAGTATGGAAGTCCAAATACATTAAGAGCGAACTAGTAAAGTGTGTTTTTCTATATTCCACATTTTATTATTTTAACTGAATATAAAGCGTACCAAATATGGTTCGATTAGGTGCACACACTTCAAAAGTAGCATTCATCCAGGTATTGATTACACAATGGTATTGAATACGATGTTGTCCTTTGCTTATAAAAGTCTCTGAACAATTGTACTTCATGGCTTCACAATTCATATTCTTGGCCGAAATTTCCCAGGACTTCAAGTCGACAGGACATCTCTCTACGTATCTTACAGTCTTGACCGACTCTTGACAAGTAGTCAATGCTAGCACCTTTTAATATAAAAGAAACAGTACTAGTGTGTTAAGGTGGTATAGGACACCTCCATGTTGTGATGTACTATTTATCAAAATAAACAATAAATTCAATTGAATTTTATAAGTTTTTTTTTCAAAATTGTTGATTAACAGCGTTGCGCATTGGGTTAGAAGGCTCACTACGAATCTGTAAATCACGAGTTCCAATCCCGCTTGTGGTTTTGAAATTTTTGCCTTTTCAAAATTTTGTAAAACCGTATTTTTGGTTTAATATTGTAAATTTTGAAAATTCTAAACCGATAAAAGATTATAAATATAATGTATTTTTATCCACATAAACATCGATTTGGTAGAATCGGTTTGAAATTAGTGGAGGACGAGATATGCGTACTCCAACATCTAGACAAGAAAGAAAATGGAATTTACTATCCTCACTAAACCTAAAAAGGGAAATGACGCTATATTCACAAAAACTTTTGATAGTAGGGTGTGGTGTCAGTCCTCTGTTCATTTATTTTGTAAATTTTGATTTTATTTTAGCATATCTTTGATCAACTTTGAACAAAAAGAATGGAAATGGGAATACGTGTAAATGTTGACCAAAAAAAACTACAAGAGTCACCCCCTCTCCACACACCCCCTCAATCATTCTCGTTATTCCGTTTGTACATTTATGAAAAATCATTATATCACAATAAGCCTCAACAAATTAAAGTTAAAAACTGTCGGTTAGACATTTACCTCAGGGATCATGCACGTGTACATTATAAACAGTGGAAACAAAGTCGTTGCCATGTTCATTTTACTGGTGCAATGAACGTGTTATTAGCACAGCTGAAAAGAAATTAAAAATATTTTCAGGCATTTGAATCAAAACAAAAAAAAAACCCTCAAAAACTCGCCGTTATATACTCATGGAGTTAAGCAGTTTTCGCTTAAGAAACGATGAAGCGTACAGGTATACTCACCATGTACACTACAACATGCGGGGTGTATCACTATGCTATGTTGTACACGGGTGTACGCTCTCGAGGCGGCGGAAAGGATGTCAAACGACAATTTTTGTCTAAATGCCGAACATATGGACTTATTTTACCAGTCAAAATGTGCTAACAGAAAAAGCATTGTTTAAGGATTATATAGAGCTGTTTGAATCCACAGTTCAATAGCTGCAGGTCTGTAGCTCCCGGTCTGGAAATATTCGGATCTACTTTCTAAGTGCCCGTAGACTTACATTTAACGATAAAAGAAATTAAATATGTTCATTTTGCTTTTATTTGTGACTAACTGTTGATCAAGTTTTACTGATGATCGAGTTGAAACACGGATATGCTACAAATATATTTACCAAGTGATAGAAAACTGACAACGACTTTAAATTGAATTTTTACATCAAGGCGGCTCAGCAAATACACATCAAATTTGTGTAAATTTCAGAAGAATACCTTTTAAGGTCATGCATTTGATGAAACAAAAACTGTACAATGACAAGGAATAAAGATCTTTATTTCATCATCCTATATTCACTGACTGTTTAACTAGAATTGAGAAAAAGGGACTAAATATCAAGTACTTTTTACACACTAACTGATGTCGTAAGTTCAAAAATATGTACAACTAGAGCAAAGCTCGTTGCAAAGCAACGAGTGGGTCTTCCATTTAGGTCGGAAGTAAAGCTGGAAGTTCCTGTAAGAAGCAGAGCTCTTGAACCAATAACAATAGTAACTAAAATAAAAAGATGAAAAAATCGAATTATTCCTGGTACGACTTAACAAAAAACGAATAATTTTAAGTACGACTTAACAAAAACCTTTCCGATTTCAAGAACGACTTAACAAAAAAAATCCGAATGTGTTCAAGTACGACTTAACAATTATTTTTGGTTCGAGTTAATTTTACTTTGAACATTACGCTATTTTTTAAACCAAGGAAGCGGAATCAAAATTTCCGAAAAAATCAATTTTTAAACCCCGATATCTCTAATATGCATCGACCGAGTTTAAAACGGCTTTCATTGTTAGATTCGGCTTGATAAGCTCTACAAAACACATATTCATTTTTGATTTGTTCAGAAAATTCATTTTTTCGAAAAATTTGTTTCACTTCCGGTTCCGACCGGAAGTAACAGATTTTCATTTCGAGCCTTATTACAGAGGTAAATCGACCAAATCATAAGCATTGAAAATTTCAAGACTCTATCTTAAAGCGTTTTTGAGAAACGCCGCGGACAAAATGACTTTTTGAAAATTTTAAAAATGACGTAACGTTAAAACGGAAGTGACATTTTCAAAGAAACTTCATAAACTTCGAGGTATTATGATTGCACATAATCTCTGAAAGTTTCATTAAAATCGGTTGTAAACTTTTTGAGTTATAAAGCCGAAAAGGAGTCAGAAAGAAAAAAAAAAAAGAACTAGAGCAAAGCTCGTTGCAAAGCAACGAGTGGGTCTTCCTTTAATGTCAGAAGTAAACCTGGAAGTTCCTGTAAGAAGCAGAGCTCTTAAACCACAACAAGAGTAACGAAAATAAAAAGATGAAAAAATCGAATTATTCCTGGTACGACTTAACAAAATACGAATGATTTTAAGTACGACTTAACAAAAACCTTTCCGATTTTAAGAACGACTCAACAAAAAAATCCGAATGTGTTCAAGTACGACTTAACAATTATTTTTGGTACGAGTTAATCTTAATTTGAACATTACGCTATTTTTCAAACCAAGGAAGTGGAATCAAAATTTCCGGAAAAATCAATTTTTAAACCCCGATATCTCTGTTATGCATCGTCCGATTTTAAAACGGCTTTTAGTGTTAGATTCAGCTTAATAAGCTCTACAAAACATATATTCGTTTTTGATTTGATCAGAAAATTCATTTTTTCGAAAAATTTGTTTCATTTCCGGTTTCGACCGGAAGTGACAGATTTTCATTTCGAGCCTTATTACACAGGTAAATCGACCAAATCATAATCATTGAAAATTTCAAGCCTCTAAAAGCGTTTTTGAGAAACGCCGCGGACAAAATGACTTTTTGAAAATTTTAAAAATGACGTTACGTAAAAACGGAAGTGACGTTGTTGAGAAATTATTAACATCTTTGAGGGATAATAGTTTCACATTATCTCTGAAAATTTCATCAAAATCGGTTGGAAACTTTTTGAGTTATAAAGCCGAGAATGAGTCAGAAAAAAAAGAAAAAGTATAATAATAAAAAGAAACCGTAGAATAACAAGAGGGTCTTCCGTTGAAAACGGAACTCGTTGCAAAGCAACGAGTGGGTCTTCCTTTAATGTCGGAAGTAAAGCTGGAAGTTCCTGTAAGAAGCAGAGCTCTTAAACCAATAACAAGAGTAACTAAAATAAAAAGATGAAAAAAATCGAATTATTCCTGGTATGACTTAATAAAATCCGAATGATTTTAAGAACGACTTAAAATCAACCTTCCTGATTACAAGAACGACTTAACAAAAAAATTCGAATGTGTTTAAGTACGACTTAACAATTATTTTTGGTACGAGTTAATTTTACTTTGAACATTACGCTATTTTTTAAACCAAGGACGCGGAATCAAAATTTCCGGAAAAATCAATTTTTAAACCCCGATATCTCTGAAATGCATCATACGATTTTAAAACGGTTTTCAGTGTTAGATTCAACTTGATAAGGTCTACAAAACACATATTCATTTTTGAATTGATCAGAAAATTCATTTTTTCGAAAAATTTGATTTACTTCCGGTTTCGACCGGAAGTGACGGATTTTTATTTCCAGCCTTATTACAAAGGCAAAACGATCAATATGTAAGCGCGAAAAATTTCAACTTTCTATCTTGAAGCGTTTTTGAAAAAAGCCGCGGACAAAATTACTATTTGAAAATTTTAAAAATGACGTAACGTAAAAACGGAAGTGACGTTACTATAGAAACTTTAACATCTTCGAGGCATTATAATTGCACATAATCTCTGAAAGTTTCATAAAAATCGGTTAGACACTTTTTAAGTTATGAAGCCGAAAAGAAGTCAGAAAAAAAAAGAAAAAGTATAATAACTAGAGCAAAGCTCGTTGCAAAGCAACGAGTGGGTTTTCCGCTAATGTCGAAAGCAACGCTAGAAGTACGTCTAAGAAGCAGAGTTCTTAATCTAGTAACAAAGAAACCTAAGTACAAAAAGATAAAAAAAAAAACCGAATGATTTTTGGTACAACTTAACATAATCCGAATGGTTTTAAGCACGACTTAACTAAAAACCCTTAACCATTTCAAGAACGACTTAAAAAAAAACAATGTGTTTAATTACGACTTAACAAATTTGACTTCATTTTAGATACAAGTTAACTTTACCTTGAACAAACATCTTTTTTCTTAACCCAGAATGCAAAATTAAAATTTACGTAAAAAATCAATTTTGTTTAAAACATAATTCTGAGCAACTTTTCCTCTTCACTGCTTTTCAAAGGGTTGACCTTTCGTACTGTGTGCTCGTTGCGTCATTAATTGTCAGAAACTTATCGATGTAAAGTTTACTTTACTGTACCTCTGTGAATATTTTCTATGTAAAATTACTATGAACCAGACAACATTGAAATGGTGAACATTTCAAAGGGCCCCGCTTATGTTATTTCAGAGAATTTTGCTTTGACCTTGACCTTTAACTTGAAATTTTTCCAGCTGGCATAGAACTTTTAATTCAATTTCATTCCCCCTAACATACATGCATTTTTGTTCAATCTGACCAAGATTAAGCATATTTGGAAAATTATCTACTGTCTAAAACTAATTTTAAAAAGATCTGCTATGACCTTCACATTGACAGACTTGGTTCAAGGTCACTGCACGCCATTTAAGAAATAAACAACGTTATTTAGTGAACATGGCGTTATGAATAGCAATTGCTCTGTTGGCATATTCCATGATGCGCGCTAGCGCATCATGGAAAATATGCCAGCAGAGCAGTTGCTATTCATAACGCCATGTTCACTAAATAATCGTTGTTTATTACTTATATTTGCATTTTACCACTCGCAAATACCCTGTATTAGCCTAGACCTTGACATTTAGCTATTACATCAAAAGGAAACATTCAGACTGTAATGTATCTTTTTAATTCACATAGATTTGTTAACAGAATCAATGACAGTAATTCCTTTAAAATGTTATCAAATACATGTTTTAATATTACATGTAAATACGTCAATTTTAATGGAGTTGGAGAAAAACACATGATGTATCGTATAGTGGTTTAAATCTATAACGTCATGGAAAAGTATACATAACGTTACACCTTTATGACGTCATAGTATACTGACAGAGCAATTGCGATTATAGAGAAATAATTGCAGCTCCTCCGTATGGGCTTACAGTGGGAAAGAACAATGGAAATGCAAATATTAACCAATAAACTCTGTAAAGGTAAAATATTAGCCAAATAGGGGCTAAAAGGAGAGTATATCTATGCTCTCAAAATATGGATTTTTGTGTGTTCTGATATGACCTTGACTCTTCATCTACAAATATCATTCGAGGTCATTGCATATATTTTGATCAAAGGCATCATGTGGGTGAAGTATGAGGCTGAATGGAGCAAAGGGAGAGAAGATATACTCCGGACAAGGATTTTTAAAAATATAATTCTGCTATGACCTTCACAGTTTCTTTTCACTGAAAATAGGTTCAAGGTCACTACACACCCTTTACTCAAAAGCTCTGCTTATGTGAAGTCTGAGCCAAATAGGGGTTAGTAGAAAGTATATATGCTCTCAAAAAAGGATTTTTGCATGATCCGATATGATCTTCACCCGTTACCTAGAAATTTTATGCAAGGTCACTGCACATCGTTTAACCATCGAGACACTCTGCGAGTATTAGCCAGATTGGACCAAAGGGAAAAAAGATATGCCCCAGACAAGGATTTTATATATATAATTCTGCTATGACCTTAACCTTATACCTAAAAACATGGTTCAAGGTCACTGCACATCCTTCAACCAAAGGAACCCTGTGGATGAGGTATGAGCCAGATTGGGCCAAGGGGAGAGAAGCTATGCTCCAGTCAAGCAATCTCGGATGGACAGACGGACAAATTGATCACTAGAAGGCGCCCGCATAAACATGCCTTTTTATCTAATTTAAAATAGTATCCATGCTATCTGCCCTTGGTGAATAGTCATCAAAACCATTCATCAGCAGAATTTGATTTCCCTCCTTTTTAAGGTGGTATGGGACATCTGTCGATATTAATGTGGATTAAAGTACTATATAATTGAAAAATTTTCACCGGTTTAGAATTTTCAAATTTTACAATATTTAACCAAAAAATAGCTTTTAAAAATATTTGAAAAGGTAAAAATCGTAAAAAACCCAGCGGGTTTCGAACTCATGACTTACAGGTTCCTACTAAACCCTCTAACCCACTGCGTTAAGGAGTTAGGTGACCATTTTTGAAAAGAAACTACATGTACTTAAATAATTACACTTTATTTTATTGTTTATTTCGATAAACAATACGTCACAACATGGAAGTGTCCCATATCACCTTAAACTCGGAACACCTCTGACCTAATAAGATCGCCGCATTAAATACAAAGTTTGATTTAACTCTAATTTGCTTATCGTCAAGAAATTCTGCATCGCTGACAAATAAAGTTTTCTTCTGTATAATGAAATACCAATTAACTG
This sequence comes from Magallana gigas, assembly GCF_963853765.1. Lineage (NCBI taxonomy): Eukaryota > Metazoa > Mollusca > Bivalvia > Ostreida > Ostreidae > Magallana > Magallana gigas. The sequence goes on from NC_088862.1 coordinate 15,319,214, forward strand.
ACTATTCGGACAATAGCAAGTTTATTGTCCCACTCCACAGCAACTATTTCCCTTGGCTTTGCCTCATTAAATAGTTGCTGTCTTGGGGGACAATAAACTTGCTATTGTCCTCATACCCAGTAAATACTAAATAGGCATATAATATCCCATCCACCTACATTTCATGTTATATAACCTCCCGTTTGTAACCTTCAATTTCACTGTAAAGTCAACACATCTGTCATAGCCGCAAGTTTCACAATTTATTTCTGCTTCTCATGTACTTAAAATTAGGGGCCTTAATATTGCTTACCAATTCCAACAAGAGACATCCCTCTAACTATTGATAATCATTAAAATTCATTTCATGAATCTACGCAACAATGATAAACCTTCAAGTACAGTCACTCTCAATTTTACAAAAATATTGACGATACTTTATCTGAAACTGTTCCTTGTACCTTTAACTTAGTACACTAACATTTTTATGAAAAGACGGTTTGTCTTAGAATAAGAAAGCTAAAGCAATTCTGAGAAAAAGAATACTACATATTGCCAATTCCATTGAGGTTTGATAAAAATATGGCCATTTAAGTGAACCCACCATTTCCAATTTCCTTTAGTAAACACAGATTTACAGGGTTCTCCATAGTAAAACATCTTTACCTGACCTTTTAGAGGTCAACTATTGTTCAACCACCTTTAAAAAGAAACCTTATACAATACAACATATGCCTACATGATATAATCATGATAAAAGCTTCACATCACTTAGAAATACCCTTACATGTATACCCCCCCCCCCCCCCAATCTTTTGATTTTCATAAAAAGTCATGGTTTGAAATGTTTTACCTAATTTTATGAAACGTGTGGCAATTTCCTTGAGTAATTTCTCACACATATTTGAAAACAATCATCAATGATTCTAAAATTTGATCTTTATTTGTTTATTGTATGATTTGTACCATTTTAATTAACAAATAGACAGCTGTCCTGCTTGTGATTTCTTGTTTTCATGAAAAAAGTAAGCTAACAATCATATTTAGTGAATATCTAATCTATTCTAATTTCTAGTCTCCTTCTAACCATGCTAAAACAGTAAGTTACAACCTACAAGTTAGACATCTGCCTTAAATTAGAATTAAATTCAAACACACTCAGGTAGCTGAAGACAGAGTTAATTTCAATGAAAAATGTTCAAATTTGACATGTTTTTCTACTTTTTTTCTGCATATATACCTTAGAAAGGTAGAAATAGGTTGTTTCTTGTTCATTTCAAAAGTAATTATCATAGCAGATGTTATTTGAAAGTCAAATGTACATTTACATATCCTACATGTAATCTTAATGCAGACAATTAAATAGAGGGGGGGGGGGATTTTTCAATTATGTAAACACATCTAAATATCTTTATGAAATAAAAAATAAAGGAAACATAATTGCATACTTTTATTGAAAAACAAATTTTCACAGCAATTATGAATTTCTTTAAACAGCCTTAATTTTGTTTTCATAATTTCTTATCAAACACAAACCACAACATGGCATGATGCTTTCTTCAAGTTCCATTATTGTTCATGCATTATTGGATTTAATTTGAATTACCGGTAAATAGTCTGTAGAACACAAGGAATATGCATGTGGATAGAGGTGACAGGTTAATCTCAGGACCTGACCCACAAGAATCAACAGGTACCGGTAAAAGCCATGTGGGAACAAGAGGCTGTTTTGCGCTGAAATAAAAAAAAAAAATAATTAGCTGTGTTTACATACATGTACTAGTAATAGCTGTGTTTACATTAACATATGCATAGTATTTCTGTAAAAAATACACTGACCATGCAGTGTAATAAGTATGACATATCCCAATACATGATATAACATTTAGGCAGTACAAGATCAAAAAATTGCATATCAAGTCATAATATAATATTAAATACGGTACCGTACTTGTAGTGCAACAGTCAATATTTCAATTCGTAAATTACAAATGAATATTACCCACCGAACAGCGTCAAAGTACATGTACTGGTATTAGCTTCTGGTATACCATTTTTTATCAATTCTACTGTGTTTTGTTTTTTTTGGCAAATAAATTTAGCGAGGGTTTTTGTTTATTTTCTAATAAATTACATGTTTTAAAAACAATACTATGTGTAATAAGCATAAAACATTGATGAGTAAACTTAATGAAGAATTTTTAATAGATTATTTTTCACAGAATGTGGTACATTACATGTATGTCAATCTTTATAAAACTAGCGTATATTTCGTGCGCCATAAATTGCAAGTTTTTTGTAAATATCATTTACTTGCATGATAGGTATATATGGTCTAACCAAAATTTTCTTCATAAAGCTACAGCTGTATGTACCACATATATGTTTTGTCACAAGTATACATTTAAAAAAAAAATACCCAAATTCCAACAGTTGAAATAAACTCAACTCATTCTCTGATAAGTTCATTGTGTTTTGTGCGTGCATATCTTATTTGTCTGCTGCAACAGCAGCCAATCAGCGGTAAGCTGAATCCACAAAAAAAAAGTTTGTGTTTTAGGAGCGGGTAAATTGTTTATGCGACACTGTCAAGAAAACCACACCAAAAAATAACAAGAAACATAAATATTCACTTAAATGTATTGTGTTGTAAAGTAAAGGTTTTTATCACTTATTGCATCTTGCAAAACATGTGATGACCCTTAATCATCTGTCATATATCTGATATACATGTATATGTAAAAGATGGGAGAAATAACGATATAACAAACTGGGATTCGAACCTTGCCCTCTGAGTCTCTAGTCAAGTGCTCTACCAACTGAGCTACATGTATCTGGCACCGGTATTCAAACCAGTCTGAGCGTCACATTCCTCCCCCCTTAAATGATCTTCACCCTCGAAGATCACCCCTGGCAGGATCGAGTTAACCTGTTAGTTCCAGGGGTTGGTCACAACACCAATATTGTAACAGGATGGTAGAAATAATGAAGGACCAAACCGGGATTTGAACCTGGGCCCCCTGAATCTCTAGTCAGGTGCTCTACCAACTGAGCTATCTGGCACTGGTATTCAAACCGGTCTGATCGTCACATATATATAGAATTATTTTAAACAATGTTGTTCAATAAAAAATAACACTCGCAACCTTCAGTTTTTGTCGGTAATTAATCAATATTGGCGTGCGATCATTTCTCGCCGAGTACCATTTCTCACCAGTGCATTGTTACGTCATTTTATCAACACATAAAATTACATACGAAAATATGATGTAACAGTGCACCAGCGAGAAATGGTCCTCGGCGAGAACTGCTCGCACGCCAGTACTGCAAGTAGTCAGATTAAAAAAAGACAATAAAAAATTACATTTAAAACATTAACAAAGACAATTTAAGTACACATCATAACTGCTAAACAAGAAAAATTATGTGAACTGGTAGAATGGTACGCAGAGTTCTAACTTGTAACCTACATGTAGAAGTACATGTACCGGGTACCCGTTCGTCTGCTAAACCTCTCTAATTATACAATGATCGGCATCATAAATATATTAAAGTCATGTTTTAACTCTGAAGTCTGAAGTATACAATTTTATTTACTTGAAGTTATGTCTACAGGGTATTCATGACTACATTTGGAGTCTTCTGCACAAGAATATATGATATGTTTCTAATTAGACCCTGCTTTGAATTTTGAGTTGAAAATTCACAATCTGTTATTTTTTTAAATAGATAAATTCAGTTACCCTTTCCAGTCCCCCATGAACCTCGAGCGAGTCTAAACATCCATGAAACATGTAAAAATTACACGGTAGTAAACAAACACCCACATCATAACAAAAACATCTATAACAGTGTGCACGTACTGACATGTGCATCTATACTATATACTAAATTTTAATCAGTTAACAAGAAATTTTAAAAGGAGTAAAAGCCTCACCTTCTTCAGTAACATCCACATAAATCACACACTTTAATGTCCATCTTTTCTCCTTTATTACTCGTAGCTTATCAACGGCTGATCGTCGACAGAAGTGTGGCTGTCAGAATTTCCTCGTAAACGATTCACACGAGAAAAATATCCTCCTTAAACAAATATGTAGTATTGTTCCCTGTGCATGTTCATATGTTTCACAGTAAATTGAAAATGCATGTATACACCGAAAGAATACACAACTTCTCTTCTGCATTACGGCTCTCTCTTTTCTACAATGCCGTTCGTTACTGTTTACATTCGGCGCGCGCGCGGGGGTTAGATACAGGGGCGCCCCGACAAATAGTTGCACATAGAACGTTTAAATAATGTGTGTTCATTGAATTCATAAATGATATAGATGAAAAAAATGAAATTGAATCACAACAATTTATCTAAGACGCAACACAACGTAATGCAGTAAATGCCTGGGCCTGAAAGTGGCATTTGTATGTAGACATATTAACTCGTTCATGTACGATTCTCACATATTTGTTTTATGAAATTTGAAAAAAAATATAGCACAGAACTTGTTTAATTTGATACCAAATGACATTATTTAATATATTAACAATAACTGAATTCATTTTTTTTCATTAAATGATAATGATTTTTGCTATCAGAAAAATACGTGTATGAGCTGCTGACCCCTAATTATAGGGGCCAGCCCTTTTTTCTTAATTTTAAATGAAAGCTCTCGTTATTCTAAACAACTTTTGCTCTATATGTATTAACAAAATATTTTTAGTTTAAAGGTTATTATACAAAGAACAACAAAATTTCAGACCCCCCAAAACCTTATACTTTACCGGCAAATAGCTTAAAAACTAAAAAACATTTTGCCAAACTTTTCATGCCAGCAAAACTATAAAATGTTACCAACAATTCTGCTAAATTTCATGCAACTATCTTTTGTAGTTCCCGAGATCAAGTCTGGACAAAAGACCCCCCAATTTTCAATGAAAGGGCAATAACTCATAACCGGAAGTGAATTTTAAAAATTTGAAAAAAACGTCTCGAGATATTAACATTGTCTACATACCCTGAAAGTTTCATAACAATCAGACAACAAATGTACGAGAAATGGCCTACACAAAATTTGCGGATTAAAAAAAAAAAATAACTAGAGCAAAGCTCGTTGCAAAGCAACCAGTGGGTTTTCCGTTAATGTCGGAAGTAAAGCTGGAAGTTCCTGTAAGAAGCAGAGCTCATAAAATAATTAGATAGTAACTAAAATATAAAAGATGAAAAAAATCGAATTATTCCTGGTACAACTTAACAAAATACGAATGGTTTTAAGTACGACTTAACATACACCTTTCCGATTTCAAGAACGACTTAACAAAAACAATCCAAATGTGTTCAAGTACGACTTAACAATTATTTTTGGTACGAGTTGATTTCACTTTAAACATTACGCTTTTTTTAAACCATGGACGCGGAATCAAAATTTCCGGAAAAATCAATTTTTGAACCCCGATATCTCTGTAATGCATCGTCCGATTTTAAAACGGGTTTCGGTTTTAAATTAAGCTTAATAAAAGCTTCTTTGCTGCTTTATGATTAATATCAAATTATTGGTCAGAAAAAAGTTATTATGAAAAGACTTAGTAGCCCTTCTGGCCCCTAATTTGAGGGGTCAGCCCCTTTTTCTTGATATCAAATAAAAGGTCTCGCTAATATAAACATATTTTGTTCTACAAGTGTTCATGAATTGTAAACCGTTCTCGAGATATCTGTACAAATGTGTTTTAGGGGCCGACCCTTTAACCCCTAGTACCCCTTGTAGATGAATGTCTGTAGATTACCGGGGCCACTAACAACAACATTTTTTGTATCATATTGTTAAGAACATTATTTTGAAGAACTTTTGTTCTACATTGCTTTTAAAAATATTTCTCCTTTTTCAGATATTAATGATCAAAGTTTTGAACTTCTGGCCCCTTGAAACCCCTAATTACGTAATATATGACTTAAGTATGGTACTGTATAGATAAACAGCTGTACAATGAACATTTTTGCTTCTATAGTTGATAACAAATTATTGTTCACTAAAAAGTTATCGCAAATAGACTTTAGAGCCCTCTTGGCCCCTAATTTGAGGGGACAGCCCCTTTTTCTTGATATCAAATAAAAGCCCGTGCAAATTGAAACAGCTTTTGCATTACATGTTTTAACAAAATATTTATACGTCAAAAGATATTACGGAAAATGTGCGAAAATTTTGTGAAAAAATTTGGTGCTAATTTTCAGGTTCAGGCGAGCTTCTAGGCCTTGCGCATTTTTCGCAATTGGAAGCATGGAGGGAAATCTACAGACATTCATCTACAATCCCTGCAAATTTCAAGCTTTTATCATGATTAGTTTCAGAGGAGATGCGTGGACAAAATGACCCTTAAAAATTTACAAAATCGTCCATATCTGAAACCGGAAGTGACGTAATCATTTGAAATTTTAATAATCAGTAGCAACATTGATGCTTTATAACTCCTAAAAATTTGGTGTAAATCGGTTGAATAGTTTCTGAGAAATAACGCTCCAAAAAAGTCAGAAAAAGAAAAAAAAGTATAACTAGAGCAAAGCTCGTTGCAAAGCAACGAGTGGGTCTTCCGTTAATGTTGGAAGTAAAGCTGAAAGTTCCTGTAAGAAGCAGAGCTCTTTAACCGATAACAAGAGTAACTAAAATAAAAAGATAAAATAAATCGAATTATTCCTGGTACGACTTAACAAAATACGAATGATTTTAAGTACGACTTAACAAAAACCTTTCCGATTTCAAGAACAACTTAACACAAAAAATCCGAATGTGTTACAGTACGACTTAACAATTATTTTTGGTACGAGTTAATTTTACTTTGAACATTACGCTATTTCTGAAACCAAGGACGCGGAATCAAAATTTCCGGAAAAATCAATTTTTAAACCCCGATATCTCTGTAATGCATCATCTGATTTTAAAACGGCTTTCAGTGTTAGATTCAGCTTGATAAGGTCTACAAAACAGATATTCATTTTTGATTTGATCAGAAAATTCATTTTTTCGAAAAATTTGATTTACTTCCGGTTTCGACCGGAAGTGACGTATTTTAATTTCCAGCCTTATTACAAAGGCCAATCGATCAATATATAAGCACGAAAAATTTCAACTTTTTATCTTGGAGCGTTTTTGAAAAAAGCCGTGGACAAAATGACTTTTTGAAAATTTTAAAAATGACGTAACGTAAAAATGGAAGTGACGTTACTATAGAAACTTTAACATCTTCGAGGCATAATAATTGCACATAATCTCTGAAAGTTTCATAAAAATCGGTTAAAAACTTTTTGAGTTATGAAGCCGAAAAGAAGTCAGAAAAAAAAATAAAAAGTATAATAATAACTAGAGCAAAGCTCGTTGCAAAGCAACGAGTGGGTCTTCCGTTAATGTCGGAAGTAAAGCTGGAAGTTCCTGTTAGAAGCAGAGCTCTTAAACCAACAACAAGAGTAACGCAAATAAAAAGATGAAAAAATCGAATTATTTCGGTACGACTTAACAAAATACGAATGATTTTAAGTACGACTTAACAAAAACATTTCCGATTTCAAGAACGACTTCACAAAAAAAAATCCGAATGTGTTCAAGTACGACTTAACAATTATTTTTGGTACGAGTTAATTTTACTTTGAATATTACGCTATTTTTTAAACCAAGGAAGCGGAATCAAAATTTCCGGAAAAATCAATTTTTAAACCCCGATATCTCTGTTATGCATTGTCCGATTTTAAAACGGATTTCAGTGTTAGATTCAGCTTAATAAGCTCTACAAAACGCATATTCGTTTTTGATTTGATCAGAAAATTCATTTTTTCGAAAAATTTGTTTCACTTCCGGTTTCGACCAGAAGTGACAGATTTTCATTTCGAGCCTTATTACAGAAGTAAATCGACCAAATCATAACCATTGAAAATTTCAAGCCTCTATCTTAAAGCGTTTTTGAGAAACGCCGCGGACAAAATGACTTTTTGAAAATTTTAAAAATGACGTAACGTAAAAACGGAAGTGACGTTTTCAAAGAAACTTAACAAACTTTGAGGTATTATAGTTGCACACAACCTCTGAAAATTTCATCAAAATCGGTTGTAAACTTTTTGAGTTATAAAGCCGAAAAGGAGTCAGAAAAAAAAATAAAAAGAACTAGAGCAAAGCTCGTTGCAAAGCAACGAGTGGGTCTTCCGTTAATGTCAGAAGTAAAGCTGGAAGTTCCTGTAAGAAGCAGACCTCTTAAACCAATAACAAGAGTAATAAAAAGAAAAAGATGAAAAAAATCGAATTATTCCTGGTACGACTTAACAAAATCCGAATGATTTTAAGTACGAATTAACAAAAACCTTTTTGATTTTAAGAACGACTTAACAAAAAAAATCCGAATGTGTTTAAGTACGACTTAACAATTATTTTTGGTACGAGTTAACTTTACGATTAACATTATGCTATTTTTTAAACCAAGGACGCGGAATCAAAATTTCCGGAAAAATCAATTTTTAAACCCCGATATCTCTGTAATGCATCGTCCGATTTTAAAACGGCTTTCAGTGTTAGATTCAGCTTAATAAGCTTTACAAAATACATATTCATTTTTGATTTGATCAGAAAATTCATTTTTTCGAAAAATTTGTTTCACTTCCGGTTTCGACCGGAAGTGACAGATTTTCATTTCGAGCCTTATTAAAGAGGTAAATCGACCAAATCATAACCATTGAAAATTTCAAGCCTCTATCTTAAAGCGTTTTTGAGAAAAGTCCGGGACAAAATGACTTTTTGAAATTTTTAAAAATGACGTCACGTCAAAACCGAGGTGACGTTCTCTTTAAAACTTTTACATTTTTGAGGGACGCCAACTTGCAAACATCTCTGAAAGTTTCATAAAAATCGGTTAAAAACTTTTTGAGTTATGAAGCAAAAAAGGAGTCAGAAGAAAAGAAAAAGAATAATAACTAGAGCAAAGCTCGTTGCAAAGCAACGAGTGGGTCTTCCGTTAATGTCGGAAGTAAAGCTGGAAGTTCCTGTAAGAAGCAGATCTCTTTAACCAATAACAAGAGTAACGAAAATAAAAAGATGAAAAAATCGAATATTCCTGGTACGACTTAACAAAATACGAATGATTTTAAGTACGACTTAACAAAAACCTTTCCGATTTTAAGAACGACTTAACAAAAAAAATCCGAATGTGTTCAAGTACGACTTAGCAATTATTTTTGGTACGAGTTAATTTTACTTTAAACATTACGCTATTTTTTAAACCAAGGTCGTGGAATCAAAATTTCCGGAGAAAATCAATTTTTAAACCCCGATATCTCTGTAATGCATCGGCCGATTTTAAAACGGTTTTCAGTGTTAGATTCAGCTTAATAAGCTCTATAAAACACATATAAATTTTTGATTGGATCAGAAAATTCATTTTTTCGAAAAATTTGTTTTACTTCCAGTTTCGACCGGAAGTGACAGATTTTCATTTCCAGCCTTATTACAGATGGAAATTGACCAAATCATAACCATTTAAAATTTCAAGCCTCTATCTTAAAGCGTTTTTGAGAAAAGTCCGGGACAAAATGACTTTTTGAAATTTTTAAAAATGACGTCACGTCAAAACGGAGGTGACGTTCTCTTTAAAACTTTAAAATTATTGAGGGACGCCAACTTGCAAAAATCTCTGAAAATTTCATCAAAATCAGTTAAAAACCTTTTGAGTTATGAGGCAAAAAAGGAGTCAGAAGAAAAGAAAAAGAATAATAACTAGAGCAAAGCTCGTTGCAAAGCAACGAGTGGGTCTTCCGTTAATATAGGAAGTAAAGCTGGAAGTTCCTGTAAGAAGCAGAGCTCTTAAACCAATAACAAGAGTAACTAAACTAAAAAGATGAAAAAAATCGAATTATTCCTGGTACGACTTAACAAAACCCGAATGATTTTAAGTACGAATTAACAAAAACCAATTTGATTTCAAGAACGACTTAACAAAAAAAATCCGAATGTGTTTAAGTACAACTTAACAAATATTTTTGGTACGAGTTAACTTAACTATAAACATTACGCTATTTTTTAAACCAAGGAGGTGGAATCAAAATTTCCGGAAAAATCAATTTTTAAACCCAGATATCTCTGTAAGGCATCGTCCGATTTAAAAACGGCTTTCAGTGTTAGATTCAGCTTATTAAACTCTACAAAACACATATTCATTTTTGATTTGAACAGAAAATTCATTTTTTCGAAAAATTTGTTTCACTTCCGGTTTCGACCGGAAGTGACAGATTTTCATTTCGAGCCTTATTACAGAGGTAAATCGACCAAATCATAACCACTGAAAATTTCAAGCCTCTATCTTAAAGCGTTTTTGAGAAAAGTCCGGGACAAAATGACTTTTTGAAATTTTTAAAAATGACGTCACGTCAAAATGGAAGTGACGTTCTCTTTTAAACTTTAACATTTTTGAGGGACGCCAACTTGCAAAAATCTCTGAAAATTTCATCAAAATCGGTTAAAAACCTTTTGAGTTATGAAGCAAAAAAGGAGTCAGAAGAAAAGAAAAAGAATAATAATAATAATAATAAAAAGAAACCGAAGAATAACAAGAGGGTCTTCCGCTGAAGACGGAAGACCCTAATAATAATGAAAAAGAAACCGAAGAATAACAAGAGGGTCTTCCGTTGGAAACGGAAGACCCTAATAATAATAATAATAGAAAGAAACCGAAGAATAACAAGAGGGTCTTCCGTTGAAAACGGAAGACCCTAAAAAGAAACCGAAGAATAACAAGAGGGTCTTCCGTTGAAAACGGAAGACCCTAATAATAAAGAAAAAGAAACCGTAGAATAACAGAAGGGTTTTCCGTTGAAAACGGAAAACCCTAATAATAAGAAACAGTAGAATAACAGAAGGGTTTTCCGTTGAAAAACGGAAAACCCTAATAAAAAGAAACCGAAGAATAACAAGAGGGTCTTCCGTTGAAAACGGAAGACCCTAATAAAGAAAAAGAAACCGTAGAATAACAAGAGGGTCTTCCGTTGGAAACGGAAGACCCTAATAATAGAAAGAAACCGAAGAATAACAAGAGGGTCTTCCGTTGAAAACGGAAGACCCTAAAAAGACTGCATGAGACATTCACAGTAATTTGACTTTCGGGTAAAATAACTCGATTTTTTTCACAAAAACCAAGAATGGAGAGATTATGTAAATGATGACATTTCGATATGAAAACAAAAGATGAGAAATGAAGAATAATTCTTATTTCTATCTGTAAGGTGTTTAGAGCACAAGAGCAATGAGAGGAGTTGAAATGACGTTGCTATAAGTTTCCATACATCACAATAATTTGCAAACACATCTAATGACTTTTGTAAATCAGACGAAGATTCAGATATCAATCCAGTGTCATCGGCATAAAAAAAGTAGACATAGTTTCAACATAGCAAATAAATCATCCTGTATTTGAAGAGAAGGACAAGTAACACCGTCTATCAGGTTTCTTAATAAATAATCTTCCAAATCGTTAATAAAAAGAGAAAATAAAAATGGTGACAAATTTTCTGCCTGTCTTACACCCCTTCTGCTGCTCAGAAAGCATACATCCCGCGTACAACATAATAAAAAAACTCGTATGTTGTGGTACACGAGGGTTGTTTGGGAATTATTAAGACAACACGAATATTTCTCATTATAAATGACAAATTTTGGTGAAAACTAGTTATCGGTTTACCCCTTAATGCCATTTTAGACATCTTATGAGTTTTTTTATGGCCGGATTAGAGTCTGACATGTACTTCAACTCTCAAAATAATTAATATAGTTTAGTTGTTAATTTTTGTTCAAACCTGTGTATACACAGGTTTCGAAGTTATAGACATTTAAATCACAATTGATTCGAATTCGTATCGATGATCCCTACAAAGTTTTTAACTTATAATCTTGTGCGCCCAATTTCTTTCCGAACAGCACTCGTAAGTTGTGATACTGTTTCAACCTAATTTTTGAAAATTTTCACACATACAAGAGGTAAACTAAAAGTTCAATCAACAATTTCAAAATATGATGTGAATAGCAATAAAAATATGCATAATTTTAGTTTTGCAATTTTTGATATATCAAAATTAAGAAATTCCAACAAATTGGAATATTAACATGTAGGAACATGGCTGTATGAAAATATATTTAGTTATCTAACATTTTACAAATAAAACTTATCAAACGAGAGGAAAAATCACAAAAACTTACCTGTAGAGTTTAAATTAAAAGCCACCTGTACACCCTCATATGAAATGTGCATAAAACGTTAACTCCTTTTATACTCTTTTCACTGGGTTGCATTTGTCGCCAATCAATCATTACGCGTTAACGCACCAATGTGTACACCTGAGCAATCGCTCGCGAGCGCTCGCCAAAAATCCCTATACCAGCAACGCAAATTTTGGCGAGCGCTCGCGGGCGCTCTCTCTGCTGAACACGCCTTAGAGGCGTGTTCAACAGAGCGAGCGCTCGCGAGGGAATTTTGGCGAGCGCTCGCGAGCACCCGCTCTGTTGAACAGGCCTCAGGTCACGTGATTCTCAAAGAATGTATAATTGATCAATGTCGCGACCTCTAAATATAGAATGGACCCCAAGGTTTTTTTTCCGAGCCTGTCGGAAAGGCCCGAGAAGTTGCGATTGCACAAGTTACAGATAACTCGGCACACCTCGGCCGATGATGTAGGTGGCCAAGTTTGTAGAATGCCGAGATACACGCTATCAACCACTCTGCACACCTCGGCCGGTTTATTCCCCGAACGACTGGCTACCCGCTAAAACAAACACAAAATTATTTCATGCAATCATGGGGTCCTCTTAAACGGCACAGGTAGACTTTACCTGTGTTCACCTTGATTCTAATAATCAGTGAAAATATTGTAAATTTAATAGAAATGAATGTACCGGTATATTCAGAAGCCTCGGTCATTTTTTTTAATTCAACAATCATTGTTAAACAATATTTTGTTTTACTATTTAGTTCCTTTATCAATTTTTAGTTTAAAATAGACCTATGTATTTTATACATAGTAACTTTGGTATAAAGTATCAGAAAAATGCATGGAATGGTCAAGAAATACCAAACTCTGCCGAAGTTTTGTGTTTTGTTGGTAAATAAAATGTCTTGGGAAAAATGATCGGTAACAGTTACTTTTGAAGGATAACATTGTTACGTATTTATTATAAAAAAAATTAAACATTTTTTTCCTTTAAAAAAATCGTCATCAACAGCTCTGACATAATAACTACAGTCCTGAAATACCAAAATAGCCTCAAAATGAATAGGTTTGAATTAAATATTATTAAATAAAATACTCTGAATGATGCATAAATAATTTTATTTGAAAATATTAAAAAATTTTCACAGGACTACTTCTTTCAGAGCACACTCAGCAGCTTCCTGTGGTCAGTGTTTTCATACAAACGGAAAACACGTGGTATATTGAGGGTAGACCTGTTTGGAGCTAGATATTTTGAGAAAATGCCGTATCGTGTGCCTTTTTATGGTGTTATATCTGATGCGATAGGTAACAAACAACATCCTTCGAATATTTTGTCATGAGAAATACAAACTGATTTTTAAGAATGTTTCCCCTCAATGGTACGTGCTATATAGTGAAACAATTACCGATGGATACCTCTAGAATGCTTCGAATAAAAATGGCGGAATCGAGTGTTGTCAGTGTTGTTAAAAAACATACTCAAACTCAAACCCGAGCTTAGGTTTTCAAACAAAACAAAAAAACTACTCTTTTTTTAATAGCTAGATTAAATTTATAAACCAGAAACAAGGCCACTCCAGAAAATTTCTAGTTCGTAAGATATTCAGTGAAAAGGGTACGAGCAGGCGAGCGATGAAAAAACAGAATTATTATTTTTGGTAGTTCAAATTTTTAGGCGGTACATGAATAAATTTGAGCGGTTATATTTCTACTTTTTGTTTCTGATTTATAAATCAAAACTGTTTCTAATGCGAAAATAGAGTAGAAATACAACAGAAAACTGTGCAGAATTCCCTGGATGCGGGATATTGATAATAATATTATTTGTATAGTTTTATTTAAAATACGACCGCGCGAACAAGAAATTATATTGGTGTGGCCAAATGTACAAAGACCTTCACAGTAATTTGACTTTCAGGTAAAAATAACTCGATTATTTTTCACAAAAAAATCAAGAATGGAGATACCGCATATCCGATAATTTTCGCGATGATCTAATTATCGCTTTTCGTGCGATGTCTTTTAAATCGTAAATTGTTTAATACGCAGAAATTATATTCTATATTATTTTCTATAAGAAACTTACTAAATGGCAAAAAATGACTGGTGCAAATTAAAAATGCTACACATTTTCACAATTTTCGCATGACTCGCGATATAAAAACCGGATGTACGGTATTACATGTTTGTAAATGATGACCTTTTAATATGAAAACAAAAGATGAGAAATGAAGAATAATTAGGGTCTTCCGTTTCCAACGGAAGACCCTCTTGTTATTCTATTGTTTCTTTTTATTAGGGTTTTCCGTTTTCAACGGAAAACCCTTCTGTTATTCTACGGTTTCTTTTTCTTTATTAGGGTCTTCCGTTTCCAACGGAAGACCCTCTTGTTATTCTATTGTTTCTTTCTATTATTATTAGGGTCTTCCGTTTCCAACGGAAGACCCTCTTGTTATTCTATTGTTTCTTTTTATTATTAGGGTCTTCCGTTTCCAACGGAAGACCCTCTTGTTATTCTATTGTTTCTTTTTATTAGGGTCTTCCGTTTTCCAACGGAAGACCCTTTTGTTTTTCTCCGGTTTCTTTTTTTTCTTATTCTTATTATTATTATTCTTTTTATTTTTTTTCCAACTCAAATATTTCAAAAACGCTTGCATCGATTGTTTTGAAATTTACAGATTTAATGTATATTTAAAAGATCTCTATGATATGAAAAAAGTATTTGATGACGTCATCAAATTCGTCAGATATTGACGTTTTTCACGTTTTAAAAAGTTATTTTGTCCGGAGCTTTTCTCATTTTCGATTTAAGATAAAGCTATGAGATTTACAGAGTAGGTAGAACTACCGTTTTACTTTTGACATAAGGCTGGAAACTCAATTCGGACACTTCCGGTCGAAACCGGAAGCAAAACCAATTTTTTTGAATTTTCATGTTTCTCAATTTTAAAATTTTTACGTACGCATCTTACAGTAATTACGGACGATGCATTACAAAGTTATTGGGGTTTAAATATTGATTTTTCCGGAAATTTTCATTCTGCGTCCTTGGTTTGAAAAATAGCGTAATGTTCAAAGTAAAATTAACTCGTACCAAAAATAATTGTTAAGTCGTACTTGAACACATTCGGATTTTTTTGGTTAAGTCGTTCTTGAAATCGGAAAGGTTTTTGTTAAGTCGTACTTAAAATCATTCGTATTTTGTTAAGTCGTACCAGGAATACTTCGATTATTTTTATCTTTTTTTTTTACTTACTCTTCTTATTGGTTTGAGAGCTCTGCTTCTTACAGGAACTTCCAGCTTTACTTTCGACATTAACGGAAGACCCACTCGTTGCTTTGCAACGAGCTTTGCTCTAGTTATTATTATTATTCTTCTTTTTCTTTTCTTCTGACTCCTTTTTTGCTTCATAACTCAAAAGGTTTTAAACCGATTTTAATGAAATTTTCAGAGATTTTTGCAAGTTGGCGTCCCTTAAAAATGTAAAAGTTTTAAAGAGAACGTCACCTCCGTTTTGACGTGACGTCATTTTTAAAAATTTCAAAAAGTCATTTTGTCCCGGACTTTTCTCAAAAACGCTTTAAGATAGAGGCTTGAAATTTTCAATGGTTATGATTTGGTCGATTTACCTCTGTAATAAGGCTCAAAATGAAAATCTGTCACTTCTGGTCGAAACCGGAAGTGAAACAAATTTTTCGAAAAAATGAATTTTCTGATCAAACCAAAAATGAATATGTGTTTTGTAGAGCTTATTAAGCTGAATCTAACACTGAAAGCCGTTTTAAAATCGGACGAGGTATTACAGAGATATCGGGGTTTAAAAATTGATTTTTCCGGAAATTTTGAATCCGCGTCCTTGGTTTAAAAAATAGCATAATGTTTATCGTAAAGTTAACTCGTACCAAAAATAATTGTTAAGTCGTACTTAAACACATTCGGATTTTTTTTGTTAAGTCGTTCTTAAAATCAAAAAGGTTTTTGTTAATTCGTACTTAAAATCATTCGGATTTTGTTAAGTCGTACCAGGAATAATTCGATTTTTTTCATCTTTTTCTTTTTATTACTCTTGTTATTGGTTTAAGAGCTCTGCTTCTTACAGGAACTTCCAGCTTTACTTCTGACATTAACGGAAGACCCACTCGTTGCTTTGCAACGAGCTTTGCTCTAGTTATTATTCTTTTTATTTTTTTTTCTCACTCCTTTTCGGCTTTACGCGGGGGTGTTAAGGAAGCATATGGAATCTGAGTTACATGTAATTCCGTGAAATGACAAATCTTAATTATTATGTACATATTCAAATACCTAAGCAACGAAACGTAGATCAAAAACAAATAAAAAATACTGAAGACAATTTTTTTTCAGAAATTAGTTTGTGTTACGTAGATTTACACATTGATGACGTCATGACTAAAAGTTGAATGTCGTGTGAATTTGATCGGAAAGCATTGTAAACATATTCAAAATATAACTAATCTAAGAACTCTGAAAAAGTATTGTGGTGTGATTTATTGAGAATTGAACATAAGAATACTGGGGGAGATGTTAGTTTTATCAATCATTCTCTAAAAGGTATGTAAATTTGCTTTTCTTTCTCGGCCAGGCTTTCCTCTGTCGTTGTTTACGATATAAAAATCCGACTAGAACAACACTACCCCGTATATATTGAACTTGAAATTTTATACGTATCGTTAGTTTGATCAATGCTTAAATTGAAAAGTGCTGCTAGAATCCCATGATGTGTGTTGTTTTGATGCAATTTGCCGTTTTCCGTGCAAACTATATAAAAGTTGGGAAGGTTTTACAAGAACCGGATGAATAACTTTTTAATAAGGAAAAACATAGGATTCTAGCAGCGGTTTTGATTAAACTGAGATGTTTTGCTTTCGCTTGGTATGTTTATTTTATTTTGGAAACTGCGGGGTAGTGTTGTTCTATCTCATTTTATGTTAAGGAATATACGTAAGCTATTTATAGTTGTCACGTGATAATACACTAATGTGGCAGTAATGTACTACCCGATTTTATTGCACTGACATCTATTTTAAAGGACAATACTAAGTTTTTGATCTTATTCAAAATAATTATTTTATTCCACGATTTTGAATATAACAGTCAAAATAAGACGCTAAATTGGCCATATGCTTCCTTAACACCCCCGCGTATAACTCAAAAAGTTTACAACCGATTTTTATGAAACTTTCAGAGATTATGTGCAATTATAATACCTCGGCGTTTATGAAGTTTCTTTGAAAACGTCACTTCCGTTTTAACGTTACGTCATTTTTAAAATTTTCAAAAAGTCATTTTGTCCGCGGCGTTTCTCAAAAACGCTTTAAGATAAAGGCTTGAAATTTTCAATGCTTATGATTTGATCGATTTACCTCTATAATAAGGCTGGAAATGAAAATCTGTCACTTCCGGTCAAAACCGGAAGAAAAACAAATTTTTCGAAAAAATGAATTTTCTGATTAAATCAAAAATGAATATGTGTTTTGTAGAGCTTATAAAGCTGAATCTAACACTGCAAGCCGTTTTAAAATCGGACGATGCATTACAGAGATATCGGGGTTTAAAAATTGATTTTTCCGGAAATTTTGTTTCCGCGTCCTTGGTTTAAAAAATAGAGTAATGTTCAAAGTAAAATTAACTCGTACCAAAAATAATTGTTAAGTCGTAGAACACATTCGGATTTTTTTTGTGAAGTCGTTCTTGAAATCGGAAAGGTGTTTGTTAAGTCGTACTTAAAATTATTCGTATATTGTTAAGTCGTACCAGGAATAATTCGATTTTTTTCATCTTTTTATTTTAGTTACTCTTGTTATTGGTTTAAGAGCTTTGCTTCTTACAGGAACTTCCAGCTTTACTTTCTACATTAACGGAAGACCCACTTGTTGCTTTGCAACGAGCTTTGCTCTAGTTATTATTCTTTTTATTTTTTTTTTCTGACTCCTTTTCGGCTTTATAACTCAAAAAGTTTACAACCGATTTTGATGAAATTTTCAGAGGTTGTGTGCAGCTATAATACCTCAAAGATTTTAAAGTTTACTTGACAACGTCACTTCCGTTTTTACGTTACGTCATTTTAAAAATTTTCAAAAAGTCATTTTGTCCGCGGCGTTTCTCAAAAACGCTTTAAGACAGAGGCTTGAAATTTTCAATGGTTATGATTTAATCGATTTACCTCTGTAATAAGGCTAAAAATGAAAATCTGTCACTTCCGGTCGAAACCGGAAGGGAATCAAATTTTTCGAAAAAATGAATTTTCTGATCAAATCAAAAATGAATATGTGTTTTATAGAGCTTATTAAGCTTAATCTAACACTGAAAGCCGTTTTAAACTCGGACGATGCATTACAGAGATATACAAGTTCAAAAAATGATTTTTCCGGAAAATTTGATTCCGCGTTTTTGGTTAAGAAATAAGTATCAAGTTCTTGGTTAAATTAACTTGTACCTAAAAATTAATTGTTAAGTCGTACTGTAACACATTGGGATTTTTTTTGTTAAGTCGTTCTTGAAATCGGAAAGGTTTTTGTTAAGTCGTACGTAAAATTATTCGGTTTTTGTTAAGTCGTACCAGGAATAATTCGATTTTTTTATCTTTTTATTTTAGTTACTCTTGTTATTGGTTTAAGAGCTCTGCTTCTTACAGGAACTTCCAGCTTTACTTCCGACATTAACGGAAGACCCACTCGTTGCTTTGCAACGAGCTTTGCTCTAGTTATTATACTTTTTTTTCTTTTTCTGACTTTTTTGGAGCGTTATTGCTCAGAAACTATTCAACCGATTTACACCAAATTTTTAGGAGATATAAAGCATCAATGTCGCTACTAATTTTTAAAATTTCAAATGATTACGTCACTTCCGGTTTCAGATATGGACGATTTTGTAAATTTTTAACGGTCATTTTGTCCACGCATCTCCTCTGAAACTAATCATGATAAAAGCTTGAAATTTGTAGGGATTGTAGATGAATGTCTGTAGATTTCCCTCCATGCTTCCAATTGCGAAAAATGCGCAAGGCCTAGAAGCTCGCCTGAACCTGAAAATTAGCACCAAATTTTTTCACAAAATGTTCGCACATTTTCCATAATATCTTTTGACGTATAAATATTTTGTTAAAACATGTAATGCAAAAGCTGTTTCAATTTGCACGGGCTTTTATTTGTTATCAAGAAAAAGGGGCTGGCCCCTCAAATTAGGGGCCAAGAGGGCTCTAAAGTCTTTTAGCAATAACTTTTTAGTGAACAATAATTTGTTATCAATTATAGAAGCAAAAATGCTCACTGTACAGCTGTTTATCTATACAGTACCATACTTAAGTCATATATTACGTAATTAGGGGTTTCAAAGAGCCAGAAGTTCAAAACTTTGATCATTAATATCTAGAAAAAGAGAAATATTTTGAAAAGTTGTTCAAAATAATGTTTTGTACAATATGTTACCTTATATGTTTTTGTTTATGACCCCATTTAGGAGTTAAAGGGCCGGCCCCTGAAACACATTTGTACAGATATCTCCAGAACGGTAAACATTTTGTGAACACTTGTTGAACAAAATATGTTATATTTACAAGACCTTTCATTTGATGTCAAGAAAAAGCGGCTGGCCCCTCAAATTAGGGGTCAAGAGGGCTCTAATGTCTTCTTACAATAACTCTTTACTGAACAATATTTTGTTATTAATTATAGAAGCAAAAATGTTCATTGTACAGCTGTTCATCTATACATTACCACACCTAAGTCATATATTACGTAATTAGGGGTTTCAAGGGGCCAGAACTCAAAACTCTGATCATTAATAACTGAAAAAGGAGAAATATTTTTAAAAGCAATGTAGAACAAAAGTTCTTCAAAATAATCTTCTAAACAATATGATACATTAATTTTTTTTGTTAGTGGCCCCGGTAAAGAGTTAAAGGGTCGGCCCCTAAAATACAGTTGTTTAGATATCTCGATAACGGTTTACAATTCATGAACACTTGTAGAACAAAATATGTTTATAGTAGCGAGACTTTTTATTTGATATCAAGAAAAAGGGGCTGACCCCTCAAATTAGGGGCCAGAAGGGCTACTAAATCTTTTCATAATAACTATTTTCTGACCAATAATTGATATTAATCATAAAGCAGCAGAGAAGCTTTTATTAAGCTTTATTTAAAACCGAAACCCGTTTTAAAATCGGACGATGCATTACAGAGATATCGGGGTTTAAAAATTGATTTTTCCGGAAATTTTGATTCCGCGTCCTTGGTTTAAAAAATAGCGTAATGTTTAATATGTAATGTAATAATTGTTAAGTCGTACTTGAACACATTCGGATTTTTTTTTTTGTTAAGTCGTTCTTGAAATCGGAAAGGTGTTTGTTAAGTCGTACTTAAACGCATTCGTATTTTGTTAAGTCGTACCAGGAATAATTCGATTCTTTTCATATTTTATATTTTAGTTACTCTTGTTATTGGTTTAAGAGTTCTGCTTCTTACAGAAACTTCCAGCTTTACTTCCGACATTAACGGAAGACCCACTCGTTGCTTTGCAACGAGCTTTGCTCTAGTTACTCTTGTTATTGGTTTAAGAGCTCTGCTTCTTACAGGAACTTCCAGCTTTACTTCTGACATTAACGGAAGACTCACTCGTTGCTTTGCAACGAGCTTTGCTCTAGTTATTATACTTTTTCTTTTTTTTTCTGACTCCTTCTCGGCTTTATAACTCAAAAAGTTTCCAACCGATTTTAATGACATTTTCAGAGATAATGTGTAACTATTATCCCTCAAAGATGTTAAAGTTTTCTTAACAACGTCACTTCCATTTTGACGTAACGTCATTTTTAAAATTTTCAAAAAGTCATTTTGTCCGCGGCGTTTCTCAAAAACGCTTTAAGATAGAGGCTTGAAATTTTCAATGGCTATGATTTGGTCGATTTACCTCTGTAATAAGGCTCGATATAAAAATCTGTCACTTCCGGTCGAAACCGGAAGTAAAACAAATTTTTCGAAAAAATGAATTTTCTGATCAAATCAAAAATGAATATCTGTTTTGTAGAGCTTATTAAGCCTTGTCTAACACTGAAATCCGTTTTAAAATCAGACGATGCATTACAGAGATATTGGGGTTTAAAAATTGATTTTTCCGGAAATTTTTTATTCCGCGTCCTTGGTTTAAAAAATAGCGTAATAATCAAAGTAAAATCAATTCGTACGAAAAATAAGTGTTAAGTCGTACTGTAACACATTCGGATTTTTTTTGTTAATTCGTTCTTGAAATTGGGAAGATTTTTGTTAAGTCGTACTTGAAATAATTCGGATTTTGTTAAGTCGTACCAGGAATAATTCGATTTTTTTCATCTTTTTTTTTAGTTACTCTTGTTGTTGGTTTAAGAGCTCTGCTTCTTACAAGAACTTCCACCTTTACTTTCGACATTAACGGAAGACCCACTCGTTGCTTTGCAACGAGCTTTGCTCTAGTTCTTTTTTCCTTTTGTTAGTAAGCAATGGGAAGCGTTAAAATGATTTTGCAATAAGTTTGCGGATGTTCCGGGTCTCTTTACGAAGGAACATTGGTAAGCTTACCAGGAATGATCTACTGAGCCATATGCATGGACTAGAAACTTTTTACATTGATACAGAATCTGGGGGAATAAGCCGTTGCAAATGCCCACGACCTTCTCGTACCTCTAGTAAGAAGAAATAAACGTACGGGTTAACTGGGCATTTAAACGGTGGACAGTATTGTCCAAATGAAAATGTCCAAATAGGCGTAACTGTGCTTAAATTTTATAGTAATTACATATACTTTAAACTGGCAAATTTGAAATGACAATCACGTACTCATTTAAAGAGTTTAAATACAAAAATGTTGATTACTTTCTAAAAGTATTTTATTAATGTACCTCAGTCATCATATACAACCCCTAACGCAGGGGAGTCGACAAAGAGTATGGGGGAGTCGATTCCACCATTTGTAGTAGTCGATTTTTTCCGCTTCGGAAACAGGAGGAATTTAGGTAACACCTTTAGTAGGTATTTAAAACAAGTTTTTCCAAAAAGAAATGAGTGGCGTCGGAATCAAATTGAAAGTGTGTGTGGGGGGGGGGGGGGGGGGGCTAGACTTGTACAAAATATTGACAAGCAAAAAAAGGTCTTTGGTATGTATAAATTTGCAAAAAAAACATATTTGTGTTGGTCATTGGTCCGAGTGGTCTATATGTCTTCTGGTACAACTACTATGCTTTTTCTTTCACAACAAAACACGCATTTGTAATGTGATTTTCCTGCCGATACAATTGGAAGTGAAATACATGCCTAGTTAATCGTTGAATTTGCATTAGGCGCACACTGTACGTTTGACTTAGCTTGTATTCTGCATTTTGAGCACAATTACATGCTTTTGTCCAGCGTATGTCCCTGTTGTGTTAACAAGACTCTCAAGGATTCAGAGATTGAACGTTTTATCTTGCCATTTAATAGTTTCTTGCATGCACAACAACCATTTGTTTAAGATATGAAATCGTGAAATCTTAAAGAGAATAACATACATTTCATATTTTATAAAAGTAGTAGAAAACGCATATCAAATAATTTCTAGTTATTATTAGCAAATTTTTAATTAGTAAGAAAAGAAAAGAAAAATTCATTTTAACAATGTATATTATTAAGTATAAAAAGAAAATTACATTTTAACGATGTAAACAAAAAGATAAACAAAAAAAAACTCAAAACGCGTACGATTCGAACACCCGCTTTTGCATTGACATTTGTTCAAAGAACTCCTCACTTACCACTACACCACCGATTCGCTTGTTTAAAGGGTATAATATAGCTGATTGTATTGTTATCAGTATTACGTAAACGACTGGACTTAGCCATTTAAAGCCCAATCTTAAAAATCAAAAGAAGAAAACTTACTTTTTACCATAGAGTGGGTTTTCGTACCATTTTTTGGAAAATCGAAAAAGATAGATGTTAATATGTGTTATCAATATTCATTCTTTAAAAAATGGTACGATGACCCACTCTATAAAAAAATATAATTTGAACATCCGATTTCTATATCATTTTGTTGCCAATTTAGCATATAACTATTTTGTTGTCTTAATAACAATTAGTAACAAAAGTGAAATTTGTTAGAAAAAAAATGTTACTTTTTTTAATGGACCTATGTGGTTTTTTGTCTCGGCTTTTTCCCCGAGATTTTTTTTTCTGCAATTTTTGATTAATAAAACTAAGAATTTCCAACAAATTGGAGCATTTAGGTACATAGCTATATGAAAAGATATTTAGCAATCAAAAATTTTACTAATAAAAGTTATTAAACGAGAATAAGAATCCTTAGAACTTACCTGTAGATTTTAGATAAATAGCCACATGTAAACACTCTCAGGTAAATTGTGAGTTTAAACCTCAAGCGCTTTATATTCACTTATTACTGGAAAACCCTTGATCACGCGTATTTTCAAACTTGCCAGGTGTTACAGTCGCTTCTGAATATGGTCGCTCAAATAGCCGTGCAATTCGACATACGACACCAATAATTTGAATGTACTTCTGTACTAGATATACATGGAGCCATATCAGATTCTTAAAAATAAATATTTTTATGAATGAATTAAGAATCTTTTAAAAGGACACGCAAAAAACCCAATGGAATTTAATATGTTTTACGGTGCGACCGTTGGGGCGAGAGCAGCAAGTGATCAAAAATCAATTATGATATAAAAATAAAAAAAAAATAAAAGCCGTGACGTAAAGTAAATGAAGAATGCAAAATGAAATAAATATACCTATTTTCCAGTAAATTTTCATTATTCATAATTCATAAGATTTTTTATCTTTTAATAACGCTCCAAATTCTGATAACAAAGTGTAGCGACATCAGAATTTGTCGGAGCGGATCAAAAATCTGATTTTAATCAGATTGTTTATATACTGGTCGCACGCCAGTATAGAATTTATCTCAGATAAAATTTTGTTGAATAATAAAGATTTTAACATAATGCTAAAGATTCTAAAAAAAAAAAAAACGCTCATTGGTTCGCAGTTCATAATTTTTCGTGGAAACTTTGTACAGAATAATTATAACGTGTTTAACAAATGAAATTTGAGAATCGGTTGTAGAGTTATAAGCAAGATAAGGTCTCATAAGTATTTGTCATGTAAACAAGGCTCGAGTCCTGTTTTTCTTTACATAGGTTCAATTTACCCGGTAAGGCCCGAGAAGCTGCGATTGGCGCTTGATATTCACTTATTACTGGAAAACCCTTGGTCACGTGAACGGGAAGTACATGTACTTTTCTTTTTAAAAAAGAGAAACTAGTAAACAGGTTACCGCCTCAGGTATTACACTTGTAATCGATTAATCAGTTGTAGTTCCATATTTAGTAATATTTCAAAATTATTGTTTTCCTTGTGTGACCGCGTAGTTTCGTACGGTGCAGGGAAATTCCTCTAGCTGGAACTGCGTCCGTCGTGTGCAATATTATCGGGGTGGGGGAATGTTGGATTGTTGGGTCAATCTGCCCCTACATTTTCGATGTCGCTACACAAAGTAGCGGCTTCGTAATTGTCGGAGCGGATCAAAGATATGATTTTAATCAGATTGCGTTGAGGGTACAAGGACGAGGCGCGCTGTGGTCGGTGTGCCGTATTCCCAGAGTTCCACCAAAATGCAATTCTAGATAAATAAAAGCGAATTGATGCAGGATTTCTAATTTATTAGACGAGTCGCAACAATGGCAACAGTTTCTTGAATCAACAACTAAACAGACATGTTTCTAACGAGACGGATATGGCCGGTATTGGCCTCCGAACTTCGACTGTGAGTGAGTCGGACGACTGGCCGAGACTTGCCGTAGTATTCCGGACTGAGAATTGATAATTGTACATGGCTATGTATAAGAATCTAAACAATGAGTAGAAATTGACAGGTGTTGACATTAGGTAAGCTGAGTGAAGGATTCACAGGTTTCGAATAAACCCAATGGTTGTACAACATGAAAAACGGATTTCTGCACAATGTTGTTTTAACAGCGTAGTAGTTCTTGAAACATAACACTCTGTCGCTTTGAAAATACAACAGAGTCAGAAAAGTCTATCAATAATTGAATAAATACTTTTGTTATAATTGAATTATGAGAAAATTTTATAAAATATATTTTGATTTTAAAAATAAAGGTTCAAAATATAGTTTATAATGAACAGGGAATTTTTCACGGTGATACTTGACAACTTTTTGACATTACTTTACTCAGTTTTGAATATTTTTTTTGTATATTTCGTGTCTTTAACCCTTTAACCCCCAGAACTTTTCACAATTTACCAAAATAAAGTTATATAATAACAAATTGAATTTAACTTAATACTGGTTATTTTTTTACTCAAATAACTATATATGGAATGAAAGACATTATTTTGCAGATTTTAAATTTGATTTAAAAAAGTCAAATATGCGGTTGCCATGGCAACGTTTTGGACACTTCCCTGGTTTGTAAAACTTCTGGAAATTTCCTCTTGTCATGTCGATAAGTGGTCTGATTTTATGAAGTCTGAAATGTAATAAAACATGTATTCTAAAATGTATTTGGGGAAGGGGGGGTGGTGGTGGTGGAGGATTTCAACTGCAAGCCCTCACTCCCTTTGAAAAAATTCAAAGTTATATAGTTCACATAGTAAAGTACCGTAACAAAAAATAGATCTTGGAACCCACCCACCCCTTCCCTGGCAAACAGAATTTCTGCATCTGTGTATACATGTAATATAATTGTTCACTGAGATAGTAGTTTTGTATTCTAGTTTTGATATTTCGGTTTCAGTCAAAACTCTAACCATGGTCCAAAACTTGACATGCCAACACTCTACTAATACTGAACCACTGATTGATTTTTAGGAATGGTTTCCCTCTAAAGTGTTACATAGTGAAAACAATTACCGGAGCGATACGTGTGTTAAACTGTAAAAATGCATGCAGATGCCAGTTTTCAGTATTTATGTCAAATCATGATGAAAGATATTATTTTAAGCAGACTAAAGATTAGATAATGCTTTAAAATTTTGTAGTGAAAAAAAATGTGGAAAACGATTTGTGGTGTGGAAATCATATAATTTTCAAAATATAATTAAAAAAAAAAAACCTTTGGAAATGGATGAAATGACGTCACTGTAGCTTTAGAAATTCGTTTCTATATTCTATCTGTAAAAGTGTCCAGATCAGTCGTCGCAGTCATAAATGATTCCCTCAGACTTTGTCGTAAGAGTACGACCAATTTTGAGTTTATGCGCAAGTCTGAGAATTGAGCAACAAGTGCGAAACATTGCAAAGAAGAACATGACCAATCCATCAAAGGATAATTTTGACAGAAACTTTATTAAAAAATCTTTGATTTTTGCTCACTTTATGAGAGATTTGATTTCACTGATTCAAAGAATGAGAGGATTTGGACAAAAATGTGTAGTGTTTAAATTTATATTACTTTGAATTTCTTATTAAAGATATATTAACGCAAAAACATGCCAACACACCTTTTACAAATTCACACATATGATATTTTGTGTAGAAAATAGGTTTCATGTATCTATGTAAGAAGATAGTGACCTATATATCTAACCAATAGAATGCTTTCTTTGGTGAATCATGCGGAATATAAAGGTAGCGACATTGCAGAAAAATACATAACTCGCGTTAGCGAATTACGTATTTTTTTCTGCAATGATTATTTACAGCTTTCCTTTAACAAATTAATGAATTTATCGCAAAGAGTAAGTAAAGATAACCTAACTTGGCATGGTCACAATTTTTGTCGAAAATCATTTTCCCGATTTTAATGTTTACAATGTTTCAGTAAGGCATTTCTAATAGTCAATCAAAATTTGAGTGTCATTCGTTGAGTAATAATCGAGTTACAAGGCTTAAAATTCTTTGCTATGTAAACAAAGCGTCTGTTTACATTTTGAATGTTGAAGTGAAAATTCAAGTTCTAGACCAAAAATGACTGTGTTAAACGTTAGAAACTATATATCTATGATTAAAATGAATAAAAAGATAGACAATTCAACCTGAAAAATATTTTTAACTGGTATATTGAACCTATGTAAACAAATACAGGGCACGAGCCTTGTTTACATGACAAAGAATTGTGAGCTGTGTACCTTTCTTATAACCACATGAATGACTCTCAAATTTGATTTGATCATTAAGAATGCATGTAAATAATAAAATCAGAAAATTAGAATTTGGCCAAAATCATGACCATGCCCCTTTAATTTTTGTTTATGTACATCTGTACGTTAGATAAAAGAATTTACCAAGTCGCCACATGGGAAATTGATTTTGATATCACCGTGATTACCGGTATTTCGTACAGTCTGTGATTTTTCTTTGGTTGCTGAAGGATCGACCGATCGATAAACTTGTTAGAACTGGATCGGGTAGATTTCAGTCCTGTTAGTTTATAGTATTATGAATCATAATCAGTTTTTTATAAGAATTCGAGGAGAAAATACTCGGCCGATGTAAATATTTATACAATAAAATACTTTCTTTGATGATTCATGAGGAATATCAAGGTTGCGACATTGCAGAAAAAAATACATGCATTAACCGCGTTAGCATCATCATGATTACTAGTATATCTTGCAGTCCGTGATTTTTCTTAGGTCGCTGTAGATTTCGACAAATCTGTTTCTACAGCTGTTCTATAGAGCTGTTATTAACTATAAGTTTCCTTAAGAAATAGACGGAATAGATGTAAATATATCCTTACATAATTATGATTGTGGAAAATCCGTAAATATGATAGCTTTATGGTAGTCTGTGTAACATAAAAATTGAACGCCAGATTTTAAAAAAAAAAGGTATTATGGAAGTTTTTCTGTACATGCACATTTCAAATTGTAATCAAAACTTTATATTTTGACGCATTTAATGTCATAAATACAATTATAATGTTGATTTTACAAGCCGTGTGGCAAAAGGTTAATTTAATTGAGCAATAGCTTTTAAAACACATCATTTCTTTAGGACTACCGTAAAGATCAGTTAAAACCTTGAATATACACATATCACGAATGCATGGCACTGATTGAATAACTTGGGTG
Source organism: Magallana gigas (assembly GCF_963853765.1). NCBI lineage: Eukaryota > Metazoa > Mollusca > Bivalvia > Ostreida > Ostreidae > Magallana > Magallana gigas. Next base: position 15,347,504 of record NC_088862.1, read on the forward strand.
ACAATATATACATGCACAAATAGTTGTTTTAAAGATGAAATAAATTGGTTTTTGTCATATCAGCATTCGATCATTCGAGAAAACAAATTAAAATGACCTTTTAACGACAGTTGTATATAAAAGCATAAAATTGGCAGCATAAAACATGAAGCATGTAACTAACCATTTCAAATTAATTTTGAGTGAACAGTACGAAGCTTCGCATTATGGCAATGTCTGTAGGAATTCATCGACGTGGAGCAATGGCAATGGATATGGCAATGTGTAAGAGCAAGTGGTTTGTCGAACATCGGTTTTGACAAGCATCATTTCTGTAAGACTAGCATGTTGACTCAAATTTATTCCTATTTCATTATTGACGGTGTTTTGAAAAAGTTCGCTATAGCGATGTACTTGTGCATGACATTTGCATGCACATTTAACTGGTTTGCAAATGAAATCGCAGCTCGCATGATGACATGTGCATAATTATTTAAAATCACAAGATCATCTCAATACACGCGCGTGCATTATTTGAAACATCGATAGGAATGTATACGCCAAATTTCCCCAGATTCTGTAAAAAAAAAATAATAATAATAACTAGATTCGATCTCGTTGCGAGCAACGAGTGGGTCTTCCGTCCAATTTTTGATTAGATTAGATTAAACTTATCAATTCAAAGATAAAATCGTAGATCTAAGCGAAAAATAGAGAAATTTTTTTTTGCGGCACTCAGGGCTTGAACCCGGGTCGCCTGGGCCATGTACACGACTCTATCGACTCAGCTACTCTACTCTCGCTTCAGAACTTTGACGCTTAATTTATCGAGAATGCCTTGATCGATTTTAAAACAAATTACATATTCTGAATCAGTGAAAGGGTCACTATAAGGTGTAAAAATTTCAATAAAAAATATTTAAAAAAAAAAAGTCGAAAATTTCAATTTTTGAAATTTCCTTCCGGTGATAACCGGAAGTGACGGCGGACATTCTCTTGACCGAGGTACATTAGAAAAACGGTAGATCCATGATATCTGAAATGTTCAGCCTTTTATCTTTACTCGTTTTTGAGAAACCCGACAGACATTCAAAATATTCAATGAATATTCTTTGTTAGTTCTATTATATGTCATTTTTCAAATATAGGTAGATAAAATATTTGGTATTATGTATTGATGCATTTAAGCATACGTATTGTACATTTTATGTTTTAATGTCAATTGGTTATTATTTCATAAACAAATTCAATGGTATATTTGAAAAACATAAATATTATTCCAGGATAACCCATAAAAGCTCAAAAGGTTATTTCCAATTGGGTATTTTTAATAATATGTGAAACATTTCTTATTTAGTTTACTTTTAACTGTAAAACAAAATGTATGTGTACATAATACAGGCACTGTGCTAATTATAGCGAGCTTAGCGAGCTCTAAGAATCATTGTGCGCGGGAAAGAGAACGAGCTAAACCTACAGATTCATCAAACAAAATTTTTTGTCTACGTCCCATGATGCTCTCCAATGTTTCACCCGTGGTGTTATGCCAAACATGGCCGACTTTTAACTCGTAATTTACGGTGTCTTAAAGTTTGAAGACACGTTTTGAGTACCGCACATGCAAGCTTTGGCAAGACCCAAAAGATTTTTTTATACATACTTCCATACCTTCGTATTAACCCCTTCACTGTAACTGCGGTACTGCTCTTTTGCAGGGCAAAATGACATAGTTTGGTGAAATATGACGTAACGTCAATTGTTTCATTTACGTCATTTAATTATCTACCTACTGAAATTTCGGCAAAGTATATCATTTGCCCTGCAAGATAGCAGTACCGCAGTTATCGTGAAGGGGTCTATTGAGTCCAGATAGGTAAAACACAAAAAGATAATGGATGACGTAACAGTGTTCTCGCGCTTTATTTCCCGCGATAAATTTAGTGGTGGATCAAACATCTGTAATACGTGTACTATAACTATAGGTATTTCAGTATTGACTGCGATACCTGCCTCATTAACATAATTTAAATTCCAAATATTTTTTGCATGTAAAGTGTGTGAAAAGATACTGCAGTTATAAGACTGTAACACACATAGGGCACTCAAAGGTTAGAATGATTAGTTTTATTATGACGTCACAAACATCGAGCGCTGTAAAATGCAACGTCACAAGCGAGAATAAAAGTTCACGCTTGTGGCTGTTACAGTGGCTCTTCCATTAATTTGAACTTACCCATAGGTTAAAACAGAAATTTTGAATTATAAACTCATTTGCAGACAAGGCAAGATGTTGAAAAAATTTAAATGTAAACATTAAATCATTCTTTTTTTAAAGATATATAGTCTCATAACCGCAGCGGTGTGTGCATACACATTTTCATAACGCGCTAGCGCGCGTTACTCAATTTGTAAGCACACTTCGATGCAGTTATGAGACTATATCTTTCAAAAAATAATGATTCAATGCTTATATGATTTGTTTTTAATTTTTCGCGGGTACAATAAGGCAATTCTCAGCGATCTTTGGAGTAAAAATTCCTCTAATCGATATTTCGTCACAATAATTAAGCAGCATGATGTCATGTTTTAATCAGAAACATGTCAATTTTAACTTTATCTCTGGTTTAAATTATAAAAACTGCAGGTGTAAATTGTCACTAGAAACTCTTCTAACTGAATGTATCTTTGATTTTTCTGTATTACGTATAATTATCGTTGATGATGTCACAGGCATGTTTAATAGAGATGATCAATGTCGGGAGACAAATCATCGGGATGCAGTGTAAACAATGCCGAAATAAGACTTATTTAATACAGATATCCAAAATTAGATGAATATCAGTTAGGATATAATCAGGATAATACAGGCATGGATATTTTGTTTTATCAGCAGTGTTATAAGGTAAACAGATATACATTTATATGGTTTACCGGCGTTTTCTCTGTCAATATGTACAAAAAAGGCAAGAGGGTAACACTACCCCGAATATTGTGAAAGTTGAATTTGAATCAAAAACATAAACCTAAAATAAAGTGTTGCTAGAATCCTGTGCTTTGTTAAATACGCAGTATTTTGAATGACATTGAAGAAGTTGAGAAGATTTCCGATAAATAATGACAATATTTATTTTATGCGAATAACTATATATATATCCCTCGTAAAAATTTTTCAACGTTATCATCCGGGCGTCTTCATCTTCTTGGCAATGGAAACCCCCCGCAGACTTTTTATTTTTAGCCAAGTATTGATTCCCGACAAGCTAGAGGGGGCGTTTCAAAGTGGAAATCTTCGGATTTTTTCATACTATTTAATGAACATCGTTTGAACCAAGAGGTAATTATAAATATCGAATAATTTAAAGAAATATGCGGCAAAATTATCTTGGGACAGACTATAGCAAGAGCCATTCTTTACTGTCATATCGATTCATTTTTAAGCTTATTGCGGATGCATGACAGTAGGCAGGTAAGTAATATGAGTATAGGGAGGAAATAAACAATAGAACATTTTGAACTAAATAAAAAGAAATGAAATGAAAAAATAAACTGTTAAAAACTTTATTTAGATATTGCATATAGTCAAACCATTAAATTTAAAAGTGGGAAATTACACAGCTACAAACAGGTACGGGCTCTCTCTCTCTCTCTCTCTCTCTCTCTCTCTCTCTCTCTCTCTCTCTCTCTCTCTCTCTCTCTCTCTCTCTCTCTCTCTCTCTGTAGGGGGTTGCTCTGTATGTATCATAACCATTAAAATTAGTACATTTGGCATACTTATTGTAGAGCAATACTCTCTAAAATTTTCTTTGACGTTCGTTGATACCTAAATAACATTAGGTTGACAATAATTCATGGTATGTGTAATTCTTGCTGCGCTCGCCAGAACGTTAGCACCGTAAAACATTACTATAAACAACGATATAAACTAATTCTGAGTATACATATGATAACATTGATAATATGCATTCGGTGAAATGAATTTTATAAAATAGTGTCTAATAGTACAATATATAATTGATTTGTTCTAAAATGCTTTTTTGTAAAATAAAACTTTTATCTTTTGTTATATATATAAACAAAAAAATATAAACAGTAATCTGTGAAAATGTATATACCGTCTATGATTAAATTAACGTGGATATATATAGTACCGTTAATTCATCAGATACATTACATATACATGTATACGAGAATTCAAATAAGCATTTACTAGAATTTCAAGTATTAAATTACAATTAATCATTCATTTACATTATCGTATATTTTATAAGATCTGCTTTTAAAATTAGGTCTTATTTAGGCTATTAGAAATATGCAAGAGGATTCATAGGCGTAAGCCCCCCCCCCCTTTTTGGGGGAAAGTTCTATCTAACCATTAGGCACATAGCAGAATAGAGGGTTCAGCGCCCCCCCCCCCCCCCCCCTCCCCGACACAAACACACATACACACCTTTTTTCGCAGGAAACATAATTGTTCCTTAATTAACCTTTGACAGATTGAGAAGTTGTAGTTCTCATGATTTTGGGAAATAGGTTTTTTCTCTCTCAATATTTCTGAGGATCAGTCTAGCCCCATCCCCCACCTTCAATTTGCTTCCGATGCCAGTGCGATTATATATTTGGCGAGTATTTAGTACAAGGATATATATATATATATATATATATATATATATATATATATATCAAGTAATATGTGTTCAGATTTTTTTTTTCTTATATGTCAGTTTATGTAGGTTTTAACCGTTTTGTATATGGGATATTTCTTGTATAAGAGTTTACCTGTATACGAGTTGATCTTTGTACGAGTTAACTTGACACCAATGACTGCGAACCAGTTTACTTGACACCTATGACTGCGAACCAGTTTGCTAATTTAGACTGACGCTATATATCAAAGCTGTTACTGCGCAGTTACAATATCCATCTGTATTATTGTTTAATACATTGCAAGAAGTTGTTTGTTGGCACTGAATACTGTATAAGACTTGACAGTAAAGCTTGACGAAGAGGAACCAGATACATTCTCTCTCTTATCGTAAGTATTCGCAATTTTATGTGCATTTGTTTGGGTTTGTGTTTTTTCGCGCCATACCGAGAGAAGCGTATATTGATAGCCTATATGCGAATAGCAGATGCAGCGACGTTGATAGTTTGACACATTTGGAAACGGTCGTTAAATATTAAAATCCCGAAATATTTCACTGTTCTGTTTTTTTATTATTTCTTTATATTTAATTGTTTTACGGTGCTACCGTCGGGACGAGCGCAGCATCTTGTATCATTGTCAACTTTGTGATATTTTGACAATTATTAACTAACATCAAAGAATTTGAGAGAGAGAGAGAGAGAGAAAGAGAGAGAGAGAGAGAAAGAGAGAGAGAGAGAGAGAGAGAGAGAGAGAGAGACTAATTCTAAGTTTAAAACAAATCTTACAAAATACAATCATATCGTACACAGACCAACTCGTATACAGGTCAACTCGTATACAAACATTTCCGCATAAAAACACACAAGTCAGCTCGTATACAAGGAATTGTTGAGTCATTAACGTTAGCATATACTAATCACCGTTCTAGACAATGAAAGTCATCTTTTGCTGTAACATATTATATAATATTTTCTTAAATACATCATCTGTTGTATGAATATTTGACTCATGACTGGCGTGCAGCATTTGTTATATAAATTTATTATCATATTTAATATTTGACATAAATTATATAGGCATATGAAATTTTTGTATACGAGTTGACTTTCGGTTAAACACACCGCGATATTTTGTATACGAACTGATTTTTGGTTGTTTATATGGAAATTTTTGTATACAAGTTGACCTGTATACGAGTTGGTCTGTGTACGACTTGACCGGACTCCCATAGACTTGCTTCCCATAAAAGCAATCTTTATTTTTGGAGAGAATTGATTAGTCTGTAAAATTTAATTGTTTTTTATTTTGGTCAAACATTTATATGATAAATATTATTTTTATTTTGTACTTTGTTGTTATTTGACTTTTTTCCCTGGTTCATTATATTTTTGGGTTTTAATGATGTTTTTATTATTGGATGCTAAATACATTACATACTTTGTATTCATGCCCCTGGACCAATTTTGTAGAGGTGAAATTTCCCATTTACCAATTAACTGATTTAACAATATCAAAATCTTGAGAAGGTTGGTGCCACATTTGGAATCTGATTTTGCAAAGGAAACATAATTTATAAAAGTTAAAATGGTTTATTACTTGGTTAGAAAAAAAGTTTTATTTATATGCAATTATTTTGTCAAATTGCTGATTCTTTTGAATTGTTTAGACTTTGGACCCTGGACGATTCTTGGGCCTCACAAGGGGTTCAGAGTTTAATGTAGCCAGGTTTTTATCCCATATTTAAACAATTGTTTAGGTTCTTGTTGTGTACCTTGGATGCTCAATATGTGATAGGACTGTAAAATGTTAGAAAGGGGATATGAATGTAAACAAAAAAATTTTTAAGGAGAAATTGATTATTTTATACACTATCTAGTCGATCTAAATGTATTACATGTATTAAACAATAAAATGGTTTATTTGGCGATTCATGCATGATATGAAGGTGGCGACATTGCAGAAATACAAAATACATATCCCCTGTTAGCGGGTTACGGAAAGAGGATATCTATATAGTGTAATTTTATATTTGATTTATTCAACGAGTTGAAATGGTGTATATATTGGAGAGACTGTTGAGCGAATATAATTATTTCAAGATTTGGAATAAGCAATTATAAAATCACACAATATGTAGATGTTCTATTTATCCCATACTATTTGATTTATATTATGAAGCATTTGAGACAGTCCCTTATATGACCCAAAATTGATTTTTTCAAACATTAAAAACAAGGATCCGTGCTCCCACGCAACAGAAATCCTTTTTGCCACTTTCGCACAGCACAAAGAATGACCTATGTTTTGCAATTATTTCTTTGATATGACATACTATGCAAGTACATGTTTATGTATGCGTATATATTATAGTTTTTAATATTTTGAACCATTTTTTTGCATGTTGTCCATTCGTCGTTAAACTTTTCACATTTTTGTATTCTTCTCTTAAACTACTGGGCCCAATTTTGTTTTTCAATTTTGATTTCCAGTTGTTTATTAATAAATTGAATATATGGCAAGCAATTTTTTTGTACGGTTTGTAATAGTTGCATTTATAATCTAGAATTCTTTTAATCAAAAGGACATTTAGCATCAACACTAAAATTCATGCAAATCTTTTTAGTAAAATGATATGTTTCAGTCTTAATTTCTCAGTGTACTTTTTTTTAATTGCGATTAAAATTCATTCAAATGATAAATTTATTATTACTTGGGTTTGGTCGCTTGATAATTTTATACCCCAAAATTTAAGTAACATTGGTCAATTACCTGGTAATTCTAGCATCTGATTCAAATTTTTTTAAATTGAAAATCCAATTTAGTATTTTAGAAATTGGTTTGGACTTGCATTCAGATTTTTGGTAAAGTATGAAAAATAATGTGTAAATGTATAATTTTATTATCTTAAAATGATTTTTACATCTGCCTTCAGACAAATACTAAGGCCTCAAGAAGGGTTTAGACTTCAGAGTATATAGGGAAAACTTTAAAAATCTGTTTCTCAAGACTTACAATGGTACATTAGGTCAGGAATTTTTTATTTTTAGGTTTACGAACAACAAAATGATAAAGTTCTGTAGGAGGAGGAAATAAGAAAGGAAAAAATCACTTTTGACCAACAATTTTTTATCTTAGGTTTACGAACCCCACTATTGTGAAGTTCTGTTGCCTGTTGAAGGGAAAAAAATTATGACATCATTTTTATTCTTCTTAATATTAAATGAATTGCAACTTCATGATTGTGGTGTGTAACTGCATAAAGTGTAGCATGAAGTGTAGCATATGACAAGTATGTAATCTGTGAAACATCGCCGAAAAAAATCTTCGTTATTACCAAAGAAACAAAATTTCGTATACAAAGGTTGGAATAAGGAATGCTATATATAAATGTATAGTCAGAGGTGTTATGCATGAACATCATCATTAGACAATGCTGCTTTAGAATATGTTAACTTTCTTTAAATAAATGATGTTAAATTTCATTTTATTCAGCGTTTTGGATGTTCAAGTGATCGTTTCCTTTTCACTCGCAACAAATCGACATGCATCAATTACATATCGGTCTGACAAGATAGTTTGATCTTTTTAATTTGTTGATCTCAGCTTTTTCCATCCCGGGAACAAATTTCAGACTAAATGAGCTCAAAATAAATACAAACTTCAGTTCAATACATTTTCTTGAGCCATATTAGATAGCAAATTGTTGCCTTACAGTCAGTATTGATCACGATGAAACCTTGAGAGCGAACCAAAAAATAAAATCTCGATCCAGTCTAAAATTTGCTGTTTTTGCATAAAGGTATAGCACCCCACCATGCATCACACAGTGTCGCCATGCTTCCCGCTATGCATACTTACATGTATTATAAGCAAAAAATCGTTTTCCAATTATTCAAATCTTAACAGTGATAAGTAGATTTAAAGTTGTCGTTTTTCCGTTCAATCTTCATAAAAATGTCTGCACCCACAGAGAGCGACGCTAACTTCAATCGCAGTCTTCGAAATAACCTGGGAGTCCGATGCCCGGGGCCTGGTAAATTTGCAGGCGGGCATGTAAAATTGCCAAATTACATGTACATTACATGAGTAAATTTTTTGTCAACGTACATTATGTTTACTTGCCATTTCTTCCATCGTACCCAAGTTATTCGTGTAACTTGCTTTGTGCAGTCTACAATCTTGGTACAACTTGTCAAATAAGCATCAATCGTAATCATTGAAGTGTTTACCGGTAGTTAAACCTATTGTATATATGTTTGCTAAATTATCAGACGAAAAACGATGATAAAATTGATATAAAACCTTTATCTATTTATATATTTTGGTTGCACCATACATGTACCGATAAATATTAGAATTTTGAGTTGGGCATGTAAAAATTTGAATGGGCAGGGTTAAAATGATGGGTCTACATGCCCTTCGGGCATGTGCTGAAAAAAATTTGTCAAAAGACTGCAATCGACATCGATCTCGGCAAGGGGGCACACGTGGTTAACTGAACTTATGATTGAGATATATTGTATCTGAGTTTATAAATCGGTAATAAATGCATAAATAGAGGGGTGATTACTTCTTGTTTTAATATAAGTGTGTTCTTTGACACCTCCGCCATTATCGAATGTTGGTGATTTTCCAAGATCTAAAAATACCGCAATGTTCCCTTGATGGAGTTAGGTTGGTTGTGCTATGATTGAACTGTTAATTTGCCTTAAAATATTGGCATCTTGCGTAAATATACTCAAATAAGAAAAAAAATATATAGTTAAGCCTGATTGCAAGTCATACACGGAAGCGATGTCACTTAACTATAATATAGAGACATCGTATATAGTATACCTCTGAAAATGACTGTGTGCTCATGTGATGTGAAGAGAATGACTGCAAAGTTATAGTGCAGTAATTATTGAAATTTGGTGTCAAAACAAATTTGCTGTAATTGCATAGTAATGCCTGTTTCTTGCCCCCCCCCCCCCCCCAAAGTTAATCTTTGTATAAAGGGGGAAAATAATAAAACAGAAGGTGTAAAAATGGTATTAATATTGCTAGAAAAAACCTAGAAATATATGAATAAATATACATGTATGAATAACAAATAAAATGAAATAATACTTATTGATGTAGATTTCATGAGAATGCATTAATTATAGTACATAACATGCAGTACAATTGATCATCATATGGTTATATTATGTGCAGTGATTTCGTGCTGGCTGTGGCGCTGTTACGTTGCACCGCACACGAACTCTGCCAAACTTCCCCCACTCCCCCCCCCCCCCCCCCCCTTGCATTAAAAATTTTCTGGGGATAACACTGAAAAGAAGAAAAGAGAACTCTCTAACGGATGACATTTTCACATTTTTGTGCCAGCTTAGTGTGCACAGGAATACAAGGTATACTGATATTTGAGAGCTTGGTGGTTTTAAGTGTTTTTGTGTGTTATATCGTTGAATGAATTTACTGTATTTCAGTTGTTAGATAAAAGAAAGAAACAGATTGTCTCATATTGGAGTGTGAGTCTGACATTATTATAATTATTTCATGCAGTCCATGATTTTCCTTAAAGCAATGGTGGTTTCAACCGATTGATAAAAGAGGCGTCTAGATTTCAATCCTGTCTGTTTCGGTCATTAATGTTCGACCAATCAATAAATGGGGCATGTGGATATCCGTCCTATTAATTTTTACAGAGCTATGAATTAACTAGTTACTTTCTATAGAGCTATAAATAAACTAAAGTTTCCATAAGAAATAGAGAGGGACTCGTACTCGATACATGTAATTACAGTCATATCAAACCCGTAAGCTATTATGTTCCTTCAGGCCTTTGATTTTTGAAATAGTGAAAATATATGAGAAAATGGGATCTGTACAGTGTCTGTTTGGAGTAAAGTTACTCATAGACTTGAAGTTGTGATTAATAAAAAACAGGGTTATATGGAGCATTGTCCTTGAATTTGTTGCGTTTTTATAAACAAGCCTGAATTTGTCAAAAACCTATGTATGTACAATATACAAGTACAAATTTACATCATTTACATTTATAAAAATGAATTTGATTTTAAGTTAAAGAGTAAATGGTATTGGATGATCTGGGATACCCTGTACATGTAAGGAAAGTTTATAATTTCTGTTTGCTTCGTATGGTTCTTGTGAACAAACATAGGAAATTTTTATTTCAAATAAAGTTTGGTTGTGAGGATATGTGTCATGAACTTGACCAAGGGTCAGTTGTTCAAGGTCATTGTTTAAAAAAATGCTTTATACTGTTGGGGCCATATCTTGTAGGAAATGTAAATTTAACACAAAGATTGATTGTGACTTGTAAATGTCCTGATTTGAGCTGTGTTCATTTGTGGTAGTTCAATGTCTCTATAAGCATTCATTATTTTCTAATAGAGAAATACTTCAGTTTTAATATTTTGTCTTGTGGTGGGTATCCTTGTGAGCTTGCTCAGAGTACCTCTAGCTTACTTGAATCTATAACTTTGATATTATTGATATTAGGCATTTGTTAATTGTTTGTTGGTGTATATGGAACCTTATAATATCTTTATTCAAAAGTAGATTACAAAAACCTATTTGAATGATTATGCATGTTCCAGTATTGTTAAATTTGATAGATTGATGCCCGGGATATCAATATTGTTCAGTTCATGTATCTTAAATCTTGGGACATGATGTCTAGAAAATAGGTATTAATGACCTTCCTTTTTTGTGTTGTTCCAATGTATGAATATATGAGAATTGAAAATTTTCATATTGGAAAATATAAAGAGTTAAAAAAAAATTGTTGGTTCTGACATGTGATATGATGTATACATATAAGCCTCTTGTTTTTATTCACTGTTTACTTGGTTTAGCTCACCTGGATTTTGATTTTTGATTATTTATGGAAAAAATACCAGCTGTTGAACTTAATCATTTCAGAAAGTATTGTATTCTCTTTAGCTCACCTGGATTTTGATTTTTTATATTTTATTTAAAAAAAATTCTAGCTGTTGAATTTAATCATTTCCTTGCTAAATTTTGCATTCTCTTTAGCTCACTTGGATTTTGATTTTTGATAATTTATGAAAAAAATACCAGGTGATGAACTTAGTTATTTCTTGCAGAATATTGCATATAGGTTACTCCATTTCTGTGGGATGGTAGTGTTTATCAATTCAAGGTTGATAAATGGATGATGGATATTGTTTACACAAAAGAAAACTGTGTTTGCTGTCACATTGACATCTTTTCCCCTGTTTGTTAAATTAAATTGTGCACCAAAAATCAAGTTGTGTCTCCATGTTTATTGACATCACATAGTAAAAGGATAGTTTTGTTAAAAGAAGAATTGGCGGATGAATACAGCACAAATGGTTTAAAAGTTCACCAAATATGATATAAGTTTTTTGATCAGGTTGATTACATTTTTACATTATTTTGATATTCGATAACAATTTCAATCTGCTTTTTAAATTTAATTTCAAACAAATAGTTCTTAAAAAAAGGAAGCGATAAACTTGTTTTGTGATTTTGTTGTAAGAAGCAAACATGATATTGTAGAAGGATTGGTTGATCATTATAGATATGACAAATTTCTGCACGTGTCTGTTTGTACTCAACCAAACCATATGTATCTTTTTTTTTCAAACCGGAATGGGAAATGAATAATAGTATGTTTAATTACATATAGGGAAATAATGGTAATAAATTGTACCCCTGTTTATTGACAACTCATTGCGAAAACATATGTTAGCTAAATCAACGTTGTATTGAATTGTGTAGAAATGGTATATGAATACGATAACATGATAAATGATACGACAATTGATGCAATAATTCTCCAAATTTGATATATATGTTTATCTGAATACTTATTAATTTATTCTAATATTATATGGTATGCAATAATTGGTACAGAAATCCCATAGTGTCTCTATTCAAGATGCTTTATACAGCATCATGTTATTTCGTTACAATTGAAAAGAGAAACTGGGTTTTGGAATATAATACTCTAAATGAAAGTAAAGAGTTAGACATGTCATTTTCAAACTCTGTCCAGTTGGTACAGGTATCATGATATAGAAAGGTGTTACCTAATCCATCATCAAAAAGGCAAACACCCATTAGCCTCATGATATTTTTCATTTTAACATAAATTCAAAATTCTTATCTATAACTATCATATTATTTACATTGAATGTAAAGTAATATTCCGGATATTAAGATAAACAATGTATCAATACCAAAAACATATAAGTGATTTGTTAGATATGTTTAAGGGAATGCATGTGAGTTACGTAGTGATAATATTAAAAGGTGCATCGAAAGGTTTTAGCTTGGTTCAAGTTAGCTTTTAAATCTCTTGTTGTCTGGCATCTGTCTGTCTGTCCGTCTGTAAACTTTTCACACTTTTTACTTCTTCTTTAAAACCACTGGGCCAAATTTAAACAAATTTGGTACAAAGCATCCTTTTGGAATTTTAAATTGTAAAAATAAAGGACTGTAACTTTTTCAAAGGGGACATAATTGCAAAACAGTGAGTTTAGTGTGCATGTCTTTAAAAATCTTCTCAAGAACCACTGCATCAGAAATGCCAATAATTACACAAAAGGTTGTATATTTAGCAAATATTCTAAATTGTAAAATTCGAGACCCCTGGCAAATTCAATGTTTAACATAGAAATACATAGGAAAAATGTAAAAAAAAAAAAAATCTCTCAAGAACCACTGCACTAGAAATGCCAATATTTACACAAAAGCTTTTAATATAGTGAAGATTCTAAATTGTAAAAATGTTGACCCCTGACCCAAAACGGGGGTCCCAGGCGCGGTTTAAAGATTAACATGATAGAAATACGTAGGAAAAGTGTTTAAAGATGTTCATCTAAAGAACCACTGCTTCAGAAATGTACATATTTACACAAAAGCACCAATTTTGATAGTTTTGATTTCACGCTGCAATTATCAAAGATAAGCATGGAAACGTAATTTTAAAACTAAAGTTAGTGTTTTTGATTAGTTTAATTTGGGGGAAAATGATAAATCACAATCATAGTGAAATTAAAATCATCGTGATTAATTACCAATTTTAATTTTAATTTGTATGTAGATTATGCTGATCTTTTTTACTAAGACATCTAATGGTACTTGATTCCTCTTTTTTTTTTGGTTTCTTGACCCAGAAGTTATCAATTGCTTTCTCAAAGATGGCCCAAGGAGCTTCATAAAATTGTTTAATATATAGGATATAACCCTTTGAGGAGATCATGACCTTCCAAATGATGACATTTTTTTCTTTAAATTGCCCCAATTATAATTAAAGTCTTCCGTATCCAACTCAAGACCTTGTAGTGATTGTAATGCTTCTTCTTCTTATTTTTATTCTTTCCTTTTTTTGTCAACAAGATTTCTCAGAGGTGGCTGGATAGATTTTCTTGAAATTTTCAGGACTGATAGAGAACGATAATATCTGCAGACGTATTTTCAAAATTCACTTCCTGTAGTCTGTGTCCTGTCCCGCGGCAAAAAGCGTTGGACAATGAGATCTCAAAAAACGATAAAGACTTGAACCGCCAAAGTTTAAGGGATGACAGACTTATAGTTGTAGATGTGTTTAAACTATTTTGTTTTGTTCGTCGTAACTTCTGGTCATCACCGGAAGCTCTTCAAAAATTATGTTTTTAGGCATTTAATATATTTGACATAGAATTAAAACATAAGTATAAATGGTTACATATGTCATCTATCCGATGTTGAATTAACATAAAAATTCTACTTCCGGTGAGATAACTCAAATATCTCAGGTAGCCTTTTTTAAAACAAATGTTTGAACCGTGAGATCTCAGAAACTGTAAGTGATCAAGACACAAAACTTATATGGATGATACACAATTGTGTGTTTAACTGTTTTCATTTTGTCAACCGTCACTTCCTGTCCACACCGGAAGAGTTCAAACAAATCAAGTTGTTTAAAAGTGTATCTGTTTTTGGTTGACAACTATAGATAAATTGATAGACAATTAAGTCATGTTGTTTTATGTTTTAAAAAATACCAAGTTTTATTATACCCCCGCAAACGAAGTTTAGGGGGGTATATTGGTTTCACCCTGTCCGTCTGTCCGTCTGTCTGTAGACACAACTTTGTCCCCCCTATAGAATTTTTTGTTACTGCATGGAACAGTTTGAAAATTTGTACATATGTTGAACACCATCTGAAGATGTGCACCTGCAATTTATTTTAAGATCAGACAAGATTTAGTGATTTCATGAGAGTTTTCATTTTCCTTATTCTATATATTGCACACTAATGTTGAAAAGTAAGGGAGGTAATCCTTACAGATTTTATTAATTAATTAATAGTATTAAAACACTCTAAAATATATTTATATAAATACATCCAAATGGAGGTTTTTTGTCTTTATGTCTTAAAATTTTTTTTTTTAAGTATTCTATCAACTGACAATGCAAAGTTTTTGTTTGTCAATGATAAATTCTTAGGAGCTAATAAGAACATCAAAGACAAGTGTGGCTGAATTCATTTGTCCACAGGGAGCCATTATCTGAGCCATGGTTCAGATGGAGCATGTGTTTAGGGGAAATTGATAATCTGTAAAATTGGTGATGGTTTTGGGGCTATTTTAAAACTGTTTCATGTAAACCAAAAGTTCTATCATTGTAAGGAAATAAATAATATCATTATTAATGAAGAAGTTAAACTATTTCTAGAGGTTGTTTAAATTTAAAAAAAATATATATCATCAGATACATACATTTGAAAATGTATTACTGTTATAGATTATGTATTTACAGTGAAATTCTGACAATTTTGATTTTAATTTTTCTTTGTTCACTAATTTTTTTTTTACATGCAATTCTAGAATTTATTTTTGTATGTGTTCCAAACCTTTATTATTGAATTCAATTATTTGTCCCATTTGAAATTAGCATTGCGGGGGTATTAGTCTCATTAGGACAGTTCTAGTTTTCATTGAGCACTTCCGTTTGTTTGTTTCCTGTCCTGAGACAAAAAACCTTGAGTCCTTGAGTTCTCAAAAACGATATTGACTTGAACAATCAAACTTTGTAGTATGATAGACCTGTGTATACAGATGTGTTAACATTATTTTGTTTTTTCGGGGTAACTTCCGGTCGTCACAGAAAGCACTTCAAAAATTATTTTTTTTTCTTATTTTATTTATTTTAAATGGAATGAATATATCAGTATAAAATCTGATGTGTGTCATCTATACAGTGTTAAATAAGCAAACAATTTGTACTTCGGGTATGATATCTCAAATAGCTTTCCTTTTTACAAATTTGATGTTCACAAGTTTTTAGTTACTGTAAGTGATTGCGACACTAAGCTTTTATGAAAAATATACATTTGATTGAAGATGTCTTTAACGGGTTTTACTTTGTATACCGTTACTTCCGGTTGTCACCGGAAGGGTTCAAACAAACCATGATTTTAACATGTTTAACTGACTTTCTTTATTGTTTCATCTAGCATGATAAACAGTGATGTACACTAGGCAAATGTTTGAAAAATACCAGCTATTATTTTTATCAATCACTTCCGTTTGTCCGTTTCCGGTCCAGAAAGAAAAAATTATTGTTTCAATGCGATCTTAGATTTGGCAGAGACGTGAACAACCAAACTTTGAGGAAAGATTGACTTATTATTGTACAAATGGTTAACATGTTTTGCTTAGTTTGGCCTTAATTCTGGTCGTCACAGAAAGTACTTCAACAATTGATTTCTTTTTCATTCTCGTTGTTTTACATGCAAGTAACGTCTGGATATATCATGCACAATAATTATCACATCCACTATTTTTTTCTATGTGAAAGAAGCAATGTCTTAAAGTTAAATTGATTCATGTATATCAAAATGGAAGACTTTTTTGTTGCTCGAGCAACAAGAGTCTAGTTTCTTCTTGTTTTCTTTAAACTGAAATTTTCCTGAAAGGGAACTAGTTGATAAAAGTTTCCTGGTATGTTGTTAATTTTTGTTCATTAAGAAATATTTTTTATGGTGGGATATCTCTGCCCCTTGTGTGCAAGTTTTTTTCTATCAAATATGTCAACATGCAAGATAATATATCGACATGCAAGATAATTATGTCAACATGTAACATAATTATTTTAACATGCAATAAAATTGCAACCAGATAACAAATATACAAAATCTCAAATATCGCCCACCTGTGACATGCAAGATGCTAGATTATACCCTTTTATGTCGACATGCAACTAAGTTATGTTAACATGCAAGATAAATATGTTGACATGGAACATATTTATGTCGAGAGGCAACTTAGTTATGTTGACATACAACTTATAAGTTGCATGTCAACATATTTAGCTTGCATGTAAACATAACTAAATTGCATGTATTCATTGCATGTCAACATAAGTCAGTTGCATGTCGACATAAAGAAGTTGCATGTTGACATAATTAAGCGGCTTGTCAGCATATTTATCATTTTGCATATTTATCTTTTTGCATTATGGCCACCTGTCTTACCTTAATCATTATCAGATTTTCGGTTATTTTCAGATGCCTAAGGCAAAGAAAGTATCTGCCAGAAAGCGGCGGTTAGCTGAGAAGCTCAGGAAAAGAAATCAGAGAGAGAAGCAAAGTCAAGATTTCCAAGACAGTTCAGAAGCTTCAGATCCAGAGTCTGTTGTTTCTTGCGAAACATCAGATGGAGCAAAGTTTGCTCCTCCCGGTAACTTTCCGGGGCAAGGCTCTATAGGGTTGCCTCCTGTTGAGGGAAAACCCTTGGCCAGAGTGCAGGCCTCTCTTCGTGAGAAAATGCACTCACCTGCCCCGAGGTTGCCATCTCCTCGGGGAAGCCGTCTGATTGTCCAGAAGGGCAAGGCACCGTCCACTGACTCCCCACCGTGGGTTTGTGCTCCACCGAGGGCACCTGGACCGGACACCGTGCACGTGTCTGGTCCAGCAGGTCAGGCGCAGCTGGATACCTCCTGGAAGGAGGAGACCAGTAGAAAACTAAAAGATGAGGGCTACCTAAACGATATCAAAAAGGAATCTAAAAGTAACACAAATGGAAAATTGAATGAAAAATTGGATACTGTAGAAAATATGAGCAGAGAAAGTATAGATATGATGGATTGTAAAAATAATGGAGAGATGAAAAAAACTGAGTCAAAGTTACGAATTGAAATTGATGGTGAAGATAATTTGAGAAAGGAAAATGTAGAAGACTCTGACAGAAGTTTGAATTTGGGAAAATGTGAATACAGTCAGAATATTGAGTATTTGATTAAGGAAAACTGTGGAAAAGAAGGTTCTGGTTTTGAGAATAGTCATGATAAGGAAAACTCGCATTGTAACAGTGCAGGGACTTTGCATTCCGTTTCGATTCAGGGTTCTTTTCATCAAGCTGATCCATTGTTTGGCGATAGTGCAGGAACACAATGTGTAGCAAATTGTTTAGCGGGTTTAGCTTACAATGTTTTGAAAAGTGCAGCTATTTGGCAAACAACTGATATGAACAAAATACTGGTGACTGGAGATGAATTATACACACATTTGCAGCATTGTTCTTCAATTACTAATAGGTATTTGTTAGTGGAAGAATTGCCTCAGTTTTTTGAATGTTTCAACGAAACCTTTGACTTTACAGTAAAAGTATTGGTCCCAAGTTTAATCAGCTTATCTGAAGAGGAACCGTGTTATGAAGATTTTAATGCCTATCCTCTGTTTGAAGCTTTGCAAATGGCACTTACAGAAACAAACGGATGCTTTGCGTGTTTTGGTGGAAATACTCTTTTAATAGGGAAAACAAATGATGGCTTTTTCATATTCGATTCACACGCCAGATGCTCTCGAGGCTACCTTAGTGTCAGGGGGAAGAGTACAAGGATATTGTTAAACGATGTTCGGGATGTATTTACCCATCTCAGATTGTTGGCTGTTTCTATGGGGATTTCAAGAACTGTAGAATGTGAATTATCTGGAGTATTATGTTCACTTAAGCATTTTGCTGTTGCAAAAGTGTATGGGAATGAAAATGAAGGTTCAAACAAAGGTGATCAATTGTCAAGTCAATCAAACGATGAAAGAATTCGGACATATCCAGAAGGTTTCAATAATTCAGAGGAAAGTTTGATTATATCAGATCAACCAGAGATGATGGAGACAAATGAAGTTATTTTCATGGGGGAAGAACTGAAACAACATGATTTTATTGCTTTGTCTGTACAGAAACAAAGAAAGTTGTGCAAACAATTGGGATTGCCATATTCAGTTCCTAACAATGAACAAAATTCAGTGTCAGTGAAAGATATTGATAAACCGACACAGTGTAAAGAAATTGAACAAGATGGAAATTGTTTTTTTAGAGCAATATCATTCAGTCTGACAAACTCTGAAAATTTTCACCAACATATTCGTGAAGCTGTTTGTGATCATTTGTTGAAGAATAATACAAGATTTGAGCAGTTATTGAGATCGGAGGGATCTTTAAGGGATTACTTACTTTCCAGTAAAATGACAAAAGAGGGTACTTGGGCCACTGAATTGGAGATTTTTGCAATGGCAGATATGTTGAGTGTAGACATATTCACTTATTCAGATATGAAATGGCTTCAGTTCAGCAAACAAAAGCCGTATCATGAATTGCTTGAACAGGAGGAAGCTATTTATTTATACCACAAACAACGAAACCATTATGATGTTGTTTTAAACGTGTCAGCAAGGATGTCTGAAAAGGAATCTGTCATTCAAAATACGCCTGCTACTAAAGAGTATTCACTCCGTAGAAGAAATCGTATGCGAATGAAAACAAAACGAAAGACTTTAGAATCGAAAGTGGCACTAGATTTAAATGAAAGTCGCAGTAATGCATTTAGGAAAAAGTACAGGGTATCTGAAGAGATTAAACTGAAAGTACAAATGAAAAGCAAAGAACGTTATCACAATGATATTGATTATCGGTCAAATCTGATTCAACGAGGTGTTCAGAAATATGCACTAGATTTAGAACACAGAAAAAAAGTTCAAACAACAAGTAGAGAAAGAAGTAAAGTGAAGTACTCGACAGACTTGAATCATAGGATGGAAAAAAAGAAGAAAACTGTGGAAAAATATAAAGTAGATGCTCAGCACAGAAATCAAATGAAAGAAAAGAGCAAAGAAAAGTACAGGACAGATAATGAGCATCAAGAGAAGTTAAAGAAAGCAAGTACAGAGAGATATAAGACAAACTTGCAGCACCAGAGAAAGGTGAAAAAAGCAAGTATTGAAAAGTACAAGACAGACTTGGAACATCAGGAAAATGTGAAGAGAGCAAGTAGTCAGAAGTACCGAACTAATTTGGAACATCAAAGAAATGTGAAGAAAGCAAGTAGTCGGAAGTACAGTACAGACTTGGATTATCGAAAAGAAATGAAGAAAGCAAGTACAGAGAAATACAGGACAAACCTGGAGCATCAAGAAAGGGTAAAAAAGAGAAGCAGTGACAAGTATGAAACAGACTTTGAACATAAGACTATAGTAAAAGAGAGGGTATTGAAAAAATACAAAGAAGATGAAACTTACAGGATAAAAAACAAAGCTGCCAATGTACATAGATATAGTACAAATGAAACTTTTAAAGAAAATGTGCGAGGGAGAGCTGCAAAGAGATATCAAACTGATACTGAAATTCAGGCCAAAATGAAGAAACGTAATAGAACGGAATACAATTTTTCAGAGGAAGTAAGAAATAAGAAAAAGAAGGAAGTTACATTGAACAGAAAGCTGAAGCAATTGAACAGAGAACAAGAAGAGGAAGTAATCAGATCATTTAAGAAACTCGCTATGGAGGGTCCTAATTATGTTTGCTCATGTTGCCATAGACTTTTGTTTAAAAAACAAGTTCAAACTTGTGAAAGCCAGATGTATCAGAAAACTGAATCAGCAAAATGTATTTCCGAAATTTGTTTGTTAGACAAGTATTTGCACGAATGTTCTGAATCTTGCCCAAAAGAATGTACGAGATCATCATTATGGATCTGTTACACTTGTCACAGGAAAATATTGAGTGGCAAAGCACCAGCTGAAGCTTCAGTCAACGGTTTGATACTAGAAGATATTCCTTCTGAATTGGCAAAGTTGAACAGTTTAGAACAGCATTTGATTGCGATTAACATACCATTCATGAAAATCATGGCTCTTCCTCATGGTCAACAGAAAAATATACATGGACCTGTTATTTGTGTGCCATCAGATATGAGAAAGGCAGCCAGTTTACCAATGAATCAGGATGAGAACTTGCTGTTACGAGTTAAGTTAAAAAGGAAATTGAATTACAAAGGCTACTTTGAATATCAATTTGTAAATACAAACAATGTGATGTCAGCCTTATCATACCTCAAAGAAAACAACCAGTGGTACAAGGATATGAAAATTGAATCAACAATTGAAGAAGGTATAGCGAGAAATGAAGAAATACCAGATGATAAAGTTAATTCAAAAGATGATGTTGAAGATGAAGACGAAATGGTTGCATTTGACACTTGTTTACAACCGATTGATGTTGCACAGGAAGTTTTAGACCATTATTTTGATGATGTGTACGACATTGCACCAGGCGAAGGTAAAAATCCAGTTCGAATGTTACAGGAACCTGGCAACGAAGCTAAGGCTTTCCCTTGTCATTTCCCAAGTGGTCGTTTTTCCTGGAATGAAGAAAGGTCAGAAAAATTGACACTGTCTAGGTATTTCAACAATAGGTTGATGAACGCAGATAACAGGTTCGCAAAGGACAGCAATTACATTTTCTTCAGCCAGTACATGTCTGAATTGAATCAAGTGATTGAGAAAACACAAATTTCACTTAGAAAATGTCTATCAAAATGTACTAGTGGAAAACCAGTAACATTGGGCATGTTGCAAGATCCAATGACTCTCTCTAGTATATTGAGGAATGATGATGCCATAAGATTCATGCAACCGATTAGAGGAACACCTGCTTATTGGGCAACTGCTCAGAAAGACCTCTTTGCAATGCTGCGACAATTAGGAATTCCAACTTGGTTTTGTTCGTTTTCTGCAGCAGAATATAGATGGAATGATGCTGTTAAAGTCATATTACAACAACAAAACGATGACAGAAATCCAGATCAAATGGAATGGTCAGAAAAGAATGACGTTTTAAGGTCAAATCCAGTTACAGTGGCTAGAATGTTTGAACATAGATTTCAAATATTTCACAAGGAAGTAATACTCTCCCCAGCTGAACCAATAGGAAAGGTAGTAGACTTTTTCCAAAGAGTCGAGTTTCAGCAGAGAGGATCCCCCCACATGCATTGTTTATACTGGGTTGAAAATGCACCGAATATTGATTCTGATGGAGTGGAAGCTGTATGTAACTTCATTGACAAATATGTGACCTGTGCTGTACCAACAGAAAGTTCTGACAAAGAATTGAGGAAAAGTGTCCTAGAAGTGCAACAACATAGTAAAAAACATTCCAAATCCTGTAGGAAGAAGGGAACAGAATGTAGGTTTCATTTTCCAAGGCCTCCCTCGAAAAAGACTTTCATTACAAGCGTTCAAGAGGAAGACAACACAGATGACTGCAAAATAGATTCTGAAACAAATGTTAATAAGGCGTATGCGAAGGACATTTTAGTTGCTGTTTGGGATAAAATACAGAATCAAGATGAACAAATCTTGACAACAGAGGAACTATTTGATGATTTATCACTAACGCAGGAGCTGTATGAAGAAGCCCATAACCTGTTATCATCAAAAAGGTCAATAATTCTTAAACGCTGCCCAAATGAAGTGTGGACGAACCAATATAACAGATGCCTGTTAAAATCCTGGGATGCTAATATGGACATACAGTTTGTATTAGATGCGTTCAGTTGTATTGTTTATATTGTTTCCTACATATCAAAGTCAGAAAGGGAAATGGGCATGTTACTTAAACAAACTAGATTGGAGGCTGAAGAAGGAAACTATGACGCCAGACAGACAATGAAGAAAATTGGTTCAGCCTACTTGCATCACAGAGAAGTAAGTGCTCAGGAAGCTGTATACAGAGTATGTAACTTGAGGATGAAGGAATGTTCTAGGAAAGTTGTTTTTGTGCCCGTAGGTGATAACCCTGTGCGCTTAAGTAAACCACTGTCTTTGTTGAAAAAATCTTCAAAGAATCAAGAAAATGATGAGGAAGATGACGAAAACGATGTCTGGATGACAAACATCATTGAACGTTACATGAACCGGCCAGAAAAGCAAATTTTTCATGAAATGTGCCTTGCAGATTTTTGCTCTGAATTTAGAGTGCTGGCTAAATCTCAAGTTCCTAAGAAGGAAAATGAAAATGTGTATGAATTACAGAATAATAAGGGTTACGTGCAACGAAGAACTAGAACACAACATGCTGTTGTAAGGTATCCTAGGTTCAACGTTGAAAAAATGCCAGAAAAATATTATCAATCTCTCCTGCAACTTTTCCTGCCGTATTGGACAGATGCACAGTTGAAGCCACCAGGGTTTGATTTATATCAAGATTTTTATGAAACTGGTTACGTGAAAATTTCTGGTCGTAAACGCAAACAATCAGTGAAGTCTATTGTAGATGTGAATCATGCAAAGTATGCAAAAAATGAAAATGAAATTTTCAATGCCCAGGAAGCATATGAAATGAATGGTGAACCAGAAGATGCATGGTCTCGCATATGTCCAGAAACAGAGGTTCTTAGAAGGGAGGGTATGACATTCAGAAAAGAAAACAGTGAACCACAAGAGGATAATGTAGATGTCATACCGGATATTGAAACTGAGAATCATAATGCCGATGTCATGTATCATGTTCAACAAAACATCAATTCTAGAGAAGAAATGATACCCATTCTTCAGAATTTGAATGAAACACAGAGGGAGATATTTTACATGGTTCGTGATTGGTGTTTAGCAAAGATTACAGGAGAGAATTGTGAACCCTTACATTTATTTGTAACTGGAGGTGCAGGTACTGGTAAAAGTCATCTCATTAAAGCTATTCACTATGAAGCATCGCGTTTGCTTTCAAGAATTATGTCTGATCCAGAGAAAATATCAGTGGTTCTAGGAGCATTCACAGGAACAGCAGCTTTCAACATTGGCGGAAATACACTTCACCACCTGTTTTCATTAACAAAGTATCTTCCATTGCCTTATGAACCACTTGGAGAACAAAGTCTCAGTGAATTAAGAATGAGAATTGGAGATCTCCACATTCTTATCATTGACGAAATATCAATGGTGTACAAAAAACTTTTGTACTACATACATGAAAGATTGGTACAGATAAAGAAATGTAGAGAACCCTTTGGAGGAGTTTGTGTTATTGCTGTTGGGGATTTTTATCAGCTTCCTCCAGTCAAACAGCGAAAAGATGAAAGGCTTTACAAAGAAAATATGGCATATCCAATGGACTATTGGCTTGATTTGTTTAAGATCATAGAGTTAAAAGAAATAATGAGACAAAAAGACGATTTGTCTTTTGCTGAGGTCCTGAACTCCCTTCGTGTAAGAGAGAAAGATGAACCATTTACACAAGAGCAAAGTACTATGTTACAAGACTGTATCAGGGAAGGACCAGAAGATGTTCTTCATGTGTTTTCAACTAATGAGGAGGTAAACACATTCAATCTCACAATGCTAAACAAATCATGTGAAGATTTACTAGAAATCAATGCGCAAGATTATAAGAAGGACAAAACATCTGGTAAACTGATATTAAAGAACAAACCTTTGACGAAATCAAGAACTGATGGACTTCCAAGCACTCTGATTTTGTCTGTCGGAGCAAGAGTGATGCTTACAAGGAATTGTAACGTAGAAGATGGACTTGTGAATGGAGTAATGGGGCATGTCTGTCGGTTTGTTTTTAAAGAAAACAGTAACAGTATTGTTAGTGCTGTGGGAGTTGTGTTTGATAATAAGCAAGTTGGAAAAAAGTCAGGACAAAAAACAAAAGATGGGAACCTAGTGTTAGTAGAAAGAGTGCAAGATGAAATAAAAGACAAGATAGCTACAGTGGTACGTCATCAATTTCCAATTCGGTTATCATGGGCATGTACTGCTCATAAGGTGCAAGGGATGACATCAGACAAAGTAGTTGTGAATTTAGATAGAGCATTTGCCCCAGGCCAAGGTTATGTTGCATTGTCAAGGGTTACTTCAAAGGCTGGTCTTTTTATTGATACAGACGATCCAGCTCGATTACGGAAAAATGTTTATGCTGATCCAGAGGTAAAGACAGCTTTGAATGAAATGGCAATGGTTACTTTTAATTACATTTCACGAACTTTGAATTCAGTTGGAAAGAAAATAGTTCTGCATAACATACAGAGCTTAAATAGCCATTTTGCAGATCTACGAAATGATGCCAGATTCAATAAGGCTGATGTCATTTGCTTAACCGAGACATGGTTAAAATCTGGGGAAAACACAGATACGTTTGCTCTTCAAGGGTATCAATTTCATCATCTCCCAAGAAGGGAGGCATACGAGGAAAATACTGTCTCAGATCAGAGTTTACGCATGTCAAAAGGTGGAGGCGTTGCATTGTATTTAAAAAATGGACAAGACTCATATGATATTGTTTCACTGTGTCAGATGAATATTGAAGGAATAGCTGTGAAATTGTTGAAGGAAAATATTTTGATATTATCTGTGTATCGCCCATCCATAGCAAAAATGGCAACATTTCTTCAGAGTTTTCAGAAAGTTCTTGACTTCTTGAAGGCAACTAATGAAAACATTATCATTTTGGGGGATTTTAATGAGGATGCCAAAGCGAATGGTCCTCTGCAAAAGTTTTTAAGAGATCAGAACTTCAGACAAATTGTTTCCTTTAGCACCACTGAAGGGGGAACAATTTTGGACCATGTATATGTATCTAGTTCTATACGAATTGGCAGTCTTCATCGATTACCAACATATTATAGTTATCATGATGCTGTACTTCTAAATTTGCAAACTAAAAAATGATGATGGTTCATTTTTCAAACAATTCAGTCAATAGAACTTGCAATGTAAGGGAAGTTGATATGCACCCAGTTATGATAGAAGCTACTGTTTCACATTCGGCATGTTTAAATAGTTTTTAAAATGAAAAAAACTCGTGTGTAGTGAAAGACACAATTTATTTCTTCGGTCAGATTGAAACTCACTGAAAAATATCAAAACATGTGTTTGTTGTATATGAATTCCTATAACTGAACAGATTAAAAAAAGCTCAAACGGATTTGTAATAACTATATTAAAAGCCCGTATAAAGTCCCACAAAAATCAAATAATTATAGGGTAGTGTATATAATGTAAAATAAGTTGTTAATTGTATGCAGTCTTATCTAATGTACCGTTTATAGTCTTGTTTAGTCGTAGTTGAACTAAACGTGCTGAAGAACCATGAGGTAACAAATGGGTCAATTTTTGACTGTTCTGTGTCCTGTTACATGCTCTAACATGAGGAATGTAGTCTTTTGATATGAAATGTAAATATTATTTCAAACATATGACTGTATTATAGATACTGGAAATATCCCATCAGTTTTCTATACTGACCATTGTGAAGTGTAAAATGTAGTTTTTACCATATTGATTTGTAGTATAGAACAATCAATTAGCTATATTTAAACAAAATGTGGAATTTCATTTCATAAATAGTTATTTTAGTTTAAACTTACTGTACATTCTGCCTATATCCAGAAATGTAGTATTTTGATCATTGCGGACAATATATGGTGCTTTTTAATGTTTTGTTCATTCATGACCAGATGTAAATATTCATTGATTTATTGATTTGAAGATTGCATAGCCTTATCAATACAGAGTGTTCTGTGATTGTACATACCATAAATATTTATTGTGATCGTGTAACCCTTAATATACAATGCAATAGAGTTTTACACTTTTGTCTGTTTTCTTCATTATCAAAAGATGGAATGTATAGTGTCGTAAATTTGAACATGTTGGTTAACTGTAGAAATCCAAAATTGTTTTGCTCTAACGAATCTGATTACTGTTGACAAGTACATGTTGACAGTTAGGAGTTGTTGTCGTCAATGTACATATTTTCTTGAAGATACAGTATAATGTATATTATTGATGCTATAGATTATCTTAGAAAATTATAAGCGTTTTTAAGAGTTTAGATAGTTAAAATCAGCTGGCTTATTACTTTAGTGCTTATTAAAAAAAGATAAATTACATAATACCATAAAAAATATACCCTGCTCAAAATCCTACTTCCACCTCCCCGCGGTGAGCAGGGGGCAACGGACAATGTCCGGCAAACGGAAGAGGTTTAAAATACTTACATGAGGACAAAACTAAACTCGGACGCAGTTCAGACGCAGACACAATCGCACCTTAGATACATTACTCGACCTGAGCTCACTTTAATTCGCTGTAAATCACATTATTATTTTTGATGATTTATTCATTAATTTGAGAATAATGTCATCAGACGCAGAATTGCAAGAGTATCAGATATATCATATATTAAAATCAGTCTGAAGTAATTTTAACACAATTTAAATCGGATTTTAACTTTTTTTTTTTTACAAATTTTAAGAATCACCGACACCAAGTGATCTCTATTATCTTTTATGACGATACGTCACAAGGCGATTTTAACGCATTGAGAAGCACAGTTTATATCGCCAAAATGTGGTGTCTACCTCGATATCATTAGACGCAGAATTGCAAGTGCAACTTAGATATCATGATTTCAAATTAGTCTGATGTCATTTTATCACGATTTGAATCAAATAAACATTTTGGAAAAGCGAAAATTCCATCCAATCAGTTCGAGAAAGATGTCATCATACGCAGAATTGCTAGCGAAACTTAGATATAATGTTTTAAAATTGGGCTGAGGTCACGATTTAAATCAGTTTAAAGGGAGTAAGACACGATATGAGCTCAGAATTTTCAGATTTTATTATTTTATTTTTAATGTCTAGATTGACTAATAATGGTGTTATTAATGCTTACTCAAGATTTGATAGTAAGAAATTAAGTTACAAGCAAGATACAAACCATGATATTATCTGTTTTGTAAACAAAGCTAAAGTGTTCTTATTGTTTATATATGCGTTGTATTGCTAAAAAAATTCATTGAATGGTGTTTTCTTTTGTTGATAATATTATTTATGCACGCAATGAATCAGTTTATCTTGTTTGCCACTGATCAATTTGTCAAATGAATGGTAATTCCTTTACTTTACATTATTTGTTAACCAATATAAGACTCGAGCTTTGTTTATATAACACTGAATTCTTACCTCTGTATCTCATTTGTAACTTAACATCTATCATTCAAATGGTCAATCATTCAACATGCACATGTAAACCTTTTATGCATAAAAACTTCAAAATTAAATTTTCATCTCAAATCGTGTCCAAGTCATCGTCAAGTTTCATGATCATAGTTTTGAAAAAATCTAAATTTCCTCCAATCTGTTCGGAAAGATGTCATCAGACGCAAAATTGCAAGCGCAACTTAGAAATCATGTTTTATAATTAGTCAGAGGTCATTTTAACACGTTTTAAATAAGTTAACAGTTTTGGAGAAAATGCCATCAGACGCAGAATTGAAAACGCAATTTAGATCTCATGTTTTAAAATTTATCTAAGGCCGTTTTAATACGATTTGAATAAATCTAAATTGAAAAAAATTAACGTTTATCAAACCAATTCGAGAAAGATGTCACCAGACGCAGAAATGCAATAGTATTACAAAAATCATGTTTTAAAATTAGCCTGATGTCATTTTAACAAGATTTAAATGAGTTTTATTTTTTCTTTATTTTAAATTTGATCTGAGGTAATTTTTACACAATTAAATATGAATTTGAATTAAAAAAATTTAAGTATCGTTCAATGAATTCGAGATGGATATCCGATTTATGAGTATATGAGATAAAAATCCATAAAATCATAATAAAGTTAAAATCGTAAATCTAAGCAAAAATGAGTGAAAAAATTTTGCGGCACTAGGGGCTTCATCCCGGGTTGCCGTCGTATATAAATCGAAAGTAG
Organism: Magallana gigas; assembly: GCF_963853765.1. NCBI lineage: Eukaryota > Metazoa > Mollusca > Bivalvia > Ostreida > Ostreidae > Magallana > Magallana gigas. The sequence continues at coordinate 15,376,174 of NC_088862.1, forward strand.
AAGTCCTAAATCAATGACTGATTCATTTTACACATGTATTTCAGTGTAGAGATTTTTTTTTGTGTCGTTTACTATTATGTTTGACAATCTTATTTCAACAGGATTGATAAAATCTTTATAAATGTAGAAATAACGAAATCAGTAACACGTAAATTTCTTCCGTAAAAATTGGATGACAGTAATTTCCACAGTTCTAACATTTATAAGTAGTTTACATGCTATCTTAGATACAGACTAAACGGAAAACAAGAAATATACATGCAGCAGAAATAATTCGCGGCTGCTTACATCTCTTGTACTGTGTAAATTTTAAGTCCCCGTACAAACTATACTCGCCGTTTGATCTCAGCAATTTTTTTTTTACTTGTTCAATCCGCTGCATATTTGGCAAGCAATAAGAATGGGGTCCGAGGTACATTTACACAACATTTCATTAGGATTTAGTGAAGGGCTCGAAAGTTAGAATTTTTTTCTACAGTACATGACAAGCACGCCAATCGAAACTCAGATGCCCAATAAGTTGATAACTCTGATAATAATGAACAAATTGGTCTGGTCATTGGTACAGTAATCTAGAACTGTACTAGGTTAAAAATAAAGGTTCAAGATGAAATATCATGCCAGTAAAACTTAATGATTCTTCGAATAGGAGGGGTGAAGGGTCGGTTCGTGTACTGTGCAAATTTTATATTCGCGTAAAGGCAATACGCGCCGTTTGATCTCAGGAATTTCTTCTTAATTGTTCAATCTGCTGCATATTTTACAGACAATAAGAATGGGGTCCGATGTTCATTTTCACGAATTTTCATTAGGATTGATAAAAGGGCTCGGGAGTTAGAATTTTTTCGGGGGTCGGTCGGTGATTTCTATATTTAATTCTAATTATCACATATTACACAATTTCTAAATAAAATACATATGTTAGAACAATGTATAAGCCTTGTTTTAAAGATGTAACTATTTTTTTTTCAACATATATATATATATATATATATAAATATATATATATACATATATAAATACATAGCTATTGATCTCAATACACAAATACGGAGAAAAGCGCTATTTATGTAACTTCTTTTACAAAATTATAACGGAAAAGAACATAATCCATCATTTTAAAGATAAAAAATCAGATCTAAGCACAAAAATGAGATGAAAAAAAATTCGGCACTCCGAACTCGAACCCGGGTCGCCTGGGCACATGTCCACGACTCTAACGACTGAGCTACTCGGACTCTCGCTTCAGGACTTTGATGCCTAATATCTCCAGAACACCTTGATCGATTTTAAAACAAATTACATATTCTTAATCAGTGAAAGGGTCACTATCAACTATAAAAATTTCCGAAAATTATATTAAAAAATAAAAAAGTCGAAAAATTCAATTTTTCAAATTTCCTTCCGGTGACGACCGGAAGTGACGGCGGACATTCTCTTGACCCAGGTGCACCAAAAAATCGGTAGATTTATCATCTCTGAAAATTTCAGCCTTTTATCTTTACTCGTCTTTGACAAAGCCGACCGACAAAATTGACTTTTTAAAATCGTAAACGGACGATAACTTCCGACCAGAAGTGAATTTTTAAAAATGGATAAAAAACGATAAACTTCAGATAAAATCGCGTTAATCTTGAAAATTTGAATGAAATCGGTTGAGCCATCTCTGAGAAATCGTCTGCACAAAATCGGTAAGAAAAAAAAAGAATAATAATAATAACTAGATTCGATCTCGTTGCGAGCAACGAGTGGGTCTTCCGTCCGATTTTTGAATAGATTAGATTAAACTTATCAATTCAAAGATAAAATCGTAGATTTAAGCGAAAAAAATGAAAAAAAATTTTGCAGCACTCGAGGCTTGAACCCGGGTCGCCTGGGCCATGTCCACGACTATATCGACTGAGCTACTCGGACTCCGCTTCAGAACTTTGACGCTTAATTTCTCGAGAATGCCTTGATCGATTTTAAAACTAATTACATATTCTTAATCAGTAAAAGGGTCACTATAAGGTGTTAAAATTTCAAAGAAAAATATTAAAAAATAAAAAAGTCGAAAAATTCAAATTTTCAAATTTCCTTCCGGTGACGACCAGAAGCAACGGCGGACATTCTCTTGACCGAGGTGCACCAGAAAAACGGTAGATCTATCATCTCTGAAAATTTCAGCCTTTTATCTTTACTCGTTTTTGAGAAACCCGACCGACAAAATTGACTTTTTAAAATCGTAAACGGACGATAACTTCCGACCGGAAGTGTATTTTCAAAAATGGATCAAAAACGATAAACTTCAGATAACATCGCGTTAATCTTGAAAATTTGATTGAAATCGGTTGAGCCATCTCTGAGAAATCGTCTGCACAAAATCGGTAAGAAAAAAAAAGAATAATAACTAGAGCAAAGCTCGTTGCAAAGCAACGAGTGGGTCTTCCGTTAATGACGGAAGTAAAGCTGAAAGTTCCTGTAAGAAGCAGAGCTCTTTAACCGATAACAAGAGTAACTAAAATAAAAAGATAAAATAAATCGAATTATTCCTGGTACGACTTAACAAAATACGAATGATTTTAAGTACGACTTAACAAAAACCTTTCCGATTTTAAGAACGACTGAACAAAAAAAATCCGAATGTGTTCAAGTACGACATAGCAATTATTTTTGGTACGAGTTAATATTACTTTGAACATTACGCTATTTTTTAAACCAAGAACGCGGAATCAAAATTTCCGGAAAAATCAATTTTTAAACCCCGATATCTCTGTAATTCAACGCTTCGGATTTCAGTTTCGTGTTCAGCATAACCAACTCTACAAATCGCATAAACATTTTAAATTAAAACGAAAAATTCGAAAAATCGAAAATTTTAAAACACTTCCGGTTTGGACCGGAAGTGACGGAAACTAAATTCCAGCCTTATGTCCAAATAAAAACGATCAATGCTTCAACACAGAAAATTCCAAGTTTCTATCTTGAAGCGTTTTTGAAAAACGCCCTGGACAAAATCACTTTTTTAAAATTTAAAAATTGACGTAACGTAAAAACGGAAGTGACGTTGTACTTAAAAATTTAACATCCTTGAGGCACAATAATGCTTCATAATCCCTGAAAGTTTCATGTAAATCTGTTGAAAACTTTTTGAGATATTAAGCTTTGAAAAAGTCAGAAAAATAAAGAAAAAGAAAAAAAATAATAATAAAAAGAAACAATAGAATAACAAGAGGGTCTTCCGTTGGAAACGGAAGACCCTAATAATAATAACAATAAGAAAAGTGAAAAAGAAACAATAGAATAATAGAAGGGTCTTCCGCTGAAGACGGAAGACCCTAATAACAATAAGAAAAGTGAAAAAGAAACAATAGAATAATAGAAGGGTCTTCCGCTGAAGACGGAAGACCCTAATAAAGACCGTTATGAAAAAATCAAATTACCTAAGAATAACATATCTGACACAATATATATTTTATGTATCATACTGAATTCTATTACAAATATACTAAAGTCAGTTCAACATACTAAAAAAAGTATTTCCCTGAGCGAATAGATGAAAGCATTCAATTGTTTATTGTTCATTGATACTATTTCAAAAGCAAATTATTTTAAATCACATTTTAAAAATTTAGGCACCTATCTGATCTCGATCGTATATCAGGATTCTGCGCATACTCTTCTTTGTATTCTGCCTTTCGACGATCCTTTTTCACCAATCCATAGCATGTTTGATCTAAAGTATTGAAAACAAATTATAAAGTTAATATATTTAAAGTGTACATTATAATGAGATTAATTTTAAACATTGTGCATAATGTTGCATGGTTAATTATAAGGATTATCAGTTAAATATATATAGTATTGTTTGTTGTGTTAAATCTTCGTATCTACAGGAAGTCCTCTTTTTTTTTTACTTTTTTAATAAAACTTACATTTATATGCCTCTGTTGAATTGTAAAATGCTGGACATGGTGGCTCGTGCGTTGTACATTCTGCATTAAAATTTTCTTGTATGACTCGTCCCATGACATTGTATTCTGTACAATAACCTTGAAAGGAAAAACGTTAATTAGTCTCAATTGGATCTGAGTATGGTCTACTTGAATATAGTTTTGAAACTTAGTGTGGTCATTCTGCGCACTAGCTCAGAGAGCAATTTACGTTTAAAGAATATGAAACAACGCCAATTTTGGACAGGTGAAATAGCATTTAAAGAATATATTTTTTCTTATGTAATGGTTGGCTGAATGGAACCATCCAGTAGATCTACCACAATTTTTAGACTAAGATATGTTCATAAAATATAGAAAATATTTTGTTTTAAGTGGCGTAGCTACGCCGAAACATTGTAAGCACATGCTTGAATTCAACTTCTTTTTGCGTTTTTGCTGGAACTTTTCAGAATCATGCTGAACTTGTTTTTATAGTAATACACTTTTGAAATATTGACCGAATTAATTGCTATGGTGTTCCGTTGGGGCCACTCGCATATATCTTCGCACTTTCACCTTTCGGGCGAAGTTCCGAAAGCGAAAAAGCAAGATGCGACAAAAAAATGGCGGAGGTGCGAAGGCGAAGGAGCGAAACAATTATCGCTCCTTTGCCTTTGCAACTTCGCACTCTCGCCATCCCATCTTCGCCTTTTTTCTCTTTCTCTTGGTCAATAACATATTTGATCGAGGTATCTACTTGCCCGAGGTTTTCCGCATGTTGCCGGACATTATTTGTACGCATGCGCTAGACAGTGTGGCGGTGCAATCGTGCTCACTATAAAAGTTCATGAATAAGTTAATGGATTATCTGACATAATTATCTTTTATCCATTGCTGGCTTGGCCTAATTATTATGTTCTATATATAGATTGCAATGTCCGCCATAATTGTGTTCACTTTCAGACACCTGTCGCTTATTCACTTCCAGACACATGTCACTTTCCAGCTCTCAGTCTTCTTATCTTAAATTCAATACCATGGTTTCTGAATTTCATTATATACAGAGTGTTTAGATAGTTAGTAGTGAGAAATAATTTCTTAAAAAATCGTCTTCTTCCGCAGACGTCAGTTTAGTTCCACAAACACATACCGGTACATGTAAATGGGGATGGCGAAGTTGCGATGGCGAAAGTGCAAAGTTGCGATGGCGAGAGTGCGAATTATAAGTTGCGATGGCAAGAGTGCGGCGAAGTTGCGAAGGCAAAGGAAAAAGAGTAGTATCGCTCTTTTGCCTTCCACAAGGTCTCAATATTGGCTTCGCATCTTCGCGCTTCGCCGTCGAGTCTGCACACTTTCTCTCCTTCGCCTTCGCACGTTCGCCTTCGTACTCTCGCATCATTGGCGAAAGTGCGATGGTATATGAGTGCATGGTCCTATTGGAACACATTGTTTGGGGTAAAGGGAATGTATATTGCCACAGTACTTTGAAATTTCAAAAAGGCAAAAAAAAAAAAACAAACAAACAAAAAAACCAAAAAACAAAAACAAAAAAACAAACATTTGCATCAAATAATAATCATAAAGTTTTATTCCCTTATTTAAAAAAAATACCTGGCATAAAATTGATTGAGAAATACTGAAAACAATGATAAAAGACCTCTAGTCAAAAGCTCCACTTTCATCGTATTATGAATTTATAACATTTATAAACCTATGAAACGCCATGGCTGCCTTATAGCAATATACTATAGGTACATTATGTCAAATTACCATTACATTATGTCAAAGTCCAATACGTGGTGTGAATATATCTTTACGCTTGGTCAAATCGTTATTACGTGATGTCAAAAGCACGTTAGGTGAAGTAAACATGTCTTTACATGATGTCAACTTTTTATGTTGTGATGTAAAATCACCCTTACGTTATGCCAACATTGTACAACCAAAGGTCAATACATCATGACATTATTTCGACACTGTATTACATGGGGTGAATGTATCCTTACATTACGTCAACATTTTATTACATGCTTTCAATATATCCTTACATTATATCAACACCGCAGTACGTATCGCGATTCTATCCTTACATTATGTCAACATTTTATTACATGATATCAATGCATTTTTACATTTTATCAACACTTTATTACATGGTGTAAATATATCGTTTTATTATGTCAAACCTTTATAACTTGATGTCATAAGTTTATGACGTTATGTCTAAACTTAATAACGTGATGTGAATAAGTCTTTGCTGTTAGTCAGTTCTCTATATCATGATGTACATGCTCCATTGCTTTAAGGTGAAACATTTCGTTACGCGAACACGGATACATCGGCCTTTCTATATACAAGGAAACGGTAAGCTTACCCAAATGTATCCAGGGGTTATTGAAACTTTGTGGAACAGAACGAAACCAGTAAAGGGTCATCCAATGGGAAAATAGATATTTAAAGATAATGAATTTTTTTTTTTATTCATTTCATTTCAAAATAAGATTGATCTTTAATTTTATTGTTTAAATTCGTTGTTTAAAGAAAAATATACATAATTATATTACTTACTACTCTAATATTAACATATTACAGTATTTTCACGGCAGAACTTACTAACTAGTTTAAGCTAGCAAAAAAATATTCTCTATTAGTCAGAGATTTAAAACAAACGAAACGCATTCCAAAGCATACCATCTTTAAAATTACAATGTCATCAGTACTTGACTTATTTGTAAGATTCTGGTTCCGTTAGGTTCCGCAATATATTATTACCCCTGTGGATATTGGTATTCAACGGAACAGAACGGAATGGGCGTAAATTTCCTTCTCAGCCTATTTTCACGCCTATTCTATACTTACAACGAAAATATATGTAACATGATCATACATTTAACTGTTTACAAAAACCAACACTCATGCTGTCGAATTATTTCATTTAATTAAAAATTAGTAAGTTACATGTATGGGACAAACCCTGAAGATAGAACCGATTCTACCAAAAGTGTTTGCCTTTCTTAATAATAATTCTGAAATCGGCGAATACAGTTCACCTCTCTTATTTGTGTGCGTTTTTATTATGACATATTTCTGATTTATACCCTCTGTCTGAACAATTACCTTAAACAAACATTTCATAAAAACATCTATATCAAAATGGAGAAGGTCTTTAAAGGGGTTAAAGATCTCTTGTAATTTATTTGAAGATTTTATTTCATATAAGTTATCGAGTGCCCTCTTGGATGAAAAGGAGAAAATTTATTCAGAGGAACGTAGCGTACCCCCTCCTCAAACACCATTCCCACCCCCTCTGCAGCAATAAGAAAAAAAATCATTTTCATAGCATAATAATGTTGTAGCAGAACGGCCATACCTACATGTGTAGTTAGGGTCAGTATCCTTAATTTAAGATAGCAATAGCAACGTTTACTTTTAACTACTAAATACTTTATTTTAACTACTAAATACTTTGAGACTAAATTTTAGAAAATTAAATATGCACTGGGTGTCTGCGCCACGACATACAGGCTTTGGAACGATAAAGAACCCTGACTGCTAAATGACTGAGTGTGTAGTAACGAACGTAATTTGAATATTCTTGAAGTAAAAAAAGTATAAATCAAAAATAAAATTTTAAATCTCCCCCCCCCAAAAAAAAAAACAATAAAGGGGTTGATTTTAGATTTTATACCCATTTCATTTTAAATATTCAAGGGCCGATGAGCACGAGAAAACTTGGATTTTCTTATAACTTAAGTCTATCTAAACTATAAATTCAATGTTTAAATACGTAGATGTTCATTCACTTCACTCTCGAGAAATTAAATTGTCAGCAACTAAGTCTTTTACAGCTTTCAGAAGACCTATATATAGGCCTATATATATTTTCATTCTTGTATGATTAAATCACTGCTTCTTACTAGTATCTACTGTTCGGGTTTTTCTGGGTCCATTTGGGTAAATCGGCGTACCGTTTCTATATAGTAAATTGTATTTAAAACATGACAAATATACAAAGACCAAGGATTTCGTGTTTGTATAACGGAATGATGTTTCGACTTAAAGTAATAGAGCGTATACATCACGGAATAGAGAATTTGCCTAATGTAAAGACTTATTTACATCACGTAATAAAGTTTAGACAAAAAGTCAAGACATTTTCGTATCAAGTAATGTACTTTTGACATAAAGTGATAAAGTGTTGACATAATGAAAGGATGAGTTAACACCATGTACATGTATTAAGGTGTTGATAAAATGTAAAAACGCATTGATATCATGTAATACAATGTTGACATAATGTAAGGATTTAATCGCGATACGTACTGCGGTGTTGATATAATGTAAGGATATTTTGAAAGCATGTAATAAAATGTTGACATAATGTAAGGATACATTCGCCCCATGTAATACAGTGTCGAAATAATGTCATGATGTATTGACCTTTGGTTGTACAATGTTGGCATAACGTAAGGATGATTTTACATCACAACGTAAAAAATTGACATCATGTAAAGACATGTTTACTTCACCTAACGTGCTTTTGACATCACGTTATAACGATTTGACCTAGCGTAAAGATATATTCACACCACGTAATGGACTTTGACATAATGTAATGATAATTTGACATATTGTACCTATAGTATTATGCTATAAGGCAGCCATGGCGTTCCATATAAACCTTTGCTTTTAGGTTTTTGAGAAGTAATTTCTTGACTCTTTGGTACACCAAAAGTATGAAACTAATGATTACAGCCCTGCGCACAAAATTTAATTGGAAAGGTGTAGTGAAAAAGCACTTAAAGTCAAGTGGCCATGGTGTGCTATTATATACAGTTTAATACAATTAATAAGTTTTATTTTATAAAACCGTATATGTGTACCGTACCAAATATGGTTCGATTGGGTGCACACACTTCCAAAGTAGCATTCATCCAGGCATTGATCACGCAGTGGTACTGAAACCGATGATTCCCTTTGCTTACGGTCTTGGAGCAGTTGTGTTCTATGGATTCACAATTCATATCTTTGGCCGCTTTCTCCCACGACTTCAAGTCCTCCGGACATTTGTCAACGTACCTTACTGTCTTGGCTGACTCCTCGCAGAAAGTCATCGCCATAACCTTGTGATATGCAAGATTAGAAAAAAAAATTAGTGAAGCTATATGTAGACACTCATAGAAATTGTTATCTAAAATGTGTATAATGTTTTTTGGGGTTTTTTTTTTTGTCGTTACAGAAAGGGGAGTGCGTTAAATGTTACTTTAACATTTTTAAAGTTGAGGGATCAGTTCGCATATCAATTCGTTTCCTATTTGTATCTACGAACATTTTTAAAAAATAGTTCGGTGTGTTGGTTTTTTACTAAAAAATAATAAAGATAAACAAATTAATAAATAAGATTAACAAAAGGGGCGTGTCATGCACCCATCCCCACTGTTGCTTCGTCCCAGAATGTAGCAATAAAAAAAACCACCCATAGATATTTACCGCTGCGTCCATGTATAAGGTCATTGTAAGTATTAGTAAGTAAAACATCATTGTCATGTCTTCCATCACTTTCGGTTCAATGAAACTCGGTGTCAGTCAACACAACTGAAACGTGAAAGTATTTTCAAGCGTTGAATTAGTGTTTGAAAGATAAAAAAAATCAACTGCATGAAAAAGTAAATACTAAATTAACATAAACATGTACATGTATGGCTACAATTAATCTATTTCAAATATGAAACATAATTGCATTGTTGTATCTTATTTTTGCAATACCGTAATGGCGTATTCTATATTATATTGCATTTTTAAACACACAGGCGCCTGACGTTATAGGCTACGTTGTACGGTATTTTTTTTATCATAATAAACTATATGGATATATCCCTAATTTTATTAGGTACCGGTATATATATTATCGTTATGAGAATAATAAATAACACCATGCAGGTACTTGATAATTAACAATATAAAGAAGTACACAATTACATGTAACCAAGGTACATGTATATAATTATGATATAATTAAGTTCATTTATCTATTCAGTTCACTTCAAAGCATACTTATCCAACGAGAACATGGTTCCTACGTGTTTACCTGAATAAAATTAACATCAGTTCCTTTGAATTTACCTGTATTGTATATACCTGTGTAAGTCACCTGTGTATATATTATTACTGAGAAAATTTTCAGAGAAAATAAACCCCAAAACAGAAAATTTTCGCGGTGAAAATTTTGAAATCTATAAATAGGTAGGTACCCTGTTCCTTATTTAATGACACAGGTAGTTTACAATATGCTTTCTCTGGTTGCCCACATATCTCGGGACAGGGTTTAAATGATCTCAGTGTGACAATATTATATGCTGAGTGAAAACAGCAACGCGTTATTTTCGCGTAACGTTCACCTAAGATTATTTCGTCTTTAACTTTGCTGCCCGTGTAAGTTCATACTTTACACACATTTTATTGACATCCTCGAAAATCACGAAATGAAAATATGAGGAGAGGTGTAGGAATTGCAGCAGCGAAGAACAAATCTCTTGCTCAGGTAACTGGAAAGGATAATTTTAACACGATTGGTGTATTAAAATGAAGCCTCGTCACCTGTTTTGTCTTAAATAAAATGGTACCGTACTACTGTTTTGGTCTCTCCTCGACATATCTGTATATAGCAAGAAAAATATATTTATTGATACTTCGTCGTTTTTTTTCTTGGAAAAATTCACAGGAATGAAACAGATTCCATACGGAGATGTTGACGTCTTTTCTCCATTTGGAAATCAATTGAAATACCAGGGACATACATGTATATCCCTGGAAATTCCTCCCACAATTTTTAAACTTCATCATCCGGATAGTTTCATCTGGCTTGCATTGAAATACCAGGGACATGGCATTGCATGTATATCCCTGGAAATACCTCGCACAATTTTTAAACTTCATCATCCAGATAGTTTCATCTTGCTTGCACTGCAAAATTCCTGATCACATAGACTTTTTATTGTTAACCATGTATTGAAACCTGCATGACAAGCTACATGTAGAGGGGGTGTTTCAAAACAGAAATCTTGGATTTTTTTTTTCATTCTATTAAATGAACATTGTTTAAACCATGGGGTGTTTATAAATATCACATAATTTGGGAAAAAGGAGCTGCTTGCATAAATATCTTGCGACAGACAATAGATACCTTGTGTTGTTATTCAATAGGGTCAGCTTTTATTACAGAAACATACATCTGTGGTCTGGGGGCTATAATTTTTTAGGTAAAACTTTTCTATATGTATTATTGAAGTTTGCATTTTCTATGGGAGGGAGAGGCTGCCGCCCAATCACAACTTCTCGGGCCTTTCTGGCATGCTCGAAAAAACACCTCGAATGTATTAACATCACCGGATGTAGGAATTTTATACAAACATGACAAAATGGAGTCGCTTCCCATTTAAATAAGTATCGGCTAGACAGTCTTGTATGTCGCTTCTGTGTTATATTTTAGTGTATCATATCGTTTACTTTAATGAAGTATTATAGCTCACATCTCAACAGATCGTAAAATATGTTCTATTTATTTCAAGTTTTACAAAAAGGGGGGTTGTCATGGAACATTCGAGGTGTTTTTCCGAGCTTGCTGGAAAGGCCAGAGAAGTTGCAATTGGCTGCCGCCCTCTCTCCAGCCCCCCTTTACATCCACCCATGATTTGAAGCTAGCAATGTGTATAACAATTTTACACATGGCTTAGTTTAAGGCAGGCTTCTAAGTGTTTATTTTCTTTTTGTGTTGTAGGCTCGTTACAAAGACAAAGGCAATGAGCTTGAACAAAATCAGATGGCCCAGGTAAAACCACTTAGTCACATATTTTTAGACTATGAATAATTTATAAAATACCTGTAATGATTTTTTTTCATATATTTTTATTCTCACTACACTGTATTAAATCTGCAAAATGATTTTCATTCTTTTCCAATTTATACGTACATTATTTTCTTTCCTTATTCTGTGATTATTATTTTACATCAAGATTAAACAATATCCATTAAGATATATTTTGGACAATATGTTGTAGATGGCCAAACAGATGGAGACGTTTAAGGTGAACCTGGAGGAGTTTGCTGCCAAACACAAGGATGACATCAGGAAGGACCCGGAGTTCAGGGTCAGCTTCCAGGAAATGTGTGCCTCCATAGGGGTCGACCCACTGGCATGTAAGTCTGTCTGTTTGTCTGTTACAAGTTATATGTTTCTGTAAGGGTCATCCCCTTGGCATGTTAGTCCATCCGTCTGTTTGTCACAGGTTATATGCTTCCATATTTATACAAGAGTTCTAATTTGTATTGTTTTTGTAGCCAGTAAAGGATTTTGGGCAGAGATGCTGGGGGTGGGAGACTTTTATTATGAGCTGGGTGTTCAGATTGTGGAAGTCTGCATGGCAACCAACCACAGGAATGGAGGTAAAGTGAATAAAAAGGCACATTACCTATAACACATGCATTTTGCTGTTCTCTGATTAAATTTTTAGAGAAACATCTCTGCATGCTTGAATCGATAATTAAGTGATGAAAAGTATAAATGTTATAACTATTGCATACTGTGATATCAACTGAAGAGTCCTTAAATTGTAATTTCAGAATGCTAATGTTGGATGTCAACAGTTTCCTCTAATTTGCTATTTATTCCTCTAAGAACTCTCTCTTTATGATTTAAACAACATGTATATTGGTAGGAAAAAAATATGCAGTATTTTATGAGACAGTGAAATTTTGCTGTTGAGATAACATGTAAATGTATACTGTTATAATTCTCAGGGTTAATTGGAATAGAAGAACTAAGGGATAAAGTGATGGCATCTAGGGGAAAGAAAAGCCAGGCCATTAGTATGTAAGTGTCAAACTCATGATTACAATGGAGATATAGTTCATAAACCAGCTAGGTGAATGTAAATGAACAGAGAACAAGTAATTTTCTGGGGAAGAAAGGAGTTGAAAACATTTATTTACATTTATTATGCAAGTTTCAAACTTGTAGTTTCCCCACAAAGGAATAAAGAATGCAGAATTTTTTGATTAAAAAAGTTAAAAGCAGTGCCCCCCATTAAAGAAAACACAATCAAAGGTCCTAAATACAGTGAAACCCAGTTACAACGAACATGCTTTTAATGAATTGACGCTTACAGCAAAGTGATTTTCATTCCCTGTGACATTATTACATGTTGTAAACTTGACGGATATAACGAATTATGCTTATAACGAAGCAAAATTGCCAGTCCATGGCACTTCGTTTATATATGTGTGTTTTACTGTATACAGTCATATAGTGTACCGTATTTTCCCGACGACTCGTCGATGCGGACGACTCGTCGAATTGCCCATTTTTAGCCAAAATTTTAACAAAATCCTATGATACGTCGATCTCAGACCATACGTCGATCTTATCACTTCAAAATGGCCTATAAAACTGCAGTAACATTATCAGTGTATGATGCCACGATGTCACCGATATTGCTACCAATTATTATTAATGATTAACATTTAAACAATTACGCTTTATACTTATGCATCAAATTTTCAAATACCGGCAACTTCTACAAAGTCGCTTGCATTTTAAACAATTCCCGATATCGCGTGTTATGCAAAACTAAACTTACTTTGTCAGAAATATTTTATTCCCAAGCATTAAAATAAGTATCCACTCTGACTATCGCCAGTGTATTCGCCATTACGTAACCAGCCACCTGTTGACTCGGCGCGTGGTCAATGTTTGTTTAACAATTTCCGGTGTCATAGGCATGCACCTGTCTCGTGTCGGACTTCAAAGGGGGATCTCAAGTGCAGAAATTTAGCAATTACTATGATTTGATGAAACTTGTTTACTTTGTATCCAGTAATGCAGTTACACGCTATTGTTTTACATAGACACTGTTAGAAATAGATCGATCATTTGTACGACTTGATAATGACGATATACGACATACAAACGTTTCCTAAAAAAATTATCTAACAGTAATCAAAGAATTGGACAATAATTAATCAATGAACTATAATCACTCTTATAACGGTACTCTTTATATACACAGGGAGTGAAATTGCCGTAAAGATCTCAGCCTTAGGGCAAGATTATTAAAACAACCGGTGTCAGCCTATTGTATAAACAGTAGTATTGATAATTGCCGATTACGTATTTTAAGATTGAATTTGACCATTAAATATTTCTGATTTATACTTTCCACTAACAACTCTTTACAAATAAAATAATTAAATTAAAAAAAACATTCCCCGGACCTACTGCAATATTTTCTTCCATTCAAACTTGGTTTCAATTTTACTGCGCAATGTTATCTTCCTACTAGTGATACATAGAACCATGTGACGATGTGTTTATAAAAACGGAACGGTAAAACTTTTAATTGATTAAAGACAATGCAACATTTTTTAATAACTGTTGATTTTATTATGTATTTAAGTGTTGACAGATGAGTGAAAATGATAATTATTAAAGATGAACAGTGAATTCAACAACGTAATTTTCAATCACACAGCCAACGCAAGATGATAAAAACCAAGATTTTTAATGCTATTTTTAAAAAATTTCTGACTACGAGCCTACGACAAGTCGAACAAGACGATAAGTCGGGTGCTCTGCTTCAGAGGAAAAAAATACCGACTTATCGTCGGAAAAATACGGTATGTGTTAATTTTACTGGAGAATTATGAGAAGGTTTTCACTAAATATAAACTGGTCATATATTGGCTGATTTCAGAGATGATCTCCTGCGAGCCATAAAGAAGCTGAAGGTGCTGGGGAATGGTTTTACCGTCATCCCCCTTGGGAAGAGTTACATGGTGCAGAGTGTCCCTGGGGAGTTAACCATGGACCACACCAAGCTACTACAGGAGGCCCAGGTAACACAGAAATAGATCATAAAATATATTAAATACATGTACTACATTACCTCTGGTCATGTGTTTAATCAAATCCTAAAATCAAAAAAATATTTAAAAATATTTCTCTCCCATTGTAAACCACTCCAAATCAATTATGGTATATCCCAGTTTATCCTCAAGCTATGGTAATTTTCTTGAATTTAATATGAAAAATATATCATATTTACTTAATATTGTGATAAAAATACAATAATACCCTACTTGTAAGAGCTGAAAAATGTAAAGATACCTGAAGAAAAATCAAAACCAAGAGTACATGTATTTTGAAAATTGGTGTTGGCAAGGTCTTTCTGATTTCTGTAGAGTAACTGTGGTTGCCAATTTTGTGTTGAATCCTGTTTTCACAGGTTCAGATATTTCACTGTTGATAGTGACCGATATGTTTTTGTAGAATGAGGGATTTGTATCCAAGAAATCATTGATGCATTCACTGAAATGGGAGGAAGAGAGGGCTACCAGAGCTTTGGTTTGTAGAATATAATTATGAACATGTAATTTTCAGGCATTTCGCTGAAGGTAATTGTGTAAAAAGTTTTAAGAATTTCTTGCATTTATATCAATTAAGTTGAACTTTTTGAGCCATTTAATATAAGATCAATTCTGTTGTTCACATGAAATTGTCATGTTTTGTGATTACATTGTGAGGGAAACACTACTGGTATATTGATACACGAGATATTGTCTGTTGTAGTAATATATAAGGAAGGAGTTATATATAGACGTAGATACATGCGATATATTGCTTATAATGTCATGTTGTAGGATTACATGGAGTGTTAGATACTTTGTTAATATTTATTTAATATATAGACTGTTGTCATATTGTAGAATTGTTGAGGGAGGGACTAAAGCCATTTCATAATGGTATATAACATTGTGATACTGTTTGTTGTAGGATTACATGGTTAGAGAGGGCCTAGCCTGGGTGGATGACCAGGCCACTGGGGGCAGACAGTACTGGTTCCCCAGCTTCTTCCCAGAAATCTCCTCTGTCACATGATCTACATGTACATCTTGCAACCTATTTATAAATATTAGTGTATTGTATACTTGTGGATGTTATTGGAATATGGACGACTCCAGATGACAAGGAAAAAATCGGCATGTCTAAGGAAGACGATTTCTTTGGATCCTCTTTCTGCTGATCAAGTTTTCAATTCACATTTAGCATAATATGTCTTTCATATTTGAGAAGAGAGATATGTATTCATATGACAACTTTTTGTTACTGAATTAACCCTTAACTTATGTAATAAATTTATCTTATAAAACCCTTTTATATTTTGATTTTTTTTATTAGATTTAATATTAAATAAATATGAAATGCATACTGTGGAATCATTAAAATTTGTTGGGCCAATGTTGGTAGATTGTGTTTTTTTTGCTTACCGTAGTTATGTAAATTCATGGATGCGTCGTCTCAGTCAGACCCTACCATAACAACAGCCATGGGACTTTCAATATTGATTTAAGAACATCAACTTTGTAGCTATTACACGTCCCCAAGCTTATTATGGACAGCTTTCAGAAAGTGGAACTATAAGAATATTAGCATTTAAGGTGGTATGGGACACCGGGGTTGTGACGTATGATTTATCGAAATAAACAATAAAATGAAGCATAATTTTAATATAAACAGTTTCTTTCCGAATAGAGTTGACTAGCAGCATAGTGCAATGGTTTAGAGGGTTCACTACGGATCTGTAAGTCATGGATTCGAATCCCGAAGGGGATTTTAAAATTTACATCTTTCCAGAAAATTTTAAATGTATTTTTTAGCTAAATAATGTAAAATTTGAAAATTCTAAACCCGTGAAAGTATTATAATTATGATGCACTTTAATCCAGATTAATATCGACAGATGTCTCATACCACCTTAACAAAAAATTATTGAAATTAGAATAAAACTGGAAATCATTGTATTATCTGACCATGACCAGGCTACGCTCAGCTAAACCGGGTCCGTAGGACATCTGTCATTTTAACGATAGAACATTCTATCTATTGGGTTGCACGCCCTTGTACCAATTTTTGGGTCTTCATTTATCGAAATATACTTGAGAGAGGGCTATATTCACGAATACCACAAAAATTAAGCCATGAAATTCTAATGATTCCACAGTACTAAATACTGGTATATTTTAGGTAGTGCTTACAGCTAATCCGAAATGTGATTGATTTTTAACACTATATCTCTATTATTTTGAATACTTTAAACACAATGTTTGGCGGAAAATAAGTTTTCAACAAGTTGGCGTAGATTTGAATTGGCATATTACTGAATGTTTCTATCCTCATACATATATGCATGACATTTAGCGACGTACAGTGTACTTTATTAAGCGGAAGCTGCATTCCACAGAAAACACCAAATAGAATACACGGCCAAATGGAATGTTTACAATATATTCTGGCAAAATAGATCTGCAAATGGGAGTAACGTCTATGCTGTCTAAAGAAAATAAGCTACTCTTTGTTTGAACCCATGCTATAGTTTGTTGGCAACACATTTTCATTTTATGATGGCTTTAATTTTATCTGTCGAAAAGGCTTTCATCTAAATTTATTAAGTCATTTGATAGCTAGGGGTTGTTTCAAATTGTAGACAATCTTGGATTGCAGAATCTATGTTTTATTTCGTTCCTTGAAATTCTGATCCACATTTTCAGAAAAGCTTTGTCTTGTTAACTGTAGCAGAACATTCATAAATTAAACTGCGCCAACACAATCAAATATAGCTTATTTATTTGCTATTTGGCCAAACATGGTAAAAATGAATGAATTCAAAGACAGTAATCAACTTTGATACATAATACTATGAAGAGAAGAGAAAAAGAAAAAAAAAACATTATACATGATAATATTGTACACAGCTGTTAAAATTATAAAGAGACACTTCCTCTGTATATAGATGATCCTACAACAGAGACTGGCCAGACATTTACAAAAGACTGTGTGGTAGCAAAGTGATGGGGAAAAAGAAATTAAACAAAAAACAAAATCATAAAAACCAATTGCAACATATACCACACCTGTGACATTTGCAAATGACTGACATACGATTTAAATAAAAGCTAAACACTTTAATCATCAATGACCAATATAGCATAGTACTCTTCACTTTACAGGTTGTGGAGTCTCCACTTCCAATTGTAGAGTACGTCTCAAGTTTCAAGGAGTCTGATTATTAAAGAGTCGCAGAAACAACAATGTTATATATAGAGTTTATCATGTGTTGAGACACTAGCATCAAAATACATGTATCAGTGAGAATTTTTATCCTCTGCTGTGGAAAAAGCTTCTATCTCATATAAATAATAATTGAAGCTTTACAAAATATTCAGAACATAATGATTTAACAGAAACAACTATGTTCTTTCGGTATCAATTTCAAAAGTCAAAAGTGCCATTGTTTTAAACAATAACATGAGATCCTGCTGAGAAAAAAAAACAACGGCATCAAACAATTGTATTCATGTTTTTCAATTATGCAATAAATTTTAAGCATATTAAATTAAAAATACATACAGATTTTGATATTTTTTCCCATATATGGCACAACAAACAGCTGAACATTGAAATATACTGAAGAGAAACAATCTGCCATAATAGCATGGTACCGGTATAACAGGCAAACAAAAACCCAGACAGTTTACATATTGTCTTCACCAAAGGCCCAAAAGCAAATTTCATGACATTCTTTAACATTTGAAAACAAAAAAAAATTTTTTTTTAAGTAAATTTTTCATCTTTCTTTGAAAATCTTCTACCCTGTTCTGAAAGAAGGTGATTCCAGCTTAAAGGAATCAAAAAATTGAACAAAACAAGTTGGAAAATAATCATTTCGTTCAGATATGTTTGCATTTCTTTGCAATTTCTCATTGTGCACTCATTCTGGTAAACAGCAATAGAGAATCTTGTAACGTAAGATTAACTGCGGCTACACATATCCGGACATATACAATAAACAACACACATACATCATCTACAGACAGTAAACACAACATATTGCAATTTGACCTTGCAAAAAAGGGTAAAAAAATCACCATTTTTTCATAACAATGAAAGAAGAAGCATGTAATTGCTTCACTTTCAGGAAAAAACATGTATATCTAAATTCAGATTTTACTTCAATTTACCATCAGAAAGTTACGAAAGATAAAATTCTGGCCTGGATAAAAGACACATAAAAAAGAAAGGTCCTGACCCCAATGCACTTTCAAACGACCCATTTACATAGTAAATATTATTAAGCTCTTGATGATATTTGACTTAATTAATATATAATGTTACTATAAATAACACAGATGCGCTTTAGTTGTGATTGGTCAGACACCTTCATCCCTTTATCGCCTGTTTCTCTTCACCATTTACTAGATGTTTGACCACTTTACCATCTTCTGTAACGGTTACCGTCTCCTTGCCATTTTCCACCACTCTGAAAGGGAGATATCAAAAATTTCTGTGATGTTGAATATGATGAAACTTCACTGATGTTATTGGAATTTCTTCACATTGTAGAAATATATTTTTCATATTGTTTTCACTTTCAATCTGCTTAAAGCAATATGAGCTGCAATTTTCATGTTGAATTCGTTTTTTTACAAAAATGTTATTTTCTATTAAAATGACAAAAAATATGATGGTTTTTAAATTTCTTTAAGCTATATTTTCGCGGAAAAAGCTGTCAAGAAGCCTTAATTGTAGCAAAATTGATTTATTGTCGTCCTGTACAAAAATTGATCTGCTATATATTCTCTCTTTTGACAAAAATTAATGATGTTTTCAAATCTTATTTATCATAAAAGTTTGAGTTACATTCAGACTTATCGTACTAGCAGGTTTTTGCAGCAAAATGAAATTCTAAAAAATACAGCTCATATTGCCTTAAATCATAAATTCTTAAGTCTTTTGCTTCCTTCTACATGTTCTATTGAAGAAGTATAGTGACAGGTATCTATCAAATGAATTTAATTCGGTTAACCTGTCATACAGTTTAATTCATATACTGTAAAGTTAACCAACATGTATTAGCGACAACTTTATTTCGCAAATTTTCATGACCAAACCTTTTCCTCATCTTTCTGTTGTTGTTACAACTACATGTATATTGATAATACTGGTCAATGGTGAGAAATATTCACGAAAATGAGGCCATCCCGAACAATTCTCACATGCAAATAAAAGTTGGTTTACAGAATTTTTATTGTGGGACAACTGTAGAAGCACATATTTTTGTAGGGTCAGAATCTCCTTGTTTTTGAACCAAATAAAATTCTGTTGGCATTAAATTTTGTTATATTGTAATCTCTTTGTATTCATTGATACTTTGGTTAAACATTTGTCATGGATTTAATTTCGTTAATTGATACTGCCGATGAAAATAATGAAATTAAATCCTCAACGAATATTTCTGCTTCTACAGTATATTATTAAGAATGAGAAAACAGACAACACTTTATTTACTTTATAACACAGCTTTTGTTTTCTGATAAAACGTGAAAAATTTATACCATAACAAAATTGCAATATATAGGATTTTCAACCTATAGCAGCAGATTTGCAATATAATACATATAAGTACTGTAAAGTGGTTATTTACACTCAGTCTGGTGGTTAAGTACACGTTTTTATGTAGACAAACATTAAATATGCAAATATGTGATTTATCACTCTACATTTTATATTTTTTACCATATGCACAGGTTTTTTTTCCACACTTTAAAGCCTACCGCGTAACTAGTGACAATTTTCCTCATGCGTAAATACTAAATAACCACTTTTACAGTATATACTCGCATAAAATGAACATGTACTAAAATTAATTAAGGCAAAGACATAAAACTCACTTTTTGGTCACAATTTTTTTGCCGTTGACAAATTTGGTGGATGTAGAGCTGGATCTGAAATTTCCTCCACCCCTGGGGCCACTGAAGGATGTACTGGAGAAATTGGAGAACCTGTCAACAAAGAACGATAAAACCGAATTACACAATGAAATACAGAGTTTCTGTCCCTCCTTAGACATTCACTAAGTACTTCAGGCCCCGCCGTCACCAACTTTCCTCAAGTCAATACTCAGCCTCAAATCTGAGGTTTGACCTCGAATTTATGTCCTTTTCTTTAAAGGATTTGAGTTGAGGAACGAGTTGAGGGATTTGAAAATTTTGGTGACGATGGAGCCAGGAGTCTTAATGAACCTGCTTTGTTCTGTTTTTCTATCCAATGAATAATAATTTTGTTATACAACAGTAAACATAAAATTTACTGTTATGAAAGATTACACCTTATATCGTAGTTACATTTTGACATTTGTGTTAAGTAAGCTTGGCAATTTCGTGGCCACTTTTAGACTGTATTGATCTCCTTTACAATAAGAGCTCTATTTATAAAACAAAAGATGTTTGTGAAACACTTATGCCCCCCTCCCTTGGAAACATCCACAAAGAAAATAAATGTAAACTGCAAATAACTGGAATTTTTCTAAGTCCTAGGGGTATAACTCTGCCAAAAATTGCTCTATCATACCCAAAATCGAACTTGACCGAGACATTATTTAGATAAACCTGTATACAAGATTTCAAATCAATATGTGCACCCTCTGCGAAGAAAATGAGCGGAAAGTGCAAATAACTGGAATTTTTTTATGTCCAAGAGCCATTACTCTGTCTAAAATTGCTCGATCGTACCCAATATTGTACTTGACCTAGATATTATCATGATAAACCTGTATACCAAAATTCATTCTAATATGTTCATCCTCTGCAAAGAAAATGAACAGAAACTGTTGGTGGACCGACAGACCGACCGACAGACAGCAGCAAAGCAATGTGCCCTCCCTTCTTCGAAGGGGGGCATAAATATAAAAAATTTGGCTAAATTTATAAGTCAAAACATAAAGATTTTCTTTTTCTTACTCAAAAGTAGTTAATAGCTAAATAAATAATATCTTAAAATTTGATGGTTAAATTTTTGAGCATCCAGCCTCATTAATACAAATGTGTATGTGTGTGCATGTGTTTTTAAAATTTAATGTTATTATACTTAGATCAAATTTTACAACATTTATGAAGACCTAGTTATCATCATATCAATCACCTCTAGGACAACCATTATTCCAGGAGAAGACAGTTTCTTAGAATAAAACTGTCAACTGAAACCCACCTACCAACCCCTTCCCCCTCATTAGAGTTACCAGACTTGTAATATTTTTACAGGTAGCAAAGAATGTTGAATTTGTTATTTTTCTTCTACATTGTACATGGTCTTATGTAATTATCTGCTTCTTATTAAAACACAGGTTGAAGCAGTGCTAGTTTATATTGGGTACGTTTGCAATGGAAATTCTGAAAAAATGGTCATTTAATTAACCGTGGGAATTGTATGACACCTATGATTTTTTTTTCAGCATGATTAGTTGCACAGCAACACCACACGCAAAGATCTGCACTTCAAACCCATACATGTACATTAAAATAAACACCAAAACTTTGCACCAATGGTCAAACTTTCTTTAAACAATTTTAACACACGACTAATTTGAAGCAATTAAATGGTGTTAATTAGGCAACACTCATACACTATAACCAGCATATTGTTTAAGTGTTTCAAAACAACAACAAACTTGACACTTCATCAGAGTATATAAACATCATCACAGTATTAAAATCATGATGCATTAATACACAATAAATGGTCAGCTATTGGTCATTCGATTATTCAACACTAATCTCTGGTGCTTTGACTACATCATGTATCTAAAACTGCTGTATACACTAAGGATTGTACTGTTGACATGATTCAAGTTCTTAACGTCTGTTTATATAGTATTTATAGAGTACAGTGAATACTGTATAAATGAAGTGTAATGATGAGGAAAGATATGAAGAGAATAATGATATCGTGAGATCCATAAATTTAATATGAAGATCAGTTTTTATTGTCGAATCATGACAAAACCTCATCATAATCCCCCTTCTGCAGACCCCAATCCCTACTAAGATCCCATTGGAGCATGCCAAAATGATGAATATTCATGAATTTACCCAGAGCTTGGATGCATTCCAAAATGGTCATCAAACAGAGGAGAATGGAAACCAAGCCCCATGGGGATTCCGAAATGGAGGAATGGCGAGTGTCCGACTGGATGGTGAACGCTCCGCTCGGCTACATCCCTGGGTCGACGGGAATAAGCCGGTCCGTCGCTTCTCTCCCGTCTACGCTGCATGCGTCGTCGACTGCGGAGATAATGTGGAATGCACAGGCTGCATGGATGCCCAACCCCAGAAACTTATCAAAAAACTCGCCTCCATCGAGTTTTTCCCCCATGCAGTTGTTAGTAAAAGCATTCAATAAATAATGATGTTAAAAAGAGCGAAAGGACAATAAACTGTACTCCATGCAAATTAGTTTGACGATATCCATTCTAACATTAACATGCATGCTATGATCCTCTCAATAGGACATTACATTGAATACATTTTTGATTTTTCCCAAAATTACCCTGAATCAGGCTGATGACAATTTCTATTGAGCAACCTATGTTCCAAGTTTAGTCAAATTCAGCTAAGAAGTGTCTCCTAAGAAGTTCTGACCATCAATGAAGGGGAAATACATTTAATTTTTTTTTACAATTAATGCACTCAGCAGACCCCAGCTCAGGAAATATTGTTTTTCCCCCATTAAAAAAAACTTCTTGAGTTGTCATAAAGTGATTGTATCATTCCATGGGATTAATCTGAACTTCTGATCATGTTTTCCATATTCGAATTCACTTTGTATCCTTTTGATAGGTGCTGTCAAAGCTTTATTTTATTCCATTTTAGTGATATTACCAATGGCATATATTTTTACTAGATATGCAATTTTGTAAGTAATAACTTAATTGCTTAGAAAAATTTCAGATCCACGTAAATGATCTCTGTTAATAGGGAATCATATTGTCATGATCTTTTGTTCTGATACAAAATGTACAAATACTTCTTTGATTGGTGCATTCAAAATCTTGGTTTGTCCGCATGGCCTCCTTATGATAACACAGAACTTCACCCTTCAAGGGTGCATGGTTCATTAAGTTTTACATAGCATGCAAACTTGTTTGGGATTTCCCACAGTACAGTAGTATAAAAAAAGAATAATTCAAAAGCACTTTAAAAGGATATACCAACAGGTAAATACCAAATCTTCCAACAAAGAAATTTACATGGAACATTAGTACTGAACTACAAGGAATGTTACAAAAAAATAAACAGGGAGGGATGACTAACAACTTCATCAATAGTCATAAGGGATATCAACAAAATATCCCAAGAGATATCAACATAATATCCTAAGGGATATCAACACAATATCCTGGAGGATATAAGGGATATCAACACAATATCCTGAGGGATATGAACAAAGTTAAAATGGTTATCTTGATATTCCCTTGGGATATCAACAGGGATATTAGCAAGGTTAAAAGGGATATCAACAAATTATCCCTTGGGATATCAACCAAGTTGAAAGGGATATCAACAAGAAACCTTGTTGACATCTCTTGGGATATTGTGTTGATATCTCTTATAACTATTGATATAATAGCAATAAAATAATAGATCTGCAAGAAAAATTAACATTAATTTTAATCTTGAGGAATTAAAACAATAAATTCACTGGGAATATCAATAAAGAAAAAAAATAAGGGAATATCAACAAACATTACAGGAAATCTTGGATATAATTACAGTTACTGTCAAAGAATAACAGCTAACAATACTGGAACTACCTGGTATTTTAAAACAATTACTTGATATCTGCACTATTTACTGGGAATTGTAGTGGAGGATATTTAGTAAAGAAAAAAAAATGTTAAAGGATTTCCATGGCATAGCAGCCAAAAATGTCTGGGTAACACTTCAATCTCATGATGAACAGTTCACCCGCAGGAGAATTACTTGGTACATGATCCCTCAGCAAAAATCAAATTAAAGGCTTATCAGTGGAAACTTTCAACGGCAAAAAATTGCAGGGCCTCTTGGCAAAATACTACTGGGTTAATCAAAAGTGAAAACCAAAGTAAAAGTATTTCTTTTCTAACTTTAAAGTCATTGACATCCTAAACTATCTCCCCAGTACTTATAAGCTCTCCATGAAACAAGTTATACACTGCAGACATAGATTCTGAAGCCGATTGTACATGCAAACACAAACAAAGACCACAAAATGACTATACAGTGGCACCTGGTGTTGAAAATATTCTAACAGCAGTAATAGTAACAAGTAAAACAGAAAAATTAGGTATCAGAATGTCACTTCAAGTCAAAAATTGACAAAAAAAATAAACAGAGAAAAACACCAAACAATTTATGCACAGGGTTGTCTCTAAGACCCAGGAGGCGGGGAATTCCCCCGCCTATAATGCCTTAATTACCCGGCTATTTTTGCATTTCAAACACAATGTTACAGTAGCTATAAGCAAGACCCCCAGACCCCCTGCTACTTTTTCATTTCCTCCTTCTACTTCACTTTTTAGAGACAACCCTGATGCATCTGACTTTTTTGACAACACAGCAGGGAAACCATACTTATCAGCTTCATATTCAAGTGTCCATTTATGAATATATATATATTTTGGAATAAGTCATAACCATGGTGTCGATTTAATATGACAAAGCTGCATTTAACACATACATTACGGAAAAATATTGAAGAAGAATTTGAAATGACACTAAGTTCAGCTCAGTTCTGTGTACATATGTGTGGCATGAGACAGGCTGGTCCAGCAAGAAAAAGATTCAACTGTCCCTAATATCTGCAGATGTTATGAAAATTACAGCATACAAGGGTAGAATTAGATCCCTTGTGCGATTGAGGACAACCCAGCAGAACAAGTAGGCAGAGTGCTAACAAATATATTTAGTGCTTCAGAAACCCTTAAAATATCATGCTACAAAATTCAACCCCCCCCCTCAAAAAATATGATTATTCATTTAAATATAAATCAATCTTCTTCTTTTATTAATCTCCCCCCTTTTCCCTCTGCACATCAAGTATCTAAGTCTCCATGTATACAATGTTTTTTCTCTAAGTGGGCTTAAATAACATATCAACGAGCTAAAATTGTTAAATTGGTAACAAGGACAAAACACAACATAAACATCACACTCTAATTACTACTACTACCATGCTGATAAATATACACATTAAGTCACGTTAATTCATGTACTTTCTGTGGTACTTAAAATGCAATTAATTCACAGGTCAATCATTCAGCGGACAAATGGTTCAGCTAAAACATCACCAAAAATATTCCCGTCCCCTCCCCTACTTACCCTCCATCTCCGAAAATGTCTGAGTGTCCTCCGAAAAAGTGCATGGAGGGACGTGTAAAGCCTGGAAAAGAGTCTTGGAAGTTATTGGGATTGTCACGACCTGGAAGTGGAAAAACAAAGGTCAGCTCTCTGAACCAAGCTTCCTCATGCAGTATCAACTGTGTTACATTTAGGGTGTATTCGTTTGGTCGCTAGGAGAACTGCATGAGTAGGGTAAATTAACCATGCGTCGGACACATACCTTTGATCGGACAACTTTGTTTATAAATATACAAATAAATGTGCATGCGCTCATGTGTTGTTTCGTATATTCCTGAATTAGAACAAATGAACTTTATCATTATTAAGAATTTGACAGTCACATTGTCAAAGAAATAGCAATATAGGCATCGTAAAATGACATCAAATACGCCATTATTGAAAATTAAGTTAACGAAGATTTTACACCAAAGCATTATTTGAATGTTGTGCGTTTGATTGTGAATTAGTGAAAATGCACTCTCTGCGTAAAATAATTAAAAAGAAGTAAGTTTTGAAACAAAATTTGATTAAAATAAGTCCAAGAAATTTGAACAATTAATGTCAAGGTCATTATTGCACCATATGTTCATTTCACCATGGATCGGACACAAATTAACCATGCATCGGACAATTTTCACTGCATGATTTCTTCTTATAATATGGAGATTATGTGCCCATTCCTTGTGATATACTTTAAATGAGAAGTAAAATAAAAATTTTAAAAATAATTGATACATTTTCCTCAGACCACTTAGAAATTGAGTTTTACGGATAAAGCCCTTTTAGTCCAAATTTCCTGTAGGAGCTGACACGAGAAAGAACCCCTTATGATAAATATTCCTTTAAACAGAAGCACTAGTCTAAATTCATATAGTACGTAGATTTGAGGATTTACATTAAAAAGAAATCTGAATAGCAATTGAATAAATTATTTTTTCCGTAAAGAACTTTTTCATTAAAACCAGAAAATGTTGTTATTTTCAATCTCTACTGTACTGCTATAACTGTCCGATGCTTGGTAAATATTGTCCGATCCATGGTGAAATAGTTCAACACTTCATTAATTTGCTTTATTTTCTACATTTTTTAACAATTTCCCAATTTTTTCTCTAATAATTAAGCAAGGGGAAAACCTGTAACTTTTAAAACAAGTTTTCTATATATTTGTAAGATATTTGATGCGTGAACAAAGGGAAAAATCCAAAGTTGTCCGATGCATGGTGAAATCACCCTAATCCTAACTTGCTCGTTTGCAGTATGGAGATCTCTGGTAGATCTACATTGTCTACTTTCTAAATAGCAGGTAGACAATAGAGATCTGCTGGAGAGTGGAGATATTCAGGACCAGTTCTGGAGGTAGCAGACGAATACACCCATATTTTTTAATGGGTTTTTCTTCTTCTTTATTTACATCATTTTTTGTGGGGTTTATTTCAATACAACTACATTCTACTCAAAAAGTTGTTGCATACAATCATTGACAATTTAGTCATATAGGTACAGAGATATGCATGCTTAATTTTTTTTTAAAAGAACTTTTTTTGAAATTTGATAAAAAGTGTCCTTTTTCTTGTGGCTCATACTGTGATACCTTATATCTGGTAATTTTTGCGAATTTTTGCTTTTTTCATGACCTCTTTTAAATCACAAATAATTGAATATGCAGAAATTATATCCTGTATCATTTTCCATAGGAAACTTTTTAAATAGCAAAAAAAGACTGACGCAAATTTAAAACGTTATTGATTTCCCCCATATTTGCAAATTTTGTGACACGCAAAAAAAACTGGATATACAGTAACTACACTACAGTACTATAAAAAATTTAGTAAAAACAAAAGTCATTGTCATTCAGTGTTCTTGCTGCTGAGGTCTTTTGGTACAATTTCTTTGGTTCCTGAAATACCTGTACTGTAATACATTGGTAACATAAAAGTCAACATCTTTTCAATGTGCCCTCCAATTACAGTAAAATACAGTTATAGCAAACATGCTTATAATGAATTGACGATTACAGCGAAATGTTTTCATTCCAGACCTAATGACCATATTCACTTAGTAAACTTGACAGATATATTGAATTACGCTTATAAAGAAGTGAAATTGCCGTTTCAGGAGCGTTGTTATAAGCGTACGTGTTTTACCCTATTGTTGTTGTATAAAAGACAAAAAGTATTGCCTCTGTAGAAAAGTATTTACGTGAAGCTCTTCACCTAGTTCAGTCAGAAAAATATAGCGACAATTAAAATATGGCTATCTTATAGAGGGAAAACAGTGGTCAGGGGCCAAAAACTTAGACAAGCTCGCTTTTGATCTTAATCTCACTTTTCCGCAATATGCTCCTTTAAATATCTAAAAGTGAGACCGAGATAAAAAGTGAACAACTTATCTAGTTTTATGGTCCCTTTGACATATTGATCCTGTATTAAAAGGAGAAAAAAAATTGTCACATTATAAATTTAAAGTTGTCTATCCTATATAAACCTGTTCACATGTGCAATCATAATGTCAAGTAAACAGGTCCATCAACACCTTTCGATGTATTTTACCAAAGAAAGCAGCAAAAGGATCCCTTCCACCGAAAAACTCCTTGAACACTTCTTCTGGGTCTCGGAAGTGGAACGGATGGAAGCCGGTGAATCCTCCGCCCATGTTGAAGTCGTTGTATCCACTCCCTCTTCCCCCTCCCCCGCCGGTCAGGCCATCCTTTCCGTACCTGTCGTAAATCTCTCGCTTCTCCTCTGTAAATTACACAGAAAGGTATAGACTGCAGTTTGTGCACAGAATATGTATGTACTTAAGAGGGCTGGACGGTTGAGGCCATTTCAGACTAAATTTCAATCTACTTGAGAAGAATTGAAACAACAAACATTTATCATTTATTTTAATATTTTGAAAGAAACTACAAGTTACTTTGAATAAGAAATTCTCTGAATTAAAATAAAGTGTAATATGATATTTGCAACATGGCCAATCAGATTGCTGCATTTATACCATGTGGACATTTATTAGTGATTTTAAATGATGTACATAATAACCAAATCATAAGTATTAGTTCACATCATTTAACTTGTAAATGGCCCCTTTTGCAGAAAAAAGTCTATGTATTATAACCACATATACAGCACATTTGCCTTACTGTCTGATAAAACTTCATAAGCCTCAGAAATCTCCTTGAACTTTTTCTCTGCTTCCTCCTTCTGGTCGGGATTTTTGTCTGGATGCCATTTTAGTGCAAGCTTTCTGTAACTGTAAAAGAAAGGCAGAATTATAGGATGTTTATTACAATAATACATTAAACAAAAATTTTGATTATCCGAGATGCACATGCCTCCAATTTTTTTTTCTTTTTCTTTTTTAAAAATACAAAAATCTAACATTTTCTGATAGTACCTAATTTCTTGTGATGCCTCAAATCATTAATTGCATAAGAAACACACAAAATTTTGTCATAAAATCTAATATTAGTAATTAATCACAATCTCAACAAAGAAATAGGGTACCATAACATCTGAAATCATTCTTAGACTAAGGTATGCTTTGCTCAGCAAAAGGGATATGAATATTTCACTTTATTTCATTTGTAAAATTTCAAATTACCACAATGCGCCCTCCCCTACATGTATGTTTTTTAAACAAGAACCCAACAATTCGGTTTCTAATTTCAAAATACTTCAACATGTTCAATATGTGGGCTATTTGAAGCGCATTTTACAAAATGGCATTGTATTAGTAATCCAAAGTGGTGTGCCTGTGTGACAGGCTGCACCAATATTGATCAATTGTGTGCACTGCACATCATGCATGCATGGATTTTTACAGATATATTAAACCTCTTTGGTTTGTTTAAATTGTTTTGCTTACCAGCTCAACTGTACATGTATTGTGCAACTATACATTTTGCCTACAGATGCAAGTACCAAATTGAATACATGTATGTACATGTACTTTAATTGTAATGCAGATTTTCAATATTTCTGGGAATTTTATAAATCTCCCAAAATGAGATTAATATAAATGCCATTAGCATTTACTGGGTAAATTTAACATTAAATATTATTTATCAATACCAATTTTTCAGGCACTTTTTGTAAGAAAAGATATAACATTGCCTCGATCACTATATCAACATCCATCAAGGAATGTGCAAACATTGCAACACTAATAAAATTATGACCTCTTATAGTTTGTAGTAAATAATTTCCCCTGGGTGTAAGAATCAGATTCCAGGAACTGCATGCATGCATTCCGCAAGGTGGCTGATAAATCTTCAGTGAAATCTAAATCTTTCTGATTGGTGGAAAATTTTTTGCCTAGGATCATAACGTACCAGTGTTAATGAGTAATAAAGGTAATTAGGTGTGATACTCATGGTAAACAATGGGCAGATGGCTTTTTTTTCAAAAAATCAAAACCAACTTTACTTCTCGATCTGTCTAGTACCTGGTCATCAATTTTGTGATATCTGAGTCACCTCCGTGGTTATTTATATTACCCAACGAGACCAATCCTGCCGAATTTTCATTTCTAAAATTTTTCTTTAATCATTCCCTGTTAGATTCGGCTTTGAAGGTCGAAGTGAATTACCATGCATCTACAGCCTGGGAGTGGAGAGATGGTTCAATGGTACAGCTGTTTTCTTCTCACAGAACATACGCGTGTTTAAAGAGTATGGAGAAATGATGAATCATTCATAAAAAGTTTTGAATGAAATGATTTCTCAAATGCAAAGGAGGTTGAGTTTCAGTAAAAAAAAAAAAAAATCAAATATAAATCAACCTATTTCTTTACAGTAACTGCTAAGTTAGTATATCTGTTTTGGGTAAAGTGAATTAAGACACTTATGAGTATATATACCCCAGGTTAGGTTGACCTACAAGATAGATATTTTTTAAATATAGAGATGGTAAAATAAAAACCAAAATTATTAAAAAAAGAATCAAAATACCATACAAGGAGTAAAGCAATTTATCATTTTTGAAGGAATGGAGGGGGTCTTCTGAAATGTTTAAATAAATTTAGAGTATCAATACAGTTAATACATCTAGCCAATATTTTAGAGGGTTTCCAGATGCTTCACCAAGAATAAGTTAATTGTGGACAGAAAAGTGATGCATATATCTACATGCACATACATCTACACATACAGTGTCATTTGATTCACAAGTCATACTCCCTCACTACATTATCATATTCATACTCTAGAACTGTTACAAAAATAGATTTGTTTGTTGGTAATATGAACCTATATTTTGAAACTGCATGCTATATCTTTTCAATGCCCTAGCTTTAAAATTCATCTCATATTGCTGTGACTTTCATGCTTTTATACATAATCTACCCCAGAGTATAGATTTAATTCTTTGGTTACAAGTAGTAAGTCTAACAGTCGCGACTCATTTACTTTTTCACTGATTTATGCTTTAATTTCATAGTCTAGTTGCATGTTATTTTAAATACAGATTTATGACCTGTAAAGTATACTGTATACAGGGTTGCTTTCACCCCATGTAATTTTTTGCCCTTCTACACTTGCAAACAGTTTTGCCCCGTCTTGAATTTGCCCACAGTTGTGTTTTTAAAGAGATATTTGAGACACTGTAATTTGCACAGTCTAAATTTGCCCTCTGAAACCAAGGGCGAAAGGGGCGAAAAGAAAACAGGATGAATATTTTTCTGTCTACAGTATCATATTTGTGAATAGGGGTGAATTCATGCCTGTGCAATAAGTTACTACTTTCTTGCAAAAATTGTTTCTGCCCTATTTTTAACTGCAAGACCATTAACAAGACTTATTATAAATTGTGTCTTATATACTTAGCTTACAGTCATGTAGCAACTGTTTTTTAAACTGCATGACCATTAACGAGTATAAATTGTGTGTTATAATACTTCGTTTACAGTAATGTATAGCAACTGTTTTTTACTGCATGACCATTAACGAGTATAAATTGTGTGTTATAATACAATGTACTTAGTTTACAGTAATGTATAGCAACTGTAAATTTTGCCTAGTAAGTGCCTCTTTCTTGTAACTCATTTTTATGAGATAATTCAGAAAATATTAAATTAATGATAAAACAACGCGAAGACTCTTCAATGATTTCAAAGATTCCTCTTGTTCCAAGACATCAAAAATTAAAATTTCAAGTAACCAGTAAAAGGCAAAATAAGTAATAGTTAATCTTATGATTTCGCGGTTGGTAAACAAGAGACATATAAACTCTCTTCCTAGAACAAATCCTGTATTGTATGAGCTTGAAGAGCCATGATCTTGACAGAAACAATCCACTGACAATGTAAGTGTCAACAGCAATATATACAGAGGTATGTACCAGTATAAAGCCACCGAGCTATTATACGTATAAGATCCTTACTGGTTGTAAATACTAAGCTCTAGCTAAGAATCTGAAGCCAAGCAAATGCTACACGATCAGAAAGATATTTTTACTTGACTTACATCAGAAATGCCATTAATTTGTTTATCATATGGTCGATGTTCTACGAAATCACTATAAAACTACAGGTGAAAACTATGTATTAAATTCTGATCCCCCTATATATAATACAGGTTGTAATATGTGGTATAACCTTACTTTTAATAAATCAAACTTCTATGCCTCCTAGTCCCTAAACACTGAGTGTACTGGATGACAGTTAAGTTAGCTTGAAGCCTGATCTGAGATGACTCAAATCGATCTACATGTTTAATACTTAGGATTTATGTAAGCTGGTCGAGAGATTTAAAGGATACATTGTATATCACCATCAGATTCCCTTAGCCAAATAATATGATAGATTTTTTTGTAAATTGATCGAAAAAAAAATTATGCTCTGGAATATATTCTTCCTCTGTGCTCTATCATTGTCTATGCAATATTTAATTAAAAGGTGCACTGATGATCAATACTGGGCCTTATTTCATCTACTAGGGAACACATAGTTTACATGACATTGTACTAAAGGTTAATAGACTTTTTCTTCTGGTTATATATATACATTAATATAATTATATACATTAATAATGTTGTTCATATTACTTGAGTTTTGTGGGTGGAATCAACAGTTTTGAGGCAATGTAGATAATGGCCAATAGATTCAATAGATTTATCAATGACATACGCTGCCAACACTACATATCTTCTATTTCGCTAAAAAAAAATGTTTAAGAGTTTGTCCCAACAACAAAATACAAAAAAATTTGGCGGCCAACTAATATTAACGAAACCAATTACAGTGAATTTTGCTTTTAAGATTTGCTAATAACTGACTTTAATTCCTTATAAAAGAAAATTTTGATATTCAGGATTTGGGGGACAGCCTCGGTGGGTTGATACACATGGATATAGATATGGTAGGATGGATTCCCTCACCCCGAATAAGTTTAATACATTACTTAGGTGAGAGAGTGATGGAAGAAAAGATGTCCTAAATAATTATATAAGTATCATACATTATTCAGGACATTCACACTGGTAAATTTGGTACAGAAGTCTTGGTGACAGCTTCCATTAATCCCTGCATGATGATAAAGGACATTTCTATGTAAACAAATATCATCCCTTTACCTCATAATATAAACACGGAAAGTGTTGGACCGTGACCATCTTCATTAATCTCTAGGTCAGGGTGTGACCCAATTTTTTGCTACCTGACAGCTAGCATACAGCAAGTCACTTGAGGACATCTGATATTTACCTGAACAGCCCTTCAGAATGTTGCATCTTATCTTCAAACACCCCCACCCCCTCCCACTCATCTTCACTTTTGTACAACTGATATACAATAGTGTAGCAATGAATGGTTGTAGAGCAACTTGTATCTAATTTACAATACAGTTATTATTTTTGTGTGGTGAATTAACCTAGTGTTACAACAGCATACATGTTATAAGTTTATACACTTAATAAGAGTTGATCTTGATTTCAGCACCCACCCCCACAACCCCAAACCCTCTCCATCAAGCTTACTATTACAGTCAAACTTTGTTATCACGAACTAGATGGGACTGTTTAAAACTTTGGGATAGCTGAGTATTTTAGATATCGAGGGTAAAATAGTTAAATAATAAGTGGTTGGGACTTACAAATCACTTCGACATATCTATTGTATTCGAGATATCATAGACCGAGATATCAAAGTTCAACTGTATATAAATTACTTTGTAGCCTGTTCAAGAGAGCTAGCTATCACTCAAGAAGGCAAAAAAGGTCTCTGGTTGCAAGGCTTTCTGGGCCCTCCTCCTCCACCCCTTCATCTATATGTGGCAATTTCTCTTGCAGATATCTGATAAATTGAGGTCTCCCCCCCCCCCCACCCACCCCCAAACTATCTTAATCTTTGTTGTTTTGGTTACAGTCTAGCTCTCTCCACCCAACTCCCCCCCCCCCCCCCCCCCCCCCCCACCAAACCCATCTCAATCTTCATTTACTTCATTTACTTACGCTTTTTTGATTTCCACGTGACTGGCATCTTTGGCGATGTCAAGAACTACATAATAATCCAACTCCATTATAATGTATCAATCACTCACTCACACACAAAAAGGACCGGGTTATAGAGACGCTGGATTATAACCTACAAAACAGGGAAAAACAATATCAATCAATTATCAACCGATAATAAGGATCAGCCGCTTATTGGCTTGATATTAATTCTCATAATATCCAGATGTTTTGTTTCTTAGCATATTTGATTGTACATTAATATGGCTCAAATCATGTATTTCTAATAAACATGTGATGACAAATATGTTAAATGATAAAGAAACATCATACATGTCCTTTTTCTGTTTAAATAATTTACATTTGCATGCAGATGGGTTAAGGCACTTGGTTCATAAAATGCACAGGAAATACATGTATGTACTAGGGAAAAACCTTACATTTAATTTGAAATCAAAATTTATATACATGTATCTTATTATCTGAAAATACAATGTCCTCTAGTGAATGACACTTGTTTACATACATGTTTGCATCATGACAGTAATACATGAAAAATAGGAAATCTAATAAGCCATCTCATCTGATGACATTACAGAGTCATATTAAGAAATCAGCATGGCGAAAGAGCAAACAATTGTTATACACAATCATTTTAAGTATGATTACAGCTAGGGTATAAAAAGATCCTGATAGCTGTTATCACTGCACAAATCCTGATATAAAAAATCAACTTCATCTAAAATTTGACTATAATACCAGGTAATACAATGCGTAATTAATTTAGTTAGATCTTATCATCAATGTTTCAACTTCTGAATATTCTGCGTTGTTAATTTTGTTTATGTATTCTAATTAGCTCATTAGCATTCCCAAATGTATAGCCTTCAACTCACATTAAATAACAATAGTAAAATAATACTACGCATTTAATCTGATACATACTTGACATATAACATGTACTAATGTTAATTGTTAGAGAAAACATGTTTTTATTTAAATTTAACACAGACATTTATATGTGTAGATTATAATTCAGTGGATGAGACACTGTCGAAAAAAGAAGAATTTCAAATAAAGAGATGCCAAATTCATGCAGCTAGGAAAATCAAATTTTCAAAGTACATACCATACACATAAAAATCTAGCTATATTGTATGAGAGTCGATACCATGGATTTAAAAAAAATGAAGATGAAAATCCTGATCAGTTAATATTACAACCCGTTTCCTCAAGAGAATCATAGTGCAGTGCCCTAGCTAGCATAACAGCTAAGATATTTCTATATATACATACAATTATACAGCAAACAAAACTTACTGTAAAAAAATCAGCTGACAAAGGATGTTTTCAAAACAAAACTCTAGATACAGTTACGTGCCCAAATTAAATGAAAATTCATCTAGTATCCATCCCAGGTTAAAAAAAGTCAACTTCCTGATCATGAACCACACAAGAAAACGTCCATAATAACTCCACGGATATAAAACACAGAAAAAAAACTATCAGCTGGAAACCCCCCACACAACTGCTAAGCTTGTGTGTGTACCTAAAAATAGACCCAATGGCTAGGTCGAAAATATTCGCCAACTCTCTCCTTTACAACACACAGCAGAGTAGCATATACCACTGTATCCTGATGATTTTTCGCAATGGCTAAGCTAGCTAGTCCATAATACTTACTTACTTCACCATTAAACACACATTATATATCATAAGTAACATTATCCAGTGTCCCCTTTTCTGATAAAATATATGAATTTATATATAAAAGGTGATAAGAGTCAGAAATTTTCATGGAATTATCATTTACCTGCTAAGATCTGGCCTACTGCCAATTCACCTAGTTCAGAATATAAACTAAGTACAAATTTAAACTTTTCATGTCCGAGACCCATTCATAATTTCAACACGATCTTCAAATGTCGGCTGAACCTTAATTGACCTATATTCTTCAATTTAATATACATCAAATTCATTCATAAATACTTATATTTCATTAGCTTCTTGAACAAATTACTACATATTAAAACCTGTGTCAAGTCTGCAGGATTTCCTTGAAACCTGACATTTTCAGATTTATAGAACATAGATCTATATACCCCACCTTGCAATCCGATCTAGATATGACATCGGGCATTTAATTTTCTACAGGGTACATGTAAGTATGTGTACCTGTGTCCAAATTCTACATGTATGTTTGAACAACGTATATGAAAACTTGCATTGTATGCTTAGGAAAACCCTACTTTTGGTTTACACTCTATATATATACTACACATTGTGTTCTGCTAAAACACTAGTGCACAGGTACTATTGATTTAGTAAGATTAAAGATTCTAGGAAATAAGCTGAAGCCCGACATTAGATTAAGGGACTTCTGTAAAGGTGTAAAATGTCCTGTATGCAATAAGCTGTTATAAAAACAACATTATAACCCTGAAATCTTATAGGTCTTAAACCTCAGCTGCGGATAATGACACAATTAACAGTAATGCAACATTATATGTACTTTGATTTCACAGTCCTTGGGGGTATATAAATGTATTAAAGAATATACTAATTCACTATCAATGCATTTATCAAAACCCCTAAAAGGCATAAAGGTACATGATATTACATTATATTTATATAATGTGTGATGTACACCATGTACAGTATTTGTACATGTATGAAAATCATTCTACTGGGTTCTCATATTGACATCCAACTGCTTTTAAAAAAAAATTATTTATATATTTAGCTTAAAAGGTCCTCCTTTTTACAACCAGTAAAAACATACGTGTATATGTGATTAAATGTCAGACTCTAATTTATTTTTAACATGTATATAAATATACTGTTATAGTAACCTTTCGAAATGACACCCAATTTTTATTTATCTCTGAAAACCTCAGTGCTTAATTTATAACATTAAATATTACCTTAGAAAATATTGCCTTTTGAAAACAAAAACCTAGAACAAATATATACAGAGAGTACAAAAATGTATCCTGATTCAAGTCCTACAATCTATCATGACATTATTTACCTGAGAATAACAGGTATGGTCCCTATAGATTGAACTATCCACTTCAGAACAGAAGTACAAACTGAAAGTTAAACTGAATATACTTCCTCCTTACAATCAAGCACTATTGTCATTTTCTTGGAATTCTTTTTTAACTGTCAAAATCTATTCAAGGAATTAACAAAAATCAGCACTCAAAGTAAAAAAAAAAACATGTCTTTAAATTAAACATGCATTGAACATGTTGAACATTTTCCTCAAGACTTTAGTGTTTGACTTTCTAGAAGAAATGGATGCATTTATATCTTTAATATACAAAATCTCCACTGATTACAGCTTGAATATATATTAAAGTCAGGTCTCTATCATCTTTTTAATAATCATATCCTGATTTTTTATACAATATAATTGCCACAAATTATGTCTCCCAAATAATCTTAACCCTTGCTCTGCTGCGCGCACATATATGTGCGCATTACAGAGTGTGCGTTACCATGCGGGGCGCACATATATGTGCGTTTCAATGAAAAACAGACGATCACATTTTGTCTGGATGATTTTTTTTTATATTGCTCTTATTTTCCGGTAAAAGTCTCTGAAATATATAATACTGGTCCATAATTTTAAGATTTATTAAAATAAAATGATTACATACAGGTTTGGTTACATTTTTTTTGCATTTTTCTCCAGTAAATAATGTGTTGTATCGGCGCCATTTTTAAAAGTGAAAGCGATAGTAGACGCCGACATTCGGTACCCTGATATGAATCAACCGATAAATTTTATCGCATGTTTATATCCCTCTTGTATTTATTAATGTTCATATCAAGTACACTTATATTTCTTTTTCTTCATTATATAATTTTTACGCATTTATTGATAGTATTTTTCTAATGTTATATGGAACATTTTGTATACAGTTAAAAATAGATGTAGGTGGATTCCACCTCGTATTATTCTTATAATTTTCAATACTAAAAGAAGAAAGAATCGATAATCACTAGCTTAATTGCCTTTCACGTCTAAAATTTGTATTACAACAACAAAACAATGGTGTAACACCTATGCTTTATTGTTTGGAAATTTGGAGGGAAATTTAGTTAATGATATAGGCGTTTAAACAACGCGACAGAAATGGCTGCTGCACACGTGTTTTCGTTGTTGGTGTCTGGTGATCTAATTACGTAAATAGGAGATAATACTATAGCAAGGATAGTAAATCTAACATTTGAAAGGTATATATAAACACACCATTCTTTGTATTAACTAGTTTAAAGGAAATAACGCCGCAATCTTAGGAAGCACTTGATCTTACGGCACCGGAAGTTGAGATATGACGCGGCGATCAGCTGTTTTGTATCGTTTGGACTACCGATGATATATTGGCAAAAATATCCATTTTTATAAATTAAACAATGAAATCTATTGGTTGTTTTCGTTTTTTCAGTGTTAATACAAACTGAATTGAGTGGAATATTTGTTTGTTTCATGAGAGATATACAATTAAACCCTGTTGAAAATATGTAAACAATATGCTCGATAGACGTTATGGCCGACAGAGATAACATAATAGAAGAAATCTTTGCAGATAGCGATAGTGACGGTGAGGACAATTTTGAAGGCTTTGATTTAGAGGATTTAAATACTACAGAATTAGATGATGAATCAATTCATGCCAATTACAATGTTTTGAATAGTGAACTTTGGAATGAAGGTGATAGGACTCCCTTACCGTTAAGTTTTGAGCAGGAACCAGGTTTACAAAAAGAAGTTTCTGATTCTGATTCTCCGATCGAATATTTTGAACTTTTTTTAGATGACTTTGATTACCAAAATATCTCTGATGAAACAAACAAATACGCTGATCAATTTCTTGCAAACAAACAATTAAAGGAAAAATCTCGCTTTAAAAAATGGAGGGATACAACATCTTTAGAGATGAAGAAGTTCTTTGCCATTGTTATAGCGATGGCCATCATAACATAAATGGATATTTCCGAATACTGGACCATTAATCCAGTGACATCAACTCCCTTTTTCCCCAGTGTTATGTCCAGGGATAGGTTTTTACTCCTTCTTGCCTTTCTTCATTTAAACGACAATGAGAAGTATATTCCACGTGGAGTCGAGGGCCATGAACCTCTATTTAAACTGGGCCCCCTATACCATAGAATCCTTACAAAGTTTCGTTCTGTATACAAACCCAACCAAGCTTTGGCCATTGATGAAAGCATGGTTGCCTGGCGAGGCAACTTATCATTTCGTGTTTATAGTCCAGACAAACCAGTCAAATATGGGTTAAAAGCATATGTTTTGTGTGACTCAGAAAATGCATATTGTTTGAGATTTAAATTATATACTGGTAAAAAATCTGTACAGCCATCAGAAAACGGGGCAACATATGATCTAATAATGGATTTAATGAGAAACTATTTTGAAAAAGGGCATATTCTTTATTGCGACAATTACTACAGTTCACCGCGTCTTTTTATGGATCTGTGGGTCCTCGGGACAGGAGCAACTGGAACTGTACGCAGTTACAGGAAAGGTATCCCAGACAAATTAAAGAAAGCTCAGCTTAGCAACAGAGGGGACACAGCAACCATGTCATATGGACCTTTGAGCTGCTTAAAATATCTAGATGCAAAGGCTGTGTACCTAATAAGCACCACTGACACCTCTGTCAATGTGGAAACTAGAAGACCTGACTTTATGAGAAATCATGAAGCAAAAGTTAGGCCTTCCATGGTTCATGTCTATGATCAAAAAATGGGTGCTGTTGATAGGAGCAACCAAATGGTGGAAAATTATAAACTTGGCATCAAAACTATGAAATGGTGGAAAAAACTTATTTTCCATATTATCAATATTGCAATTGTAAATTCTTATATTTTGTACAAAGAAAATTGCAGTTTCAACAATGCCATGGTTCAGCGCCATTTCCGAAGAAAGCTCGTTGAGCAGCTCATCCAGAGCTCTGGAGGGAGCATTTCAACACCACTTGGACGACCTGCCCCCAGAGTTCTGGAGAGACTTACAGGGAGACATTTTTTGGACAAGTTGATGGAAGGAGAAAAACCTCTTCATCGCCAGTGCATTGTTTGTGGACCAGCAGAGAGGGAGATGCTACCCCCATTAAGACCAGGAGAGAAGCGGAAAAGGCGATGTGGCCACATGACCAGCTACAAATGCAGACAGTGTAATGTGTCGCTATGCATTTCTCCTTGCTTTGAGATTTATCATACAAAGCAGGAATTCCTTTTGGCCTACAAGAGAAGTCGATTGAGTTCAAATTCCTCAACAGAAGAGTAATTTCAATTGTATAAACTATACATGTAAGAGGAAAGCCAGAGTTCTTTTTATTGAAGGTTAATTGAGCTTTTGTTATTGTGGTACATGTCTTTTCCGCTTTTCTCTCTGTGTGAAATAAGTATGATATAAAATAGAAATGCTTTCATGATTATAATGATTATATAAATACATCAGAGTATTATTTGAATTCAGAATTATTTTGATTCTTGGAATTTAGAGTTTTTAAGAAAATTGCCCTTAGTTAGACTATCCATAAGAAAAATTCATGTTACCTGTCTAAGTTAGTCTAACCAAGGGCAATTTTCTTAAAAGCCCTGAATTCCAAGAACCAAAATAATTCCAAATTCAAATAATACTCTGTTTTATCGTTATACACAATTGCCTTAAATGGTTATTTTAAAAAACAACTGGTATTAAATAACTTTGCTTTTTAAATAGCAATTTCATGTACATGCAGAAATATGTTAGATATATTTTTGTTGGTTTTGAAGGCTCTCAACTTGTCCAAAAAATGTCAACCACTTTTCAAATTTCTGAAAAGTTTAGTGACATGTATGTTCATATAAATGCATATTAGCTGAAGAATGCAGTGCTATGCAATGTTATGCCCGATTTATATTTTGTTGTATGAAGTTTTGTTTGAAGCTCAAGCTAACTTAGAGTACAGTGCCTCTTTAAAGTTTTGATGCTGTTATTAAAGTAACTATCTTCTCTTTTTCTATCAAATGTACTGATGCATCAACAGATAAGTTGGATGGAAAACTGTGTCAGCGCTCAAGGTTTTCTGACATTATTTTTTGCTCTATGCACAGAATAAAAACCTGACCCGATCATTTTATAACATATGTTTCCTACTATGCAAGTAATTCAAATCATTTCTGAAATTGTATGCCAATAATATTAACATAAATTTCAACAAACTGGAAGCACTGTGCATGAAAAAATGTAATTGATGAAGTAGTCAACATAAATAACGCGTTATAAATGTTTAAAATGTGGTATTGAGTTTTAACGTGCTTTGGTGACCTTGACCTCTTTGTATGTGACCTTGGGAAATATCTTCTTAAGAAACCTAGAAAAAATGCCACCTGAAAAATGATTGGTCTTAACTTTTTACAGTGATATGATAAAAATTCAATTAATGATAAGTGTGAAAATGTTCTTGAAATTGTGTCAAATCACAAGGTGATATTAGTTCATTGAAATGAAAATTTTATGACTATGAATTAATTTTGTATTATTTTGTTATTTTTGTATCATATCTAAATCATTTGTCCTTTGGTTCACTGCCATGAATAAAATTGATGCTAATTTAAAAGGAATTTTAACGTTTTTTCTGCAATTAGTAAATAAAATGGTTACCATGGCAACAATTCTTTATGAAATTAATGCAAACTTTTTCAAAAATACAAAACAACCATGCTCTACAACTTTGGAAAATTTCATTTATATATCTTTGTAAATAAAGATTTTATGCATTGATGAAGAATTGATGTCATCAAAATGTGATTTTCCCAAAACAATTCAGCACAGGTGCTCTTTAAATTTGATAACAATATAGCAGAGCAAGGGTTAAGTTTTAAAGCTATATTATCCAAGGTAAAATAGCTTGTTCGTAATTATGTCAAATCATCACTTATTCAGACAAGCTGTTGTTTATAACTTTGAAATTCAAATACAAATTTTGCCAAATGAAACAGCAAAATCAATTAAACATGATCCGCTGTTTATAGATAAATGAATGGATAACGTCCTTATTAATACGAAACAATATCCTGTCAGGATACGCAAAAAAATTTCACTGAAATTTTGCACAAAAGTTTTCAATTTGCAACTGTCTGACTATTCCATGATTAATCATTGAAAATATTACGTCAAGTTAAATGTAACAGTCTCGATCTACCGTATTTCATGTTCGACATATATCTGTAATCAATTTTACATCATGCAGGTTCTACTGCAATCATCTTCTGTTGTGTTCTTTTACTATTTTGTGTAGTACGTTACATCATTACAATCATTTGATTTCTTTGATGGTCGGAGAACAATTCAACATAGGTTTTGGGACATCCCAATACCTGTAACATCGGATAAGTTCACTCTGTCACTCAACTGAGCTGATTATTTATCAGTAGGATATGTTGGCATTTGCTTGCAAATTTAAGCTGTTCAAAGAATGAAAGCACTTTCCGCAATATTTCACTTAAGTCACTTTAAGTGCTTTACTGATCATCTAAGTTCTAAATTAAACTTCAGTGAAAAATTTCTTTTTTAAATATTTTATTAGACAGCAGTAACTTTACGCACAAGTTCTGTATTTTTGGCATCAGAAGTGACATCAATTGTCTTTCAAAGCTAAATATATAAACTACAGCAGAAAGCCCTCAGATTCATCAACTAGAAATTGGCTGCGATAATAAATTTACGGCATGCTTTACAATGAGCTTAGAAGACTAGAATTTCCCAATTTCCTTATACTGTAAACCAGCTTTATACTAATTTTCAAGATCAAGATGTAGATTATATGGAAAAATAATATACGAGAGACATATGAAAACTAATTGGCAGCAATACAAGACTCTCGTGAACCTCGTTGCATAAATTTCTCATACGCAATAAAAGTTGGTTTTGTAACCTACAGCCTGGTCAATATTATACAAGCAAGAGTTAAAGAAGTCTCAGGGCCAATGTCACACAATGTTCACTAATTAATAGAGGAAACAGCAGGATCTGTCTGTAAAATGGTTCACTAAAATGTGGACACTATCACACATGTACATGTATTAACAGACAATCAGGGAAAAGATCATTACATATCCATTACAATGCATGCAGTTCTGTTCCTAAATTCATATTGATTTGTTATATATATATCGAAAAATCTAGAATAAAAGTTTCCAAACCCATTAGCTTTCCGGATATTGTCTTCAAGTCGTGCTATGCAGAATATCAGCTCCTATTATATTGATACTGTCATGTCATTTTACAATAAGATGAAACATCTTAAAAATGTTTC
The DNA here is from genome assembly GCF_963853765.1 of Magallana gigas. Classification (NCBI taxonomy): domain Eukaryota; kingdom Metazoa; phylum Mollusca; class Bivalvia; order Ostreida; family Ostreidae; genus Magallana; species Magallana gigas. The sequence continues at coordinate 15,420,136 of NC_088862.1, forward strand.
GATCAATACTGTACCTTAATATCATTTTTAGTGTCAGAAAGATTCCTTGGATCAAAAGACTCAATTAGCCTGCAGATTGATTGTACCAGAAATGTGGAATAAAGAACATAAATGAGAGGTCAAAGTGCACATGATTACATATATACAATGAAAATTTGAATTAGCTAGGAGCTCGAAAACCTAACTACAGGTCTTCACTTGAAAAAAGCCATTTGTGTCTCCAAATTTGCATAGGACACAATAGACAAATCTCTATGAAAGTAAACTGTAGTCATTTTAAAACTTCATTGCTAGTAGACAAGTCAAATAGACACAACTCATTCTCTATATCTAGCAATACACAGGTCCCTATATGCATGTAACAATACAAAATATACAAACGCTAAGCTATAATTCCGCTAGCATCAGAGAGCGGATTTAGACATTACTTTGTCTATTGCCAGTAGAAAGCCCAAATACCAGTAGACATTCATAGACACAGCATGATCATTTCTCTACAATATGTAGACAGTTCTCTACATATACCAGTATACAAGTATAGACACATCTCTACAAAATTAGTCTGGAGCTGTTCCTCCCCCAAGATTCCTGTACGATAAGATCACCCACCTGTTTCCCCATTCAGCAGCCAACAGCTCTTGTAAACAGTTCCCCTAATCACCAGAAATATCTCCCACAACAATTTGGCACAATCAAAGTATCGAGAGGAGGGAAGAATTCCTCAGAAGCACCATTTCAATTTTCCCTTTGCCTTATCATCACATTGTTTGCAATCTTTACAAACAGTTCGAGAGATTTTTTCTGAATTACATGCCTTGAATCATCAGACATAACTATCATCGCCACGCAAATAGTTTCATACTTTTTTTATAGCTCTCTCTCTCTTTTTTTCGAACTCAAAATAGGAACAGGATTACAGCAGAAGAAGTACAATGCTGATGAGCAAAACAAGATTAATAAGGCACGTACCAAAGGATGGTTAAGTAAACAACAAACAGCGAAAATACCATTGTTCAATTAATAAAAAAAAAGGAAACGCACGATAAACATTATTTTCCAGCTGGGATTGGGTTCTGTGCTACAAGCCTACAATATGCACTTTTTGAAGAGCTATTTCTTGGACAAACACAGCTGTTCACATATATAGAAAAGGGCAAGACCTGGGCATCTTTTACACATGGCCAAAGGTCGAGTACAGTTTCTTCCACATTAAAGTAGCCTTGAAAATACTGAGTTTTACACCTCAGCATAACTTGAAAAATTCATGCGGTTTTGCCTTAATGTAAGATAATCAAAGGGGTGGTGGGTGTGACACATAACCAAGAAATGTTTCAAATATGTCATGAAAGACTTCTTAATATTTTATTGTCCAAAACATCACCAAATCAAACAGGTATTGAACTATAGTAAAACTGATCTTTGGTAAAAGTTGAACATATAAAAATGCCATGATTCAAGAACAAATCTTTTGCTCTGACAACAGGATACTGTTTAGAGGTTTCAAACTCCACAAAGGCTCAAGAAAAAATCAGGAAGCAATTAAGAGCACCCAATTACAACAATGTTCAACTCATATGCCAGTTATATGGGTTAAGCAATAGTTGGCACTGACATCATTAAAATCCCACAAGGTTTTAACTTTTTTGTAAAGACTGACTTAATGATTTCATGAGCTAAACAAATGTACTTATTAATAAAATCAACAGACATATAAGACAAAATTTGTCCCAATATAAGAAAATGATGAAATCTCAAAACCATTTAACACAAAATATTTTAGTTCAGGAAAATGATTGGTCAAAAAATAACCATAAAATCATTCTAAAAAAAAAATTACACAACTTTAATTTTTTAGCCATAAAATATTAATAGGTAAGTATTATAGCTAATGTTAATGCTTGAGGCAATTTGAATATTTCCAATATACAATCATAGAGAGTTTTTCGATCTTCTCAAGGTTATAGAATAGCATGACCATCCAGTCATTTTAATCTTTGGAAATTAATTAATATATATATACAGATCTCAGACATGATACTAGGCAAATCTACAGGCACACTGACAAGCAGGCAAGAACATTCCTTGATGAATTCCCTTCATCTGTCAACGAAACCTATCAAATCCATCTATAATGCATATAATTATAATTTTGCTGCCCATTTCATAGCATATCAAGAATACATGTACTTACATGTAACTTTAAAGACTCCTAAACATCTATGGTGGAAATTATCATTGCACAACAAGAAAAAATCCCTACTGCTACATGTATTATCTTGATCATTTATCAAGGTTTATTGCATTATCAGACAGGTAACACTGAGCCAATATGCAACTTCCTATGGGAGTTTAATTGTCTTATCTATAAGAAAACATGCAATATACCGACACATGTTTTTGTGGTTCTTCAAAGTTAGATACAAACATATAGAGAAAGTTAGACTTACATCGTATTAAATAAATCCTTTAACAACAAAATCAAGTTGGCTTTACATCTTCGGAGCACAGGAAAGTCAGATAGACAAAACATGCAATAAAAGGACACTAATTCTGTTTGTGTATGTAGATTTTTGTGTTACAAAACTTTTACAAAAAACAACATAAGTTACAAACATGAAGAGAAAGTTAAACTTAGACTTACATCGTAAATAAATCCTTTTACAACAAAGTTGGCTTTACATCTTCAGTGCACGGGAGAGATAGACACATATCTAGGGGGCAACACCACATTCTTCTAGAGCCAAATTTAGAACCAGGCACAAAATGAGTCAGCACCAACAAACACAAAATTTTCTTACAGCTACAGTATTGGCAAAAAGGAGGGGGAGGGCTGTCAATCAATTAAACGAGAGAGAGAGAGAGAGAGAGAGAGAGAGAGAGAGAGAGAGAGAGAGAGAGAGAGAGAGAGAGAGAGAGAGATTACATAAATATTGCATAAAAAACCTCAGATAGTATCACATAATACATAAACATACAGATATTGCAGACAACGATAACATTATTACTGATGCTGTATGCATTTTTCTGCAAAATGTAAACATAGATATGTTCTGGAGTATGTAAACAACTTGGTAGTGATTATAAATAAGTGTAGACATGCAAGAAACCAAAGGAAATGGAGCTTGAAAGAAGATGATGGGAAATCTTCTTTTATTCATTTTGACAGTTAAATAAACAATTTAACATTCAATATATGAAATCGATCATGTACCTTTTTAACAGGAAGATGAATTAATTAATGGATTTGTTTTACATGTATGCACTCAAAATGCCCAAAGGAATTGAGCTCTAATTTTACATTCATAATTATATTTCAGCTAGGTAATCATCATGATTCAGCCATTTACTGCAACAGATTTGAGGAGATCTTTCCAATATAATAGTTCACTTGTTTATACATATATAACTATATTCTTTTTAGTACGTAAATCAATAATGTACAATTTCTTAAGAAGGTGGAAATTAATGCTAATGCATTACCCAGTCGAACCGGAAGAAAAAGGCATATGAATAGAAAACATTCATTTTTCTGAAGGATATAGGATAAAATTCTAATTTCTGTAATTTCACAGGACAAAATTATTTCAATCTGTTGTCAAGAAGGTTTAAATGACTGATTATTTCTAGTTTGAATCTACATTAATACATTATCTATAAAGTCCCAGTTATATTCTATTTTATTCTTTGGGGGTGGGGGAGGGGAATCGAAGGCTTGTATAAGAAAAATGATTTTGCTTCTTTGCTTCAAACATCATTAATATTGATGTTTCATAAATGATTTTGATTTTGAATTTTGTTTAGAAATATAAATGGATATCAATCTACATGTATATCTTCCAGGTTCAACATTCCTTGACAAACTGATACAAAACCAGTTAACACTTGTAAAACAATTCATTTGTACCAAAACTGTTAATAAAAATAAATATATGAAAATTAAATTGATACATGTAACCCTGGTACCCATTATGATCTTAAATGAAAAACAATCTATATGAACTATAATACCCTGTGTACTACGCTCAAGATATCCTTGATGAAAAATTTGCTTGTACGGCTCGTAAATAGGCTCTGTCCACCAAATTTTGCTCTCACCACCATTATCCCTGCAACCCCTATATAAGCTGGAGACCTCTTCGCAGTTTAAAGTATTTTGCTGTAGAGGTCTCACCTGTGTGGACGTACATCTTTCCTTGCCTTGTTACTTGGTCGTGATGAAATTATCAAGTTTTACGCACTTTTATCAAGCAAGGAGAATACTAACCACTGCTTACATCAAATAAACTGATCAAAATATAATTTACAAACAGAATGTGCATATAGAATAAAAATAAAATGCATAAATTCCAAAGACCACGAAAGGAAAACTACACGTCGGACATGAGTGAGTTTCAGGTGTGCAATCAGGTGTAATGAAATCGAAGGGTATATATACCAGGTACCTGTGTGACGGTGCCTAATTACGAGCGGTGTTCAGCTTTAATTACACAATATCTACAAATACTTCAGGGTTCAAACAATGCTCATTCAAAAGTATAAAATAAAACTTAAGATTTCTCCTTTAAAACACCCCTGCTAGCATGTCAAGTTTCAATACACAGCTAATTTGAGCTAAAAATGAAAAGTCTACAGGGATTTTGCACATATAGCAAATGACATGACAGTACCTGAATAATATAATGTTAAAGCTGCTTGGTCCGATTTTTTTGTAATTACAGTATCAAAATTTTTCCATACAAATCATTTATCTTAGAAAGTTATGGACTTTCTCCAATTTACACCAGCAGAATCAGTCTCCTTTCAAAGTTAGAAATATTCAAAGTAAATAAAAATAATTTCTCTTTGGGCAAACGAAAAAACAAACCAAAATGCATCACGGGAATGTATAGAAAAGGAAACCACTTGGTTTCGTCCCCCCGAATGATTGGGGTTATTCAACCCGCATGTTATGCATCGATTGTAAAGAAAGCAGACTTTGGAAATATTAGCGAACAATATGTACATATGTTTATTTGTAATTTGTCTAATCATTTCGACCTTCATTTAAAGCGATGTCAAAGTCGTAATACCACCATACCCGTCTCGTCGTCAGGGGTGAAATTTAACATGAGGCGAAATAACGCGGTACCTTTTAATGTCGTTTGTTTTGTTAGCAAATTTTGCACGAATTTTTCTTCATTGAAATTTTGCATAATTGATGGGTAAAACTACTGCAATGTCTATTATTATACATATACTAAGCATAGCCATCGTTTAAAAGTGGCATAAAATTTGATAAAAAATCGGACCAAGCAGCTTTAACAAATTGTGCAAGATATTTCGAGTGTCTTACATATTGGTAACATTCAGAAGTAAAGTTGTGTCAACGATTAGAAACAAGGAATTCTACACTTTGATTACGAATGCAATCTTATTCTTTTATGCTTGGTAACAGCAAATGATTAAACAAAATTGTATAACGCACATTTAAGATTCAAATACACATACTATTGACAGTACAGCTGCTTTTCAACAGTGTAAATTCCCTTAGTTGGAATTCAGCAATTCAGTAGTAAGCACTGTCATGACATTCAGTATCCAATTTCTCATTCTGCATGCATCTAATTTCTAAAGAATGTTAGGAAGCAGATTTTGCTGACTCCAAAGAACAAAAAATAATGTATTGCATTGACACCATTAGAAACAATTAAATGTCAAGGCCTTATTCATTTTCTACAAAGAAAACATTACCTGAACATCGATTTTCTCTCAACAAGAGCGAAAAACCTTAATTCTCTAATGACAATGCCATTGTCATGATTGTGCATGAAACGTCATAATAAAATGATGCGAAAGCAAGGAGAGCCTAACAACGTAGTAGCGCCATAAGCTATGCGTTTGCGAAGAAAATAACGGAATAGCAATACACTATAATGATTTGCCAAATTTTGACAATCTCGTTTTTAAAGGAAGAAAATGTTTTAATTTGTTTTACTAACCAGATTTGCAAATCCTTTTCAATGGTCGCCATCAGCAACTTGATACCCATGTGGATTTTAACGTATCCAGAAGCGTCCAGAAGACTAAGGAATCGTCTAATAGCATAAAAGTTCATGTCATTATTTAACAAAAGGAAAAAAAAAATATTCGGAATGATCATAATCAAGAAGTAACAAAAGTTAATGGAATTTTTTTTTAATTCTAAAATATGATAATAAACATATATATTTAAAGAGTTTTTTTTTATATTGATGCCATCCTTTTTTTTTTTTTGTTTCGTTTAATAGTCTTACCTTTCAACCGGAAGTTTTGGTTTGTGGAGGTTTCACTTCGTTCGGCAAGGCACATGCTGGATGATGCATTCGACAGTGGTTTTTTTCAGTTAGATCTGTTATATACAAGTTTCAATAACTGCACAGAAAGAATTAACGTTAACCATGTCTGAGGAAAAGGTAAATTTTAATTTTGAGTAATTAGAATGACCAAGGCAAATGAATACTATTGAAGAATAATTACAACAAACTAAAGCTGAACAACATTCCTAAATAGCATGAGTCACCGTCACACAGGTTCATAAACCCTTCAATTTAATAACGCCCGATTGCTGAAGTTCATGGACGTCGGATTCCTATCATATGGTTATAGATTTTGTGCATTTGTTTATTTGAGATATTGTTTTTATAGACGTTACCATATTTTTTGCAGAGTGTTGAGGAGTACAGGCTTAATGCAGATGAAGAACTGCGATTTGAAGTGGAGGCAAATGCTTCTGTACAAATGGAGGTATGTTTGTGTGAAGGTTACATGTAATTTCTTGTATTTTAACTCTTGTAGCTGACAGAGCATCTGACTAGGTAATGGTTTGAATCCTGCTCTTTTATGTTATTTGTTGTTAATCTACATGTATCCTATCATGTGTTACGTACTGCAACTGTACAGTAATATTGTTTAAGAGTGTCCAAGTAGTACAATGGACATAGGTAGAATGTTCTATCGTTAAAATGACAGATGTCCTACGGACTCGGTTTAACGATAGAATTCGTCCCATATAGTCACTTCGTAGCAAATAAAAAAATTATATCGCATTGTATCTCGCTTAAACTTTCATGTGATTGGTCACAAATAACTACAATGTTGCTCTTTTATAATCCCATATTACCACATAAACTGTTTTTGCAACGAAATCGCTGCCACTTTCAACATCACTTTTGAAACTTCGCTATTTATGGTCGCCATGTGAATGATAAAATCCGAGACATTCCGAGTGCTGTGCGATTTCCGCCAAAATGGCAGGCAAATTTAAATGTGTATTTTAACAAAATGCATTGGTACGACTCGTTAAATGGATATTTTGTGGAATAAACTACATATGCATGTTCAAAAAGGTTTGTAATGTATAAAATTGTGATTTTCCCCTGCAGATTATTTTTAACAGACTTAAAATCGACACAAAGCTGATCCGCTTCGCGACTGCTACATTGCAAGTATATGGGACGAATTCTTACTGTGACCTGAGCGTAGCCTGGTCACGGTAAGATTATTCTTTCTACAGTCAATGGACAATGCAATGCACTTGCTTCTGTCTGCTGCGACCCAATTTCTATCCCCATGTCCATTGTTGACAGTGGTTGTATGTGATAGGGTATGGTGGTCTCCCACTTGGAAATGTGGGTTTTCTCTGAGTGCTCCAGCCTCCTCCCATAACAATGACTCCCTCACGCTTACATTTTAAAGTTCAGTTCAATTGCTAGAGATGAAATTGACTGTATTTCAGTGCAGTTAGATATTTGGGCTGATGCCATCTGTGAATCTCAGGACAGTTTTTCATAGTTTGTGACCGGAAATTTGGCCCAAAACTTTGCTTGCTTGTTGCGGTTGTGGTTAAAATAAAAATCTCAATGCATTCCGCCCGCTTGCTTTAATTTTGCATCTGAGACATTCTTCTATTTCAAATCTTTTTTCCCTTTGCATTGTGCATAAGAGAATATCATATGTTTTCTGTTACTCAAAGCTGAACACCGCTCGTAAATAGGCACTGTCCGCCATATTTCTCTTTAATCGTTGCTGTCCCTACAACCCTTATATAAGGGACAGACCTCTAAACAGTTCAAAGTACTTCGCTGTAGAGGTCTCACCTGTGTGGACGTACATTTTGCCTCGCCGTGTTACCCGGTCGCGATGAAATTATCAAATTTTACGCACTTTTTGAAGCCAGGAGAATACTAACATCAAATAAATTGGTGAATGCATTATTTACGAACAGAAAATGAACATAAGATAAGAAAAAAATGCATAAAATCTAAAGACCACGAAAGGAATACTACATGTCGGCCACGAGGTTCAGGTGTGCAATCGGGTGTAACGAAATCGAAGGGTTTATATACCAGGTATCTGTGTGACGGTGCCTATTTACAAGCGGTGTTCAGCTTTAACATTATATATGTATATCTGTGTGCATATTTTCTTAGTTGTTGCTGTCTCCTAAATTTTCTTGATAAATTGTAAGCAAATTTGTTTTTTTTTTAATCTATTTATTCTGGTCAAATTGTATGTCTTATTGCTCTTTAAAAAAATCTCTTTGCAGTTGTTGGAGGGTATGGCTGAGGTGTTTGGATCTGAGTTGACCAAGGGCAAAGTCTACAACTTTGATCAGGGCTCCAAAGTGGCTGTGTTCACCTGGCATGGCTGTTTAATCAAAATATCCTTTCCACTCTGATTCTTCTATTTTAACTAGATAATTTTATCCAATAAAGATTTTACATGTACTGTACATCTGAAAACCATATACTGGGGTATGTCTAATACAATATACTGTCTGTATAATGGAAATTTTCTGCAATTTTAATTGTGGTTTAGATTCTATTAGATAGGTGTCAAATTATATTCCAAGTGTATATTTCTGTGATAACATTGATTTAATGGAGTAAAACTGGTAAATAGGGTAACCATCATCTTCATAGAATATTTTGCAATATTTAATATTTTATAATATTTTTCCTGATATTCCATAAATGAATAACTGCAGAAAAAACATTTATATAGTATATAGATCATAGATGTGTTGTGTATTCAACATGATGATTTGAAAACTTTAAACTGTACACATTGACGACATGCATAAATAGGTGAATGAACAATATAGAACTTGTACATATCATTGAACTGACAAATATAATTGTCCACTGACTTTGTTTCACCTTAACTGCCTGTCACCTGCAAGGAAGAACTGAGGTGGCTTATGTTGCCAAGGAAACACCAATGGTGATGTACATAAACACTCATGCAGCCCTGGAACAGATGAGAGAGAAGGCTGAGAGTGATAACACAAGGGGACCAAGGGTAGGCCTCACTTGTCAGTTAGACAGAAAGTTAGAATGGAAGAGTAACCATTGAGAATAATAGGGTATCAATGGTTTATGACTCTAGAGAGTAGAAGGGTGTATGGACACAAAAAAAAAAGAGGGGTAGGCCACACTTGTCAGAGAGGTAGAGTGGAAGAGTAGCTGATGAGAATGTTAGAGTACCAATAGTAGATAACTCTAGCTAGAGAGTAGAAGAGTGCTTGAACACAAAAATGCGAAGGCTAGGCCAAACTTGTCAGTTAAACAGAGAGTTAGAATGGAAGAGTAGCCATTGAGAATGTAAGGGTATAGGGTATCAATTGTAGATAACTCTAGCTAGAGAGTAGAAGAGTGCATTAACACAAAAAGACGAAGTGTAGGCCAAACTTGTCAGACAGAAAGATAGACTGTGATAGTAGCTCATCTTTGCAAGCCAATGGTTTTTGGTCCACTCTGTTGTACAAACAGAAAAGTGTAGTGGACTAAAAAAAAAACCCTTGGCTAGCAAGGTGTGTAGGATAGAAAACGGGGAGAATGTTTAAGTAGGACTATAAACAAACTCTGGTTAGAAAAACGATATGTTAGGCAGCAAGGGTAAGTAACTGTAGGCAGTTAAGTTAGAGTAGCAATTGTAGATCACTAGTCATGTTAAAGAAGGAATGATAGGTAAGTTTTGTCTGTGATACGGAGAATGAAAATGTTACATGTAAAGTACCAAGAATAGGCAACTATTCAGTGAAAATAGTGTGAAGATTTTAAATCTGCTATTGCATTGATGGATAACTGTATTCATGAAAACAGAAAGTGTGAACATCAAAGTTACATTGGGTAGCATGTAAAGCTTGTCAGTAAAAAAGAGAATGAGAAATTAGAGAAGTTATGATATCTTGTTGTAGATCAATATAATTGTAATTTAGAAGAAAGGGGGAAGGAGAAGAGATTCTTGATAAAGGGAGAGAAAAAAAAATGAAAGATTAATATATTAATAGAGAGAATTTATGGAAAGAGAGGAGAAAGAGAGAGGGGAGGGCTAGCTTTTAGAGAGAGAGAAGAAAGAAAGCTAGTGAAGAGCTTTTTAGAAAGAGAAAAGAAAAATTATAGAGAGATAGAACAAAGAAATTATAGAGAGAGATAGAAGAAGAGATTATAGAGAAAAGAGATAGGTGAGAAGAGATGTGTGAGAGGGAGAAAGGAGAGAGAGAGAGAGAGAGAGAGAGAGAGAGAGAGAGAGAGAGAGAGAGAGAGAGAGAGAGAGAGAGGAGAGAGAGAGAGAGAGAGGAAAAGACATTATATAAAAAGAAGAGACAAAAGGTGAGAAGAGATTATATAAGAGATGAGATTATGGAGAAAGAGACACAGGGAAGAGACTTAAATAGAAAGTGGAGAGAAAGGTGTACATGTATAATGTTTTGTGTCTCAGAGAAGCAATGTTAAGAAATCTTGTTACTTATTGGGACTTGTTGCCAGGTGATGGTTGTTGGACCGACTGATGTAGGGAAGAGCACACTGACCCGACTCCTGTGTAATTACGCCGCCAGACTGGGGAGGGCACCTTTATTTGTTGACCTAGATGTCGGACAGGTATTGTACTTACTGCAATACTTTATTTTCATGTCATGTTTGTATAATAATGTATTCTTTATTTTCAAAAATCTGGAAAGATCTGTTTCATTGTTGTTCTCTGTTTCCACACTTCTCATTCATGTGTTAAACCCAGTAACACAACAGACAGCAGTACAGGCATTTCGAAGTCGAAGAACTGGACAAAATTTCAACAAATTCTTGGAATGTATTGTCATTGATAAGAGTTAAAACCATGTTTCAAATGGTATTAAGATACCTAATCTAACACAAAACATCCAGTAACACTATAGAAGCTTGTATTGAATATTCCACCGATTCTTGTTTATTAGGGTCAGGTGTCTATCCCGGGGACAATTGGCTCGGTGGTGGTGGAACGACCAGCGGATGTGGAGGAAGGTTTCCACCTGAATGCTCCACTAGTTTTCCACTACGGCCACACGGCTCCATCCACCAACCCACAACTGTACAAACTCATTGTTTCCAGAATGGCAGAGGTCACGAACTTGAAGTGTGAGAAACAACGCAAAGGTCAGGGTTCATTGTATTGACTCGGAGTTGGACTCGGGGTCCAGAAACAAGTCTTATTTGAGTTAATAGACTTGTGGCAATGAGTTGGGTTTCAAAATTTTGTATTTTTACATAGAGTATTAAGAAGGATTAATTTTTTTTTACAATGCAATACATTAATTTAAATTGCGTTGTTTTTTTAGTCAGCATCAGTGGAGTGATCATTAACACAGGGGGGTGGATCAAAGGTGGTGGATACGACTCGTTAAAGCATGCAGCAGGGTCCTTTGAAGGTATGTAATTTTGGAAGAACAGGATTCATTAAAGTGTACAATGAATCTTTTGATCATTGTCAAGCTGAATACAGCTGATCTAATATGAAGCATGAAGATAAATCAATTAAGGAATAAGGAATCACTCTTTTAGTTTTATGAGGTGATCAAATATGGCCGGGTATGATGAAGCATGTAGGGCTAATACAATGTATTCAACAAATGATTTCTTATTGCTCTGTTTATACAGGTATAATTTTTCTTGAATTGTATATTATATATTAAATGATTGACATTTTTATATAGTTTCGTTTTGTATAATTATGCAAACCCCACATGCCGAAAATACGTTATTTACGTCATTGAAAAAATGTTTTGATCTAAGTATTACAAATTTAATTTGTAGTCTTATCACAGACAGAGACACTGGGAAATGTAAATATTGATATATGGTTTAAATTTAAATTCACCATTTTTGAGGAGAACCTAATGACAGATTATGCATTTTTACACGGAGTACAAAATAATTTAAAAAGTACAGTATTTGGTATAACACTAGTTTGCTTAATTATCTATCAAAGTCCTAAGTCTACTGTCCCAATGCCTCGATGATAAGGAGACTGATGTCCAGTGTATTGTTGTGTGTTTTGAACATGGAGAGAGTTTTTGCCGGTAATCTTTGCATGTTTGTTGTTTTGCAGTTGATGTGATCATAGTTCTCGATCAGGAGAGGTTGTACAACGAGCTGAAAAGAGACATGCCCGAATTTGTCAAAGTCATCCTTCTCCCCAAATCTGGTGGAGTAAGTACATGTACCTGAGTTTTTGGAGAACACTTGATCTACAAAATGCAATTTCTATTGTAAGGGGAAGAAAACCTTTCAAGTGGAATTATTTGAAAATAATTTAATTCTGGTTGTAACGAACATTCTGATTGGCTAAAAAATTATTTTATATCGTATAAAGAATGTTGCCTACGTCATAGTAAGACTAACGTCAAAAACATATCAATACGCCTGACGTTACGTGTGAATTTTGTACAATTTTACAAAAAAATTAAATTATAAGCAATGAGTTCAATATTTATTAGTTTATACGATATAAAATGGTTTAAAACAGTTAACGCTTTTTTATAAACCGCTTTGCGGTTTATAAAGCGTAAACTGCCCCAAACCATTTTATATCATATAAAAGAAATAAATATTGAATTCATTCCTTAAAAAAGATATCTATATTAATTTAAGATAAAAAATTAGATGCAAAGAAATAAAACATGCATTATTTTAAGAGAGAGTTATCTTTGTTAAGTACATAAAAAATGTAATTTTCATTGGATGTATCCCATAAAAAGCATTTGGTATTATTATACTTTCATTTAAAAAACTGAAATCTGATTGGTTTAGATGCTGTTGATAATCCGTTCTTTTACCCTCAGCGTTAGCAACACACTTGGCAATGGGTAACACAGTGAATTGTTACATGCCCGTAAATTATGCTCATTCAGTTCACCGTAGAATTCACACCATTCCTAAAAAAGTCAGTTACATGCAAGTTTTCTTTAAAATTAAGGCATTCAGTATAATAAAATATATAGTGCCTGTTTTGGAGGGTAACAATTGAAGTTGACACCCTCCAAAAAACCATTGTCAACCAATGTGAAGCAGAATTTCAACTGTTACCCTCCCAAACAGGCACTGTATTATATATGAACATGGAACATGCATGCATTATTAATAGGGAGAGATGTCTTTAAACTGGTATTTCTATAATGGGGGATAACTGTGTACATGTACTTGTATTGTTCTTATGAAGAGAACAGTGGATTAACTCACATCATGGGAAATAACTTAATCCTCCAAATAAACTCTGAAAATGAAAGTGTGATAAGGAAAATGGAAGATTTAATCAGTGAAATGTAAGAGGATAGTAATAAAAATCAGTTATTTTGTATTTATATAGCCCCCATGAATTTATCTGAATTCATGAAAAATTCGTAATTATGCAGCATTGAGATCAAAGAACAAATTCTTCTCCGTTTCTTTTGTGTTTGATTGGCTCAGTAACCCTGATTGAATGAAGAGCAATTAAATAATCGGAATTGAATCCTTCCAATAGGTCAACCATATTCTTTGTCTCTGTATTTGATTGGTTCTTTCACACAGGTGGTGGAGAGGAACCAGCATCAGAGATCAGACGCCAGGGATTCCCGTATCAGGGAGTACTTCTATGGAGTCAAAATTAACGGCAAGGACTCGTTCTTCCCCCACCCCATGGACATCCCATTCAGTTCCGTCAAACTGTACAAAATTGGAGGTCAGCTTTGTTTTTGTTTTACACAAATAGGCAATTAATGAGAGAAGTGTTCTGGGCTCTTTGAAGATAACAAATACATGTACTGTAGATTCCTTATTTTATGCGAATACTTAATTCTGCGATTTAACGGTTTGCCATCAAATCGCAAGAACATCAAATCGCGATTGCCGAAATTTTATCATGATTTCATGTAGTTTACATATGTCTGAAAATTAAAAGCGAGATTTTAAAATTCGCAAGACAGGCTTCTCACGATTTTACACGGATATTAATTCCTCGCGTTTAATTAGAAATTTACAGTACGTTAAAGGCAACTTATTTAAATTTTCTGCTATATTTTTCACTTTGCTTAGGAAAAGGCAATTGTGAAATCATATTTAATTTAGACTAATTTTACTGAAAAGCATTATTTTAAAAGTAATAAGAGAAGTATCTTATAAAGTCATCATGTCAGAAATTGGGATGATAATTGTTGGGGTTGACTTGTTCTACACACAGCTAGTCAGAAAATGAGAGCATACAATGTGCCTTTTTTTATGACACATTCTTTTTTAAAACTCTTGCTAGAAGTAGTTATATCAGAAACAGATCGGTGAGTTATGTCAATAATTCATTTAAAAATTAATGCTAGAAAGTTTACATATGTTTATTTGTGTTGAATATTGTAGCCCCTGCCTTACCTGATGCATGCCTACCTCTTGGAATGAAGTCACAGGACAACAAACTTAAACTGGTACCCATTAGACCAGGCAAGTTTATCCTTAATTTTAAACAGGGGGAGGGTGGGGCAATACATTTTGCTAAATGTGAGGAAAAATGGGTACTGTTATTAAGTACAGCAAATATATTTCTTAATTATGATACATATACATTAGCCTTTATAAAATAAATTAAACAATAGTTATAACTGCATGCTTAATTGTCAATTGTTGTTTTTGTAAGGAATCAACATCCTCCACCATGTGTTCAGTGTCAGTTCAGCAGCCAGTGTAGAAGACAACGTCATAGAATCTAATGCCCTCGGCCATGTTGTCATGTAAGTTTATGGCATATTTTAAATACACGTTTTTATAAATGGGAAAATCCCAAGATTAACTACACTTCATGTCCTTTCATGTACTGGTATTTTAAAGTTAATTTATAATATTTAATTATTTAATATTTCAGTAAACCAGTAAAATTTCTAGTATTTTTTACATGCAATATTTAGTCTTGTTATTTAGTTTTACTTTCCTTCATACAAATACTTATTGCTTAGTACCAAACCATACTAACATGTTTGTAACAAGTTTATGAAATTCATGTCATATATGGTGTGTTTTCCAGATCTGGTTTAGACACAGAAAAAGAAACATTTAACATCCTGTCTCCTTCTCAGAACCCTCTCCCTAACGACATACTCCTCATATTGGATCTACAGTTCATGGACATAGAGATCTGATGTGTTCATGTGCATATGACTACATTGGATTTGAAACAGACACTGATATCTACTCTCAGTAATGTGCGTGCACAAAATTCACAAGTCTTGTTTTCAGAAACATAGATTTAAAATGCAACAATGCGACAGAAACAATGAGATGCCAGTGTTATACAAGATGCGAGTGAATGACTGATAGATAAGTTGGATTGGTTTTATGGTGAGAAGGATTTTCTGGCCAATGTATGGTTTTATATGGATGGAATACCATCTAGAATTGTGCTCTAAGAGTATATACTGTTTCGTGGTGTCTTGTGTATGAGTGTGACCTAAAGTTCAAGTGACATTTTATGCTGTTGCCACAGTGTATGACATTTAGTGAAACATTGGTTTGCATCTATTTTTTTAAACAAATGTCAACATGTCAATTCATTGAAAGACATTCAAAATACAGTAAAAAGAAAACATGTCGTGAAACTACATGTAACTGTTATGTATGTTTTGCTATACTGGGAAGTGTATGACTCCAATAAAAATTCTATGATGAAAACTTTTGTATATTTTGTTTAATGAGAAACCCACATGTGAGCAGGAATACGCAAGGTTTTTCTTCTTGATGCTTTTTGAGTGATCTAATCAACTTAGACTCATTGTCAAATATGACAATTTCAAAATTATAGTTATCATCTGATCACCAGATAAAATGCTTTTTATAAAACACACAGGACCTCTGTTGTTTTATTTTTTCAGTGGAATGACAAGTTTTGCTTAAAATCCTTGTCCTTTCTTAACTTAGATATCTCTAGAACAGGAAAAAAAACTTTTGTACAAAAAGACACTATTCTAAATTTTGAAAAAATATATTCAATTTAATAATTTTATGTATTAATGAAGAATTTGAGAAATGACCTTGCCTATTCAAAATGAATTTAATGCCTGAAAACACAGCTCAGGGGTCATAGAAATTAATTAGGTATTGAATAAGATTTTATTTGATTACGTGTACCTGTCCAGGGAGCTGTATTATTGTGGAAACTCTAGGGTTTGATTACTAGTATTAAACATTTTGAAACAATAGAAACTGTGTTATATGTTGTAAAATTTGTAAACTTAGGTCAGATTCATTAAAGAATTGGTATGTTCCTTATTTCCTTTAAGTTTGATTTTGGGTATGATAGAGCATTCGACAGAGTTATGGCTCTTCGACATAGAAAAATTTCAGTTATTTGCAGTTTACGTTCATTTTCTTTGTGGATGTTTCCAAGGGAGGGGGGCCTAAGTGTTTTACAAACATCTCTTGTTTCATGAGCGTTCAATCTAAACATAACGTTGATATTCATACATGTAGCTGCATAAAATACAGTTGCTGTTTCTTTTATAGTTTATTGGTTGTGTTAGCTGTAATGTCAGATTTTGTTTTCATTGTTTTAATCCTATGTAATTAATTTCTTGTGTAATACAGGAGGGACTGGTTGTCCTAAAATTTGACAAATTCAATTGTTCGTGTCGTTAGCCACACACACAGATATATATATATATATATATATATATATATATATATATATATATATATATATATATAAAAAACAACTCTGAAAGTAGTTGTTAGTTTTCTTTTACATGAAATTAACAGAACTATAGACTGTAGTTTGTTGACACGCGCAAAGATCGAAACAAATCACAAAACCATGTCATTTTGTCAGACAGCACACAAACACAACTTTTGATTTCTGCTAAGTGTAATATTGAATTTTCTCCACAAGAGATGAATGCAAATGCCTAATAACAAAGAGGTTGTCTCTGCTGTCAATACTTAAACCACACGCTCCCCATAATTTACAGTTGTCAATGTAGCGGAGGAACTGTCCGTCCTGATCAAGAATGTGAATTAATGTTGTATCTGTTGTCAGAATCCGACCTTGGCTGTCTGTTGTGATGCCAACTGGGCGAAATTTATGGTAATTTAGAGCAGTATATGTAAACCGGAGTTTCCCGCTTTGATTTACCACCACCACTGCACCACCATCATAATGAGCAACGCAAATATCGAAGTTCCTGTTCTCACAGATGTATAAAGTGTTGACAGAAGATGAAAAGAGTGGCTGTCCTTCGTCATTGAATTGAATACTCTGTATTTCAGTGGAGCCAGAGTAACGCACTATTTTAATTTGTTCATTTATGTCTTGTATGTATTCATGAAATACCATGACAACAAGGAGATCACCAGACGTAATCCTGATTGAACAAAGAGCAATTAAATAATCAGAATTGAATCGTACCAATATGTCAACCATATTCTATGTCTTTGTATTTGATTGGTTCTTTCACACAGGTGGTGGAGAGGAACCAGCATCAGAGATCAGACGCCAGGGATTCCCGCATCAGGGAGTACTTCTACGGAGTCAAAATCAACGGCAAGGACTCGTTCTTCCCCCACCCCATGGACATCCCATTCAGCTCCGTCAAACTGTACAAAATCGGAGGTCAGCTTTGTGTTTGTTTTTCACAAATAGACAATTACCGGTAATGAAAGAAGTTCTCTGGGCATTTTTTTTAGATAACAAATACATGTATGTTAATGGCAACTTATTTAAGTTTTCTGCTATATTTTTCACTTTGCTTATGAAAAGGCAATTGTGAAATCATATTTAATTTAGATTGATTTTACTGAAAAGCATTATTGATAGAATAACAATTTTATAAGTAATAAGAGTGACCCACAGATGTAGCCTATAAAGTCATCATGTCAGAAATTGGGATGATAATAGTTGGGGTTGATTTGTTCTACACACAGCTAGTCAGAAAATGAGAGCATACAATGTACCTTTTTTATGACACATTCATTGAACTCTTGCTAGAAGTAGTTACATTGTATATCAGAAACAGATTGGTGTCAGAGTTATGTCAATGATTTATTTAAAAATTAATGCTAGAGAGTTTACATATGTTTATTTGATGTATTGAATATTGTAGCCCCTGCCTTACCTGATGCATGCCTACCTCTTGGAATGAAGTCACAGGACAACAAACTTAAACTAGTACCCATTAGACCAGGCAAGTTTATTCTTTATTTTTCAACCAGTTTGGGGAGTGGGGTTTGGGCAATACATTTTACAAAATGCGAGGAAAGATAGCAGTTACTGTAAACGTATTATATTTGGCTTGTACGATATTTGGCGGAAAATAGTTTTTGAATAAGTTGGCGTGGATTTGATTTAGCTATTATTGAATGTGACTATTCTTATACATATATGCATGGCACTTAGCAATGTACTTTATTTTGCGGAAGCCTCATTCCTCCAAAAAAGCTAATTAGAATACACAGCCAAATGTAATACGTTAACAGTAAATATTCAGCAAAGAAAGGATTTCTTAATTATAATTTATGTACTGTACATAAACCTTTATAAAATAAATTTAAGTTAGACAAGATTAACTGACAATGAAGTCTTTCTACTTCGTCTCTTTATGACAGAACATAATCATTATGATAGGCAAACAAGTAATGGTAGGTTTTTGTCTTTGACAGGAATTAACATCCTTCACCATGTGTTCAGTGTCAGCTCAGCAGCCAGTGTAGAAGACAACGTCATAGAATCTAACACCCTTGGCCATGTTGTCATGTAAGTATTTGGCATATTTTAAATAAAGGTTTAATAAGTTAGTGAATCCATTGGAAACTCCTGTACACTTCATGTCCCTTAATGTAATTATGGTGTTAAGTAAACACATGATGTTATATGATAGAAACCCAACCAAACAAAACAAAAGCAAAAATCGAGACGAAATAAAACCAACAAAATAGAACAAAAGCAACGAAATGGAATTAAACGAAAGAAAAATCTATTATGACTATTGACTACATACATTCTAACTTCGTTACCTCGAACTAGATGGGACTTCAAAAACTTCGAGATATCCAAGTTTTCTAGATATTGAGGGTGAAATGCTTAAAAAATAAGTGGCTGGGACTTACAAATCACTTCGACATATCCATTGTATTCGAGATATCAGTGATTGAGATATCAAAGGATAACTGTACCAGTGAAAATAAATTAATCGAAATAAGATTTTAAACCATAAGTATAACAGCTTGTATGTTTCAGATTGCCGTTTTAAATTCTTAAGCAAAAATTATATAGAAAATTAATGTAAATAACTCATACAGGTACCCTATTTCAGTATTGCAGTAATATGGGTAGTGTTTTCTATGCAACATTTAGTCTCATGATTAAGTACATGTACTACTTTCCTTTATACAAGTTATTATTGCTTACTAAAGCATACCAACATGTTTGTAAAAGGTTTATGAAATTCATGTAATATATGTTGTGTTTTCCAGATCTGGTTTAGACACAGAAAAAGAAACTTTCAACATCTTGTCTCCTTCTCAGAACCCTCTCCCTAACGACATACTTCTCATATTGGATCTACAGTTTATGGACATAGAGATCTGATGTGTTCATGTGCATATGACTACATTGGATTTGAAACAGACACTGATATCTACTCTCAGCAATGTGTGTACAAAAAATTCACAAGTCTTGTTTTCAGAAACATAGACTTAAAATGCACTGATGCGACAGAAACAATGAGATGCCAGTGTTATACAAGGAGTGAGTAAACGACTGACAGATAAGTTGGATTGGTTTTATGATGAGAAAGACTTGCTGGCCATTGTATGGTTTTATATGGATGGAATACCATCTAGAATTGTGCTCTAAGAGTATATACTGTTTCGTGGTGTCTTGTGTATGAGTGTGACCTAAAGTTCAAGTGACATTTTATGCTGTTGCCACAGTGTATGACATTTAGTGAAACATTGGTTTGCATCTATTTTTTTAAACAAATGTCAACATGTCAATTCATTGAAAGACATTCAAAATACAGTAAAAAGAAAACATGTCGTGAAACTACATGTAACTGTTATGTATGTTTTGCTATACTGGGAAGTGTATGACTCCAATAAAAATTCTATGATGAAAACTTTTGTATATTTTGTTTAATGAGAAACCCACATGTGAGCAGGAATACGCAAGGTTTTTCTTCTTGATGCTTTTTGAGTGATCTAATCAACTTAGACTCATTGTCAAATATGACAATTTCAAAATTATAGTTATCATCTGATAAAATGCTTTTTATAAAACACACAGGACCTCTGTTGTTTTATTTTTTCAGTGGAATGACAAGTTTCGCTTAAAATCCTTGTCCTTTCTTAACTTAGATATCTCTAGAACAGGAAAAAAAACTTTTGTACAAAAAGACACTATTCTAAATTTTGAGAAAATATATTCAATTTAATAATTTTATGTATTAATGAAGAATTTGAGAAATGACCTTGCCTATTCAAAATGAATTTAATGCCTGAAAACACAGCTCAGGGGTCATAGAAATTAATTAGGTATTGAATAAGATTTTATTTGATTACGTGTACCTGTCCAGGGAGCTGTATTATTGTGGAAACTCTAGGGTTTGATTACTAGTATTAAACATTTTGAAACAATAGAAACTGTGTTATATGTTGTAAAATTTGTAAACTTAGGTCAGATTCATTAAAGAATTGGTATGTTCCTTATTTCCTTTAAGTTTGATTTTGGGTATGATAGAGCATTCGACAGAGTTATGGCTCTTCGACATAGAAAAATTTCAGTTATTTGCAGTTTACGTTCATTTTCTTTGTGGATGTTTCCAAGGGAGGGGGGCCTAAGTGTTTTACAAACATCTCTTGTTTCATGAGCGTTCAATCTAAACATAACGTTGATATTCATACATGTAGCTGCATAAAATACAGTTGCTGTTTCTTTTATAGTTTATTGGTTGTGTTAGCTGTAATGTCAGATTTTGTTTTCATTGTTTTAATCCTATGTAATTAATTTCTTGTGTAATACAGGAGGGACTGGTTGTCCTAAAATTTGACAAATTCAATTGTTCGTGTCGTTAGCCACACACACAGATATATATATATATATATATATATATATATATATATATATATATATATATATATATATATATATATATATATATATATATATATATATATATATATATATAAAAAACAACTCTGAAAGTAGTTGTTAGTTTTCTTTTACATGAAATTAACAGAACTATAGACTGTAGTTTGTTGACACGCGCAAAGATCGAAACAAATCACAAAACCATGTCATTTTGTCAGACAGCACACAAACACAACTTTTGATTTCTGCTAAGTGTAATATTGAATTTTCTCCACAAGAGATGAATGCAAATGCCTAATAACAAAGAGGTTGTCTCTGCTGTCAATACTTAAACCACACGCTCCCCATAATTTACAGTTGTCAATGTAGCGGAGGAACTGTCCGTCCTGATCAAGAATGTGAATTAATGTTGTATCTGTTGTCAGAATCCGACCTTGGCTGTCTGTTGTGATGCCAACTGGGCGAAATTTATGGTAATTTAGAGCAGTATATGTAAACCGGAGTTTCCCGCTTTGATTTACCACCACCACTGCACCACCATCATAATGAGCAACGCAAATATCGAAGTTCCTGTTCTCACAGATGTATAAAGTGTTGACAGAAGATGAAAAGAGTGGCTGTCCTTCGTCATTGAATTGAATACTCTGTATTTCAGTGGAGCCAGAGTAACGCACTATTTTAATTTGTTCATTTATGTCTTGTATGTATTCATGAAATACCATGACAACAAGGAGATCACCAGACGTAATCCTGATTGAACAAAGAGCAATTAAATAATCAGAATTGAATCGTACCAATATGTCAACCATATTCTATGTCTTTGTATTTGATTGGTTCTTTCACACAGGTGGTGGAGAGGAACCAGCATCAGAGATCAGACGCCAGGGATTCCCGCATCAGGGAGTACTTCTACGGAGTCAAAATCAACGGCAAGGACTCGTTCTTCCCCCACCCCATGGACATCCCATTCAGCTCCGTCAAACTGTACAAAATCGGAGGTCAGCTTTGTGTTTGTTTTTCACAAATAGACAATTACCGGTAATGAAAGAAGTTCTCTGGGCATTTTTTTTAGATAACAAATACATGTATGTTAATGGCAACTTATTTAAGTTTTCTGCTATATTTTTCACTTTGCTTATGAAAAGGCAATTGTGAAATCATATTTAATTTAGATTGATTTTACTGAAAAGCATTATTGATAGAATAACAATTTTATAAGTAATAAGAGTGACCCACAGATGTAGCCTATAAAGTCATCATGTCAGAAATTGGGATGATAATAGTTGGGGTTGATTTGTTCTACACACAGCTAGTCAGAAAATGAGAGCATACAATGTACCTTTTTTATGACACATTCATTGAACTCTTGCTAGAAGTAGTTACATTGTATATCAGAAACAGATTGGTGTCAGAGTTATGTCAATGATTTATTTAAAAATTAATGCTAGAGAGTTTACATATGTTTATTTGATGTATTGAATATTGTAGCCCCTGCCTTACCTGATGCATGCCTACCTCTTGGAATGAAGTCACAGGACAACAAACTTAAACTAGTACCCATTAGACCAGGCAAGTTTATTCTTTATTTTTCAACCAGTTTGGGGAGTGGGGTTTGGGCAATACATTTTACAAAATGCGAGGAAAGATAGCAGTTACTGTAAACGTATTATATTTGGCTTGTACGATATTTGGCGGAAAATAGTTTTTGAATAAGTTGGCGTGGATTTGATTTAGCTATTATTGAATGTGACTATTCTTATACATATATGCATGGCACTTAGCAATGTACTTTATTTTGCGGAAGCCTCATTCCTCCAAAAAAGCTAATTAGAATACACAGCCAAATGTAATACGTTAACAGTAAATATTCAGCAAAGAAAGGATTTCTTAATTATAATTTATGTACTGTACATAAACCTTTATAAAATAAATTTAAGTTAGACAAGATTAACTGACAATGAAGTCTTTCTACTTCGTCTCTTTATGACAGAACATAATCATTATGATAGGCAAACAAGTAATGGTAGGTTTTTGTCTTTGACAGGAATTAACATCCTTCACCATGTGTTCAGTGTCAGCTCAGCAGCCAGTGTAGAAGACAACGTCATAGAATCTAACACCCTTGGCCATGTTGTCATGTAAGTATTTGGCATATTTTAAATAAAGGTTTAATAAGTTAGTGAATCCATTGGAAACTCCTGTACACTTCATGTCCCTTAATGTAATTATGGTGTTAAGTAAACACATGATGTTATATGATAGAAACCCAACCAAACAAAACAAAAGCAAAAATCGAGACGAAATAAAACCAACAAAATAGAACAAAAGCAACGAAATGGAATTAAACGAAAGAAAAATCTATTATGACTATTGACTACATACATTCTAACTTCGTTACCTCGAACTAGATGGGACTTCAAAAACTTCGAGATATCCAAGTTTTCTAGATATTGAGGGTGAAATGCTTAAAAAATAAGTGGCTGGGACTTACAAATCACTTCGACATATCCATTGTATTCGAGATATCAGTGATTGAGATATCAAAGGATAACTGTACCAGTGAAAATAAATTAATCGAAATAAGATTTTAAACCATAAGTATAACAGCTTGTATGTTTCAGATTGCCGTTTTAAATTCTTAAGCAAAAATTATATAGAAAATTAATGTAAATAACTCATACAGGTACCCTATTTCAGTATTGCAGTAATATGGGTAGTGTTTTCTATGCAACATTTAGTCTCATGATTAAGTACATGTACTACTTTCCTTTATACAAGTTATTATTGCTTACTAAAGCATACCAACATGTTTGTAAAAGGTTTATGAAATTCATGTAATATATGTTGTGTTTTCCAGATCTGGTTTAGACACAGAAAAAGAAACTTTCAACATCTTGTCTCCTTCTCAGAACCCTCTCCCTAACGACATACTTCTCATATTGGATCTACAGTTTATGGACATAGAGATCTGATGTGTTCATGTGCATATGACTACATTGGATTTGAAACAGACACTGATATCTACTCTCAGCAATGTGTGTACAAAAAATTCACAAGTCTTGTTTTCAGAAACATAGACTTAAAATGCACTGATGCGACAGAAACAATGAGATGCCAGTGTTATACAAGGAGTGAGTAAACGACTGACAGATAAGTTGGATTGGTTTTATGATGAGAAAGACTTGCTGGCCATTGTATGGTTTTATATGGATGGAATACCATCTAGAATTGTGCTTTAAGAGTATATACTGTTTCGTGGTGTCTTGTGTATGAGTGTGACCTAAAGTTCAAGTGACATTTTATGCTGTTGCCACAGTGTATGACATTTAGTGAAACATTGGTTTGCATCTATTTTTTTAAACAAATGTCAACATGTCAATTCATTGAAAGACATTCAAAATACAGTAAAAAGAAAACATGTCGTGAAAGTACATGTAACTGTTATGTATGTTTTGCTATACTGGGAAGTGTAAGACTCCAATAAAAATTCTATGATGAAAACTTTTGTATATTTTGTTTAATGAGAAACCCACATGTGAGCAGGAATACGCAAGGTTTTTCTTCTTGATGCTTTTTGAGTGATCTAATCAACTTAGACTCATTGTCAAATATGACAATTTCAAAATTATAGTTATCATCTGATAAAATGCTTTTTATAAAACACACAGGACCTCTGTTGTTTTATTTTTTCAGTGGAATGACAAGTTTCGCTTAAAATCCTTGTCCTTTCTTAACTTAGATATCTCTAGAACAGGAAAAAAAACTTTTGTACAAAAAGACACTATTCTAAATTTTGAGAAAATATATTCAATTTAATAATTTTATGTATTAATGAAGAATTTGAGAAATGACCTTGCCTATTCAAAATGAATTTAATGCCTGAAAACACAGCTCAGGGGTCATAGAAATTAATTAGGTATTGAATAAGATTTTATTTGATTACGTGTACCTGTCCAGGGAGCTGTATTATTGTGGAAACTCTAGGGTTTGATTACTAGTATTAAACATTTTGAAACAATAGAAACTGTGTTATATGTTGTAAAATTTGTAAACTTAGGTCAGATTCATTAAAGAATTGGTATGTTCCTTATTTCCTTTAAGTTTGATTTTGGGTATGATAGAGCATTCGACAGAGTTATGGCTCTTCGACATAGAAAAATTTCAGTTATTTGCAGTTTACGTTCATTTTCTTTGTGGATGTTTCCAAGGGAGGGGGGCCTAAGTGTTTTACAAACATCTCTTGTTTCATGAGCGTTCAATCTAAACATAACGTTGATATTCATACATGTAGCTGCATAAAATACAGTTGCTGTTTCTTTTATAGTTTATTGGTTGTGTTAGCTGTAATGTCAGATTTTGTTTTCATTGTTTTAATCCTATGTAATTAATTTCTTGTGTAATACAGGAGGGACTGGTTGTCCTAAAATTTGACAAATTCAATTGTTCGTGTCGTTAGCCACACACACAGATATATATATATATATATATATATATATATATATATATATATATATATATATATATATATATATATATATATATATATATATATATATATAAAAAACAACTCTGAAAGTAGTTGTTAGTTTTCTTTTACATGAAATTAACAGAACTATAGACTGTAGTTTGTTGACACGCGCAAAGATCGAAACAAATCACAAAACCATGTCATTTTGTCAGACAGCACACAAACACAACTTTTGATTTCTGCTAAGTGTAATATTGAATTTTCTCCACAAGAGATGAATGCAAATGCCTAATAACAAAGAGGTTGTCTCTGCTGTCAATACTTAAACCACACGCTCCCCATAATTTACAGTTGTCAATGTAGCGGAGGAACTGTCCGTCCTGATCAAGAATGTGAATTAATGTTGTATCTGTTGTCAGAATCCGACCTTGGCTGTCTGTTGTGATGCCAACTGGGCGAAATTTATGGTAATTTAGAGCAGTATATGTAAACCGGAGTTTCCCGCTTTGATTTACCACCACCACTGCACCACCATCATAATGAGCAACGCAAATATCGAAGTTCCTGTTCTCACAGATGTATAAAGTGTTGACAGAAGATGAAAAGAGTGGCTGTCCTTCGTCATTGAATTGAATACTCTGTATTTCAGTGGAGCCAGAGTAACGCACTATTTTAATTTGTTCATTTATGTCTTGTATGTATTCATGAAATACCATGACAACAAGGAGATCACCAGACGAGGTACAACATAAATTGAAGGGTTTCCACCCTTGTAGTTTGACCACAGTCTGTATCTGGGTATCTTTCACTACATTTACTGTGTCATCAGAACGATCAGTATAGACTATCTCTCCATCTTTTGTTACCGCTATGTCTGATGGTATTTCCCCCGACTTGGGTTGGATCGACTGTAATAATTCTCCATGAAGGTTGAAGATTTTCAAATGTTTATCCGTAGTCAATATTTTGTCATCATCTAAACAAACAACACTATAAAGATAGCCGATTCCTGTGTCTATAGTTGTAAGAATTACGGGTTCATCTAGTAGTTGTCTGCTTGAGGGAGAGTTTGAATGGGCACCAGGGGACACAATTGTATGGAAGCGTTCTTGTGTTGTAACAGAGGAAGCTGACAGGGTACCAAACGTTTCGCGCAAGTCAGTCTTATTAGTGAGCAAAGTTGGGAAGAAAAAAACGAGTTTTCGAGGTAGTTTTTTAAATTCGCAATTTCTGGATTTGTATTCAGATACAAGACAAGCATCACTGGAGTCAAGAACCCTCTTCAATTCAACAATGCTTTTTGTCATATCGGTAATACTATGTTTGATTTCTTCTTCCTGTTTATTTAAAGCAGTCTCGATTTCGGAGTGTGTTCGATAAATTTCTAATTTCATCTCATTTATCATTGCGTCTATTTTATTGTGCCATTCTTTTCCCCGTTTGTCCAGACATGATCTCAACCTCTCGGAATTTTTATTCATTTCAGACTTCTGATCTGTGATTTCAGATGCTATCTCTTGATATATGGGATAAATGTTATTTTCCAACTCTTCTAAATCTTTTCTCAACAATTTTTTCTTGCTTTCCAGTAAAGTCAAAATGTCTATTAAATTGTGAGTCTGATGCTTTTTAGAGGAAACACACCGTGAACAAATAGGAATGTTACACTCGTCACAGTGAAGTTCACACAGTTTTCTGGTATGTTTTGAACATTTAGGATAATTTGGAGTAGATCTTTGTTTGATAGGCAACACTCTGTGTTCTTTAGTTTCATCCAAGAGATGTTCTCCAGCACAAGTCTTGCAGAGGTTGATGTCACAGCGATCACAATAGTATGGAGGAACAGGTACCTCACATAAATGACAACGTAAGACATCCTGGGCACTGCAATGTGGGTCCATAGTCTGGGAAACAGACAAAATCAAATCTGAAGAGAGAAAAAAAACTTCAAGCTAAATGAAATCTTATAAGAATATTTGTATTTAAAATAGATATTTAAATCCCAACCCGAAATGATATAATTTTTTGATAAACAACAGACAAAAGCGAATAATGCAACATACATACATACATGTAGGACAAGATAATAACATAAGGGTGGGTGGGTGTGTGTGCGTTACACCAGGGAATTTGAGAACGGACAGAAGATCAAATATTTCTTAAAGGGGAATTGTCACGTTTTTTGTCAAAAATTATTTTTCCGATTTTAATGTGTACTATGGTTCAGTAAGATATTTTCAATAGGCAACCAAAATTTGAGTGTCATTTGTTGAGTTATAAGCGAGTTAGAGAGCTTACAATTCTTCGCTATGTAAACAAAGTGTTTGTTTACATTTTGAATGTTGATGTGAAAATTCCTGTTTTAGACCTACAGTGAATGTGATAATCGTTAGGAACTGTTTATGCATGCTTAAAATGAATAAGAAAATAGACAAATCAGCTTGAAACTGGTATATTCAACCTATGTAAACAAAAACTTGTTTACATGACGAAGAATTGTGAGCCCTGTATCTTGCTTAAAACTCATCGACTTGCACCCAGATTTCATCTGATCATTAGGAATTTCTAAAGCATTGTAAATAATAAAAACAGAAAAATAAAATTTGACCAAACTCGTGACCGTGCCTTTTTAAGGCTCACCTACACCGAAGGTTCTAGTGAGCTTCTCTAGTCACCTTATGTCCGTTGTCCATCTGTCTGTCCGACTGTCTATTCGTTTGTCCGTCCGTCTGTCTGTAAACTTTTTACTTTTTTGACTTCTTCTCTAGAACTGCTTGGCAAAATTTAACCAAACTGAGTATAAAGCATCATCTTTGAATTGTTAGAATAAGCGGCAAATATCTATTTTTTAAAGGGGGATAATTGCAAAACTGTGGAAAAATGGGGCATGTCTTAAAATATTTTTTTAAAATCCAAATCTGGTGTGCGTGTATATAATGATATAATGAAAATTCTACTATGTTCAAATTGTGACTTCCGGACAAATGTTGCAGACTTATAATAGGGGCTCAAAGTTTAACATAGAAATATAGTATAAGGGAAAATGTTTAGAAATTATTCACAACTTACTTATAATTATTTATATAAAATCAAATTATAAACAAACCTCTTTGAAATCCAAAATGGCGATGGCAGATTCGTATTATTCCTTGCTCCGTTAGCAACCTATTTGAGATGACGTGGTTGATTTAAATGCCACTGTATGGCAATTGCTAATCGAAAATGTGCTTGATTTGGAGCACTGCATATGTAGCTCTATTGATTTGAATACTCTTGTGTATGTTCAAATATGCAGAACTTAAAAAACGGAATATATGGATCGAAGGCTAAAATGTTCATGCAGAAGTTAGTTTTTAGTTATTATGCTACATAGTGTTACTAAATATTCCCGAGAAGCATACTCTCTGTTAGTTCAATGCTCTAATTTATTGCAACAATATTTTTTATTGTAATACTTTTTTGGCCCCTCTGTCAAAAAAGAAAATTAACTTTTTAATGATATTAATTATATGAAACTTTTAAATTCTAGTCTTCTTAAATATGCCGCTTCTGTTTATTGCAACATATTAAATTTTATGATGTTTTCAGATATGTTCCATGATATAAATTATTTAACTGCTATAAAGGTAATGCAGACAAGTTTAAAAGACACTGTTCGTTCAATTTACGAATTATTGACGTAGAAGCCATTCACTATACCACTTACAAGAATGTATTATAAATTGAGTGATTAAGATTTGTTCAAGTCTATACCACCATTTCCCCGAAGCATGTATTTGTTTCATATCGGTAACTTTTGCAAACTTGCTATTTTGTGAATATTAGGAAAACATTCTCCATTTGGCATGGATGTTTTTTCAGTGGAGCCAGAGTAACGCACTATTTTGGTTTGTATGTATCCATTTCAAACTTCTGATATGTGATTTCAGATGTTATCTCTTGATATTAGGGGAAAATGATTTTTCCAACTCTTCTGAATCTTTTCATAAGATTTTTTTCTTGCTTTCCGATAAAACCAAAATATGTGTTGTGCTTAAGCTTAATTCTGAAAAAAAAACCAGGATTACTATTATATATATGGCATTAAAGCAAGGAAAGTAATATTTGAGAGCTCAGGATCGAGTGTTCGTTGACATATACATGTATATACAGACATTTTTTCTTCCTTGTTTTGTTAGCAACCTATATCAGATGACATGGTTGATTTCAATGCAATGTTTCATGTAGTTTGGCAATATTCCTGCATTAGGTCCTTCAAATTGACAGTAGAGTTAATCAACTGTGTTAAAACTGTTTTCTTTTTAATAGTAAACATTCTAAACGAAGGAAGAGTGATTATGGTGGTTAAAAGAAAGCAATTGAGTCGAGTGTCATTGAATTATTTACTTGTTCCAAGACCGTAAACAGGGAACATACTTAAGTTGTATAATAATTGCTTAAAAATATCTTGATTTGGTTATGTCAAATTGTCTAAGGAGGTGCACGTTGGTATAATTTAACCTTAAAAAAACTGATGACTTTTATCAAAAAAATATCTTCGAAAGTTGAAATATCCACTTTGGTCTGTTCTCTGTATTCATTGTAAGAAGATTCTTTGATTCACTTTGATTCAGAGCTAGGGTAATATATTCTCAGTGAAACATATCAGAATTCATTATAATATGTAGAAGTTTGTAAACTTACACATTGTATAACCATATTTCTCTTTGAACAGATACTCATTCTATCCGTTTCTGGCCCGTAAGAGCCTTTGAGAGTGATTATATGAACAATCTTTTAGCCAATCTGACTGGAAAGCTCAGATTTATATCTGCCGCCTTCCAATATATCTACTTAGGTTCCACTTCATCCTGTCGTCACACAAGTCAGACCGCCATAGTAAGATCCAGAGCTGCGTTTTTCAAAAGAACTTACGACTTAAGACCAATTAGTGAATGTCAATTAATCACAAACTAATCAATGTTTTATTCTCATGGCTGTAAAATATGATTATGGATATTGGAATGGTTGTATATAGTTGGTTTTGTTTAAGTTTTATTCATTAAAGATTATTCCATGAGACTTAAAATATTTACGACTTTGTCGCAAGATCTTTTGTAAAACGCAGCCCAGTAGCAAATTGTGACTACAGTTGTATCCACAATGTCATCGTCAAAGAGCCCAGTTCCTTTGCTACATTAATAATGTG
This sequence comes from Magallana gigas, assembly GCF_963853765.1. Lineage (NCBI taxonomy): Eukaryota > Metazoa > Mollusca > Bivalvia > Ostreida > Ostreidae > Magallana > Magallana gigas. The sequence goes on from NC_088862.1 coordinate 15,451,164, forward strand.
TAGTGTTTCGATCATTGATTTTTTTTTTTTTATTTTTTTTTTATTTTCATATTTTTATAGTATACAGATAGACAGACGGAAACCACTTTCTCAGAGACTCACACACAGCAAGTTGGTACAATGTTTTGGTAAACACCTACATATATACACACAGTACAAATTATCTCAAGAAAAAGAAGAAAAGTAACAGCTACATCATCACCGTATTAACTATATATAAATATATATATATATATATATAATAAAAGAAAAAAAGCAACACTAACTGCAAAACATAAGCGCTTTCATTGTTAAAAATCTTCAGACGTTTTACAGTCGTTAAAACTATGACGTAATTACGTTACCTAGTGATAACGTCAACAATAATACTATGACGTCATAATGCTTATTGAAGGAAACAATCATAGAATAAAGTTATATAGCCTTATATACAGTAAAACAAAATCACAGACGATGAAACAGTCTATATCAAACTATTTAACGAAGGTTTTAGTGACTTTATAAAATGTTTTTCTTTTTCCCTTCGTTCAATTGCGTTGTCAGTATACAGTTTATAAAACGGAAAAACTGAAAATTGTCCGTGGCCACAAATATCAAGATGTTCACTAAGTTTAATTTTTCTGTACTCGGGTTGATTGACGTGTTGTTTGTGTATACGAATACGGGTGCGTAGGGTTGTTCCAGTATATATATATATATATATATATATATATATATATATATATATATATATATATAAAAGAAAACACGAAAAACGTTCAATATAGCTACAGCGCTTTCATTTTAACATCTTCAGAAGCTATATGATGGTCTATCTATCTATCTATTTTGTGATTTGGATATATATATATATATATAGATAGATAGATAGACCATCATATAGCTTCTGAAGATGTTAAAATGAAAGCGCTGTAGCTATATTGAACGTTTTTCGTGTTTTCTTTTATATATATATATATATATATATATATATATATATATATATATATATATATATATATATATATATATATATATATACACAGAGGAAAGAGACAACTCAATGGAGACAATCTCTTTTTAAAGTATTCAGCAGTAAACAGTTTCATTTCAATATTGTAGTCAGTTAATATTTAAGTTGTACATTCCAAAACATAACTTTATATCTTCTCTCGACCTTTGAAATATATAATTCTTTATCAATACAATAATCAAATTAATTACATGGTCCATATCTGGATTACCTAATAATACACTTTGGATATCAAATGTTATTCTCTTGCCAGATCTATTAAATATATAGTCTGACTTTGTCTAAAGACTCAAGATTAGTGCACATTGGTAGAATTAATGCTTAAAAGTCTCAGGTTCCAATACATATTGCTCATAAGTTAAATTAAGTTAAACGTTTATTTATACCTAAAATTCTATGAATTATTCTGTAATTAAACCATACCAGTTCTGTATCTTTTGTGATTAACTTAGAGTTGCAATATATGTGGTTCCAATGAAAGTCTGGTTCAAGATATAAGTCAATTTAGCTCATTTAGATTCACATATTGGCCTATGCTTTAGTTTAGAAATAAAAAAGTCATAAAATGTTTTTTTTTATATGTTTACACAACATTTTTATAGATTCTAATTGATACGGTTTCACTTCTAATCCATGTGAAAATTGCCTGATACTAGGCTAGGAGCTTAATATAGCATGCTTTAAGCCTTCATTTTTGGTAAATGGTAGCTTGAAACTAAGTAATCATTGTAGACCATTGGTTTATACTTTGATCCCAATAACAACCTTTTTAGGACTACCACGAGACGCGAATTTAGAAAAAAAATAATCCAATTTAAATAAATTGAAATTAACAGTCAGAGTTGTGTGTTAGTAAATTGTCCCCGTTTTATGTAAGCCATCGAATATTGTTTGAATACATCAAGGTAAATATTATGTATATAAAAAAACTGCATTTCAAATGTCTTTGTATTGTGGCAGTAATTCTTATTCATTGGCAAAGAAGCTATGTTTACATAGGTTATCTACACGGCATGCTGTTTAATGTATACACAGAATGAAGTAGAACATTCTGTAGGGATTATTTTTTGTTGATTTGTAAACTTTAAGAGTATTTCACTTATCGTAGTGTCGTACAAACATCATTTGAGTCTTCCAAAACTATCTTTAGATAAAACATGCATCTTATCATTATACATTAATGCTAAAGCACCTTAAGTTATCTTAAAAAGTTCTAATATTTACATGCTAGTAATCAATGACATCTTAAATTTTCAGATAGGTCTTACACACCAATAAAAGGAAAAAAAATAATTAGAAAACAAAAACATATTTCATTCTCTCAACATTGTCATTCTTCTAACATTAATGAATGAAAAGATGGTACACTGTCTAAGATGCTTTTTAGATGGTTACAATTTAATCTGTAAGTTAAAAGTTATATCTATCTTACAAAAGAGCAATTTCATAAAATTAAATTAAACTTAGTGGATTGTATTAAAGTACATGCGTGCATTCATGACAATTGACAAAATGCGTATAATCAGATGTTACATAAATTCGACAGAAAAAATATGAGCTCAAACCGTGATTGTGATATTGTACGGCCTACATTATAGTAAATATCATTTTAACGCCGCATTTTAATGGATCCTTTCAACACTGCAACACATTGATTTAAGCCTACAAGGGGTAAATTAAGTGATTTGACATTCCACGTTGCATAGAATAACTGCAATACACATGTATGATAAACATTAGGACAGCAAACTCTTTTTGTCCATGATTTTTATATCATAATTATATAGACAACTACAGTGAACAATTGTAATATAGTAAACTGCTATATACCATGGATACATAGAGTCTGCCTATGTATCTCTACACCCAGAGACTATGTGATTGATAATGTTGTCTACCGTGTTAGGCAAGATACTACTTGTACATTTATTTAAATCTCTATACATTGCTAATTTAGCCTTATTTATACACCATTTTTTTTACTTGCTTTATGAATCTATGCTAATTGTATATACATGTGTAATACACTGAAACATTATCTGTGGAATCTATACAACTCTAAATACTCTTTAAAGTATTTTTTTCATAAGCAATATAAAATTAGATGACAAAAATAATATTCATAGTATCTTATGGAAGACAATGTGCTGTCTTGTAGATAGCTTATTAGAATTCTGTGCTTGAGGTTATTGTATACTTTGTTTGTTCTTGCAAATAAATTATCAAAAAAAAAAAAAAAAAAAAAAAAAAACATGTAAAGGTAACTAGTTCAAGTGTTGTGAACATTAAAATTTAACAAATGAAATAATCTTATTTCAAGGTTATCCACCCATAACTGAGGCGAATTTTAACAATTTTGATAGATATAAACTACAATGAATACCCATTCTAAAATTATTATGAGGCTGACATTAACCAAACTCGGGAGTATGTATGCAGTCGTTTAAATGATATTTTGCATTTGGAACCTTTTAAAAGAGTTGTCTGCCCCTTGCAAAAATTAGGAAAATTCAATTTATAAAAATATGTACTTTAAGTTATGATTTTTTTTTGGCTTTTCCAAATAAAGGGAAAGATTTTGCAACTTTTTACAAAGAGATTTTTGAGAAAATTTTTGTACTATGAAGATATATTCAAAAATGCATTTTTCCATAGACTTCAATGTACATGTTAACTTGAAGATGTGATAAATTTGTTTATATTCAAAATACATGTATATTATTTAATCCTTTAAACCACACTAAGATTTTAGCAACCAACCTTGCAATCTATTATATGAAATATAATAATTATGGATGGACTACCTTAATTTTCCAACGTTCATTATATGAGAAGACAATTTAAGTCTTGAGAAAATTAATCTCAAAAGAACTTTCCTAAAGCAAAATGACACGTGACCAATTTATCTCTTATTAAAAATCTTGTAGTAAAAGTTTTCCATTTAATCATTATGACGTCATACAGGATTTAATCGATCTTTTTCCCATACAAAACGGCTCTAAAAAAGTTATTGTCATAACATGAGCCTGTGGACTAAACCACTGACGTTATAACATTTTTAATTTTAGAAATGTAAATGTACAAATCCATAAGCGGTTTATAAAATCAGATAATTCTGATATTGATCGGTTCATGTTAATTGTTAAATTAATAAATCTAAATAATGCATTACTTTGCCATGATTCAAAACAGAATTGTCACAAAAGGTCATAATTCCAAAATAAGAGGTAGGGTGATTCCTATTGTCGTATCTCTCTTAAATGCCCAGAAAGTTGCCATGAAACTTTTATAAGTTATAAAACACATTCTAAGGTTGACATATAAAATTTTAAAAAAGAGTCATTGACAATTTTTTATGTGCCATCACATTTTGTTCAAATTTAGAATCAAAAACTTCAAAATTTGAAGTGCTCATTTTAGCAATAATTTTTTTTATAAAAGTATGATATTGCTATTATAAAAAAGCAAATATTGTAAACAATTTTGAAATTTGTTTTCGTTCTCAAGATTAATTAATATGATTCATCAAATGAAATAATTATTGCAGAAAATTCAAATTGTTCAAAAAATTCATTATGCAAAAAAGGGGATAATATCTATTAAAATATCTCCCTTGCAAAGTAAGAAAGTAGTCATGAAAATGATGTATGTTGTATAGTGGACATCTTAATGTAAATGTATTAAAAATAGGGGGGGGGGGATCATTGACAAATAATTTTACTCTGCAACCCTTGTTCCCCCTTAATTAATATGCTTGCAACTTGTTGTCAGTTCTCCAGGACACAGGAAACATCAGCAATTGTATCATTAGTCCTATGATGCATTTATATGTTAAGAATTTTCCGACAGAACTCTTGCAATCATTGAATTCAAACTTGTTTGAGGGACTGTATTATTGTATTTTTTAACCATTGAACCCATTGCCATTGGCAGGAGAGGTTCTTTCATTTAGATTTTTTTTCATCTTGATAATATTCCTCGTTACATTTATAGACTGTATTCTCATCAAACGGTTTAACTTCATTATCACAAAAAGATTTTTTGACCATTGGTTCTTCATAATAACTTTCGATTTCAGGGGATTGACTAGTATTTGGGGATTTAATTGGATTAAGACTTTCTTCTGTTGTTATGGAGAGTGCTGTCAAAGAACCGAACTGTTGAAATAGTTTGTTTGTGTCAATTCTTTGAGGAGAAAAGTGTGGTAGCGAAATGACGAGTTTGGAAGGCAATCTTCTGAATTCTGCATTTCTAGATTTGTACTTAGAAAGAAGCTTGGCATCATTAGAGTCAAATAATTTCTTCAGTGCATTGATGTTCAGTGTAATTTCTGAAAGACTATGATTTATTTCGACTTCTTGTTTCTTAAGGACAACCAGGTTTTCAGATACCGTATTTTCAATATCAGATTTAATTTTTCTGATAATGTTGTCTATTTCTCTGTGCCATTCTTCACCTCGCTTACTGATAGCTGAAATCAATTTTTCGGTGTTGCTATTTAAATCACTCTTCTGAACTGAGAACGATGAAGCAATTTCTTGATATTTAGGATAAATTTCTTTCCCTAGCTCTTCTAAATCTGCTTGTAATGCTTTATTCTTTTTCTCAATAAAATTCAATATGTCGACTACGTCATGAGCCGCATGCTTCTTGGAAGTAATACATTGTACACAAATAGGAATGTCACATCGGTTACAATGGAGTTCACAAAGTTTTGCTGTATGTTCTGGGCATTTGGGAAGGATAGGACTTGACTTTTGATGTTTGATCGGCACTACTATATGCAATTTTGATTCCTTTAAGATATGTTCTCCAATACATGCATTACAAAGACTGATGTGACAGATGTCACAGTAAAGTGGAGGGACAGGATCAATATGACAATAAATTTAGCATGGGAATTGCATGTGTATTTACTGAGCAAAAAAAAATCATCAAAACAAAACTAATCAGCCAAAGAATCACCGTTAATAGTGAGCGCAGTATCAGTATTAACGGTGACTCCCTACTGTGTACTTCCTACACGTTACATTCAGTACAGATGCTTGATCCACCTCTAAATGTATCGCGGGAATATAAAACGCGAGATCACTGTGACGTCATACTTAACTTTTAGCGCTCGACAGTTTTCGTAAATTGTCGGACAAATTCGGGGAAGGAAATGACGTCATAGGTACAGTTTTATTACGTAAGCATATGTGTTGTTTACTTTAATGTTTTTAAAAGGATTTTTTATTGTTAAATGAAAATGATGTATGCGATTTACAGGTAAGAATTTTCCTTAGAAACGCTTCCTGTTTCGCCAAGTTGCTATGCACCGCAAAGGATCACTGGGATAGTAGAATGTTTTCACGCGGGTCCACAAAATTTTCTTTCAACAATGTGCAGATTTCAACTCGAATTTCCTCCGTTCGTACACGTTGTCTATGGAACTCGCTACGCGAGCGGCGCTGTGCGCCGCCTCGCTGCGCTCGCTATTAATTCTTAAAAAGTAAATTATTATACATAACACTTACGTGTAGTTCACATCATACATTTTTTGTTTGCGTATACAAAGCAGGCTTGGGGTAATGCTAAATGTAATGGTAATGCATTGCAATGCATTAAATGTTTTCAAAGTAATGCTAGTAATGTGTAATGCCACAAAATTAGCATTACAAGTAATGGTAATGTAATTAATTACTTTCCAAAATCTAGTGTAATGCTGGCATTACATGGCATTACTTTGCATTACTATGCTTATTTATGCGTGTTCACTTTTAAAAATATGATGAATAAATGAATAGTTGAAATTGAATTTGATTAAATTTATTTTTAAAGAAGAAAGAAATAATTCTTGAGATAAAAATGTTTTAATTGTATTATTAAAAACGTTTTTAAAAAATTCATTTTTGAATTGTTAATACATGTATTACTATATATAACAGCACAATTTCATAACATTTTTAAGAGTGTTGTTATTAAGAGTTTTTAATCATTTAAACAATTTACTCCAATTAGTTTGCACTTCAATAAGAAATGTGTCAACAACACACTATGCCCCAAGATAATCTAAGTATCAAAACAATCTATTGTTATAAGAAGTAAGTGCTAAACTCCCCTATCTCCTTCCCTTCGCTATGTCCCAATAGAATAGGAGACAGACATGCACCTTTAAAAGCATAATGAATGCACTGTCCATCCATGATGAAAATAAATATCACTTCCAATATTATAACCCATTTGAAAATAATTGTACTTACTTATTTCTCTCTCTCTCTCTCTCTCTCTCTCTCTCTCTCTCTCTCTCTCTCTCTCTCTCTCTCTCTCTCTCTCTCTTGTATATTAAGTACACTGTACATTAGTTTGGACTGATAGAAAATACAAGATTCATGTAATTTTCTATTATTGCACTTAATATATCTTAAGATAAAGATCATCAAACAGTACTTTCAGTCCAAGCTTCGACTGCTCCTGTATTTTTAAAACATTTATTTAGTATAGCTGGGAAGATTTTCAAACTAACAGGATGCAGTTAAAAGATGAACCCTTTGAAACTTCGATCATAAAGTGCAACAGCAATCTTTTGTCTTAAAGTGTCCTTAGTAGAAACAAATTGTTTTTTGTTATGCATGTAATTCTGTGTCTCTATTTCGTATCCTACATTGGATCATGCCAAATGTCTATGAATATCATTTTACTTATGTAATACGTATATTGTGCATAATGCCACAAGATGATTATATATTGAGCAAATAAAGAATGACTCTTGTATAGTCATTGAATTTGAACCTGATACTGAGCATGAACCTCTAGATATGTTAAAGAGTGTTTTATATTTGAAACATTTGCAAAAACTCTTTATTAGCTTTGCTTTTTTAAAACAAAGTAATGGTAATGGTAATGCATTACTTTACTCATGTAAAGAAAATCAAGTAATGGTAATGGTAATTTAATGCCAACATTCATGAAGTAATGGTAATGTAATGCATTACTTTACAATGTAATTCGCTCCAAGCCTGATACAAAGTATCATTTGTAAATTTATGTTACAGTAAATACAGTGTGTCAGTGATCACCCTCTAGAAACGGACTGAAGTATAGTATTACATCACACAGAGTACCTAAGGAGGCTTGGTGGTCAACACATTAAACATAAAGGTCTACCTTAAACTTTAACATAAGATAATTTTGTCTACTTACTGACAAAATTAGTCAAGAAAAATTTAAATTTTGAGCTTTGAAGTTTATCAGTTCCTTTTACCTATATACAGAGCTATTCTTCTTATGAGATTTTAATAATCTAAAAATGGCCACAACCATCAAGGTCGACCTCTTTATATTTCGATTTAAGATTCCTCGACAGACCATTATTTTATTCGATAGATCGATGATGAATCTTTTATAATAGGATTTCACAAAACCAAAAACAATATCGGATTTTATTTATTTTATGTAAACTTTCATTCATTGTTTGTATTGAAACGGAAAAATGTTTTGACTGCGAAAAAGGTATTTTAGAGCTTAAATTAAATTTGTTAGATAGATCAAGTACTAGTTTTTAACAGTGAAGTTAACTTTTCAATATATTGGTTTAATAATTTATTCTGGGTGCTACACTTGCATTCCCAGTTGTTATTTGTATTGAAAATTTAATATCGTCAGTAAAAGTATAATTCATGACCAATATTGTCTTTTTTCTCATCTCCAACAAACAGAATTTTGTTACATAGATTAGCGACTTGTATATCGAAATAATTAGATACATGTAACTCGTTGTAATGAGAACTGTATCTCGATAGGATATATGCCGGTATTTTATTATATAATGAAAGGATTTTTATTTTCTAAAATATACCCCTTCTTTTACTGTAAGTTTATTTGAATATCGGTTATAATTTCAAGTACCTTGAGACAATATTGTAGAGACTATTTTACATGTAACAAGAAATGATACTGAAAAACCAAAATTCATAATTTATATGGGAGTCATAATTCTGCAGGGTCTCTTTTCTTCATATGATTTTTTTTTTTTAGAAAATGACACTCATTCTTTAAACAAAAGGGGTCCTTTTTCTACGTAGAAAGAATTTAAGTCACTATAAAACAATTGGTACCCTCTAGACAATCTGTTGTTTAGAAAATGCTGATAAAGAAACAAACTGTACTGTTGTATAATTAGAGACAATAGTTAATAAAAGCAAACTATCAGTTCTAAATTTAGATGCGAATATGGTAGTTATTAAAAAAATATTGATAGGAATTTGACTTGATCTGATCCGATCCTTAGAGTTGTTTTTTGTTTAAATCATATTAAACACTGGTTTTCTGTGATGAAGCACAAGTATCAGTTGTTCACTAATTATCATCATTCCTGACAATGATAACTTGAAGATCATTGAAGGATGAAATATCAAAGCCCCTCCATCACAGTACTTTAATTGTTTCCTGTAGATATATCATTTTTACATTGTTCACACTTCCACTACCAGAATATTTTTACTTGATTAGAACTGATTCCATTTGTATTCTCTAAAGACACTAAACGTTATAAAGCTATTTTAACGTAAGCTTAGATAATTTCCAATGTATAGCATAAATTGCATGGAAATGATTTAAAGGTCGAGTACACGAAGAGGCCTCTTACTGTTAATTTTTGTTTTGACGTTAAAATTGTAATCATCATCATCCTTGTCATAAAACTCGTGAAGTCCCAGCCTTAATGGTCAAGGGAATCGTCAAATTCAGCTTCGTCTGAGGATAACACGGACTTTTCTGTTGCATCGGACAAAGTACCAAACTGTTGAAATAGTTGTTTTGTGTCAATTTTTTGTGAAGAGAATGCTGGTAAGGAAAATACGATCTTATGAGGAAAACTTTTTAATTCTTCATTCAAAGATTTGTACTTAGAAAGAAGGTTGACATCATTAGAATCCAATATCTTTTTTATTTCTTCAATTGTCTCTGTGATTTTTAAAATGCCCTGTTTTATTTCACCCTCTTGTTTCTTTAGTTTGTCAAGGCGTTTTATCTCTATTGCATGAATATTGGATATCAGTTTTTTGATTATTTTGTTTATTTTTTCATGCCAGGCTCTTCCACGGTCATTAAAATCGACGATTAATTTTTGAGTGTTTCTTTTCAGATTTTCCTTCTGAAGTGAGATAGACGATGCGATTTCTTGATAATTAGGATAAATGATTTTTCCCAACTCTTCTAAATCTGCTTGTAAGGCCATCTTCTTGCTCTCCATAAATGTCACAATATCTACAACATCATGCGTTTTATGTTTCTTGGAAGAAACACATTGTGCACGAACAGGAATGCTACATTGTTCACAGTGGAGTTCACACAGTTTTGTGCTATGCTCTAGACATTTTGTATTATATGCAGAAATCGACGGTCGTTGTTTTAATGGCACCACTAAATGAAATTTGGATTCATCCAAAAGATGTTCTCCAGCACAGGCCTTACAGAGATTGATATGGCAAATGTTACAATATAGTTGAGGAGCAGTTGTCTCACACAGATTACATCGAATGAGATCCTGGAGGCTGTAATCGGGGTCCATGGTTTCTGAACCTTTTTAAATTGCAATTTGAAAGGCGTGGTGGGATCTAAAGGAAAACAGCTTTGATAAAAAAAGGTTGACAAGATGGCATTATAATTTCGTAATGTATTAATCTGAACAACATTTTCAAAATTTACCATAATGTGGCTTTTTAGGGAATATTCGAAAACAAATATGAACCGCTATATCAGTTCATAACGTTCTGTTTACTATTTTCAAACTATTAAACAGATCATTATTTGTTTGACATTATTATAAAATCATAAATAATGAAATTTACGTCCAAAACTACAAACCCTTTAAGGATTTGCATTTACAGTTTTCTTAGGCTCAGGATTTTCGGGAATGATTTTGCAAGTTTACGGAGATTTGATTACATTTTTAAATTGCTGAAATAATTTTTTTTAACATTATAAAGAGTAAAAAATAAACAATTGATGTTCAAATGTATACGTTGTGGCACAAACATTGAAAAACGAAACAAATACTTTAATAATTATACTTTTACAGACCATCGATTAATGAACATTAATAAACACATGTACAAAGTCATACATATATAATTTGCTTGCACTATCCTGTGTGAAGATGTAAAGGTGAACCCCGTTCGTACATAGGAATTGTCATTCATTGTTATCCATACAACCCCTATATAAGCTGCAGATCTCTAAACGTTTTAAAGTTTTTCGCTCTTGAGGTCTCACGTGTGTAGACGTACATTTTTTCTCGCTATGTTTCTTGGTCGCGATAAAATGAAAAATTTACGCACTATTTTAAGCCAGGAGAATACTATTTTAAACTTTATGGGTAGTTGCATTATTTACAAACAAAATATGCACATTAAATGAGAATAAAATGCATAAAATCTAAAGACAACGGAAGGAATGCAACACGTTGGCCAGGAGATTCAAGTGTGCAATCAGGTGTAACGAAATCGATGGGCTTTTATACCTGTGAGACAGCGGCTATTTACGAGCGGTGTTCAACTTTAAGATAGATTTTAAGGCAAACTCTATTATTTTATCGAGGAAAATGTAACAAAAGCTGTCCAGCTTTTGTAAAAAGAGATGCTAACATTTTAGCATGTAAGAAGTACTTAGATTAGTTCAATTCACACATCACAAACCTTTTTCATTCAGAACGGCGATTCCAGGCCTAGGTATATACTCTTCATGGTTTTGAAAGATCTACCTAGTAAGACGACACCGATATCATTTACTTAATAAGAAAAAGCAAGTATTTACAAGTGCATATAGAAGGCTGCACTTGGATACGGGTGTTGTGGTGTATGATCGTATCTTTAAACTAGCTTTTTTTTTACGAAAGCCAATTAGAATCATTTATGTAACTGAAAAATAAGATTAAATACAACGCGTATCTTAAAGAAAAAGATGTTACAGTGCGGAAAAAGGCACTTTGGCAAGGCGTTATAAAGCCTTTTTAAAAAGGCATTATATTTCTTTTTTTCATTAAATTAAATCCCTTCAAGTTCAAGCAATATAACTTTGGAAACTAATGGCCTTTTCAAAAGGCGTCATAACACCTTTTTACGTCATTACGCCATTTTATGAGTTATAACGCCATTTAAGAAGGTACAGTACTAATAGTATCTCTCTTCCGATATATAACATTTGTAAACGTCTTCGTGTTAATAACTGACGTGATGTGAGCAGACAATTTGAATAGCTCAACTGACGGCAGTTATTGACACGACGACGCCAAAAATAAATCATTCAATGCTTATAATTACATTCATTTATTGATGGACTCAATAATAAATCGGTATAAATCGAAGATCACGGAGGGAGTAAATTAAAAACAGCACGAACAGCTGTTTTCTAAAACCGTATCACTCATAAAAATTAAATCTTGAGATTTTACTTTTAATAAAAGAATCATCTACTGTTAAATTATTTTAAAACATAGTGTTTTAACACTATACATGAAATATATTCTTAAACCGATAACATAGAAATCAATTTTTGGGAACTACCATTGTGAATTGCAAACATCTTTATACATAGTGATTAGGTTGTTGCATTAAGAGTCAATTAAAGATGACATAATCAAGAGAAAACCCACAGAATAAAGTAAACATTTACTATTAACAAGTTTTACAAATCCAACTTCTTAAATATTGATTGTCCTTTACTTGTTGGATAAGTACACAGAGTTTTTGAGCACCCGACTCTTCTTAAGTATGATTTACCTAGAGACGCTACGTAAACCAAGTTTAAATTTGCATGTATGTTTCTTTAGCGAATGTGCTGTTATGATTTATTTATGATCCAGTTGCTAATTGATTAAATTATTTTTTGCTGATTTAACAGAAACATCTATGATTCTATCGACTTAGATAAATCCGATCCTAACTTGAGGATATGGTGTACCCGGATATATTAATCATATAGTCATGTTTGTGGTCGGGTGTTGGATGATACCTGGTCTGAAAGTAAATTGTATTCCTTGGCGGTCACTTTATAGCTATGTCAAGATTTCTGATAAGTCTAGCCTCCCCCACCCCTACTTTCAATTTGCAAATATTAAGCTCTTTTTTTTTTGAATTCGTCCCCACAATGATGAGTATGTTCATTGTAGATCAGTGTTTTGTAATGCTTTGAAAGAAAAATGTTGGATTGGAATCAATCTCGTGTTCGTTGAAATTGCCAGCGTACATTTGTATATATGTCAGCAATACACATTATGCTTTATAGAACGGCCATGTATTATAGAAAAATCGAGTTCAATTACCATGTATTGGAACCATTTTATTAACACATCTTTCAGTCAATTCAAAATGTCTTCGTTAAAGTAAAACAGCAGGGGGTTTAAACGTGTCTACGTCCAGATCTACAAGCTCAGAAGACATGAAAGCTTTAAACAGTTTAATCAGAGAATATAAATACACATTCAAAACAGGAAATGATCGTGTTTTCAATTTGGAAGTCCGCAGAGACACCAACGTGTACATACCTAACAGGACCTCGTGTAAAAGTGATACCTTGTTACGCCAGCAATATACCGTACGGTACTGGGGCCCGTTTCACTAAAAGGCGTAAGATACGACGAAACTTAAGTTAGGCCTTAGGGCGTACGCCAAAGTTTAGTCCGGCGTAAATTGTGTTTCACTAAGAGGCGTACGCCTGGCCGTAAATACAAGATTTGGACTAAGTTAAGGCCAGACTTACGTCCTTGACAACGAGCTTATGCACATGCGCGTACAGATAATAAACAGTAGATAGATAGATAGATAGATAGATAGATAGATAGATAGATAGATAGATAGATAGATAGATAGATAGATAGATAGATAGATAGATAGATAGATACTGTTTATATAGATAGAACGATAGAAACTTGTCAATTGTATTTGCATGAGAGAAAGATTGAGAGAGTGAGAGAGAGAGAGTGATTGAGGGAGAGAGAGATAGAGAGATAGAGAGAGAGAGAGAGAACAGCAAAGGATTAAGGAAAATTGGTTACATTTAATTCAGTACATTGTTGTTAAAAAATAATCCTGTTAAGTGACAAAATTACACACCAAAACTTGCGGAAATGTTTTATTTGAAGGATATATTTGATGAAGCATATAGGATATGTTCAATTGAAATTAATAACTCAACAGAACTATTTTGTTAACGATATCTACAGTGATTTCACCATGCTTCAAACACCCTTGGAATTTTTCTTTTGATCATGCGTCAAGTATAAATATTTTTTTATTAAATTTTCTGGTTTTCTCGTGCTTTACCATTGAAAGAAAATCAGCGAATTTGATCAAACATAGAAAATATAGCAAATTAATGCATGTAGTAATGAGCTATTTAACCATGGATCGGACAATATTAATCAAGTATCGGAAAACCATACAGTAGATATTAAAAATAATTGATGAATTCCAAGGCTAATTTTTTTTTACACATTTTGTTTCAGAGGTTAGGCTTTTTTTCCGATTATTTAAGTGAAAGGGTACATTTTCACTTGACCCTTTCAAATGCCGAACATTCAAATTACCTTTGTGTAAAATGTCTGTAACCAACTTTTTAATGACGGCGTATTTTACGATGCCTATTTTGCTTTTTCTTTGACAATGTGATAGTCAAATTTGTTCATCAGTTCTAATATTCAGGAATAAATTAAACAAACCATAAGTGCATGCACGTTTATTTAATTTGTAAATGTTCATCCAAAGTTATCCGATCCAAGGTAAAGATGTATGTGTCCGATATATGGTGAACTCAACATAAACTACCTAAGTACACTTTCATGTGTATTTAGTATATTGAGTGATATACATTCTAAGCTAATATAGAGTAGGTGTATGTAACCTACGAAATAAAATCTATTTAATCTGGAGTCAGTGTTTTGCATCGGTTGTATGATAAATACAATATCTAATATTTAAAAAAAATTAAGGACTTTTGACGACTCTAAAACACAGTTGGAGCTTTCATCATATTTATGTATTTACATTTTAACAATACTGAAAATACTTTTGTGATTAACCTTAGTTTAACTACCTAAACATGGCACCTTTTACTCCCAAAAAATGAAATAAAAAAGAGGAAAAATAAAGTCAATAATTCACTTATAGAGTTTTTAATTTCAAAATATCGCGCTCATACATATGTTGCGTGGAAGTTGGGGGGGGGGGGGATGATAGGCTTGAAATGTTACAAATTTCTAATACAAATACACCTTTGCACTACATGTGCGCCGTGTGTGTATATTTTCTGCATTATCAATTGCCAAATCTACTAAAATATATGAAACGTAAATCAAATTTTTGAATGAAAAATAATCGAATGAAAACTTTATATCGATTGTCTAAATATGTCATTTTAACATGTAAACGGCGAGTGCAAATATAAAGAATGTGCATAAAACAAGGTAAGAAAATTGGTACCACCTATCAAAACTCTCTATGTTTTTAATTTCATATGAAATTGATAAAATTTACACGACAAAATGTACAATTTAACATTACGGTCAGCACCGATATTCTCAGCAACAGAATTGGCAGTCAATTCCTGTTTACGCCATAAGTTACGACTTCCCTTGGCTAGGCGTAGATTTTTGTCTTAACTTAAGGCGGGTGCAAAGTTACGCCTTTTAGTGAAACGGACCTTAGTCCAAATATTTGACTTAAGTCCAGACTTACGACAGGCGTAAGGTTACGCCGGGCGTTCGCCTTTTAGTGAAACGGGCCCCAGGCCTATAGACAGCTAGCGACTCTGCTATCGATCGGTTACCCGAGTCGTGGTATCTAAGTATAGAAAGGGGCACAATTTTGAAACAAACAAAAGGTTCATCTTTATGAAATGACAGTGTATAATACAATATGATTAAACACTTTTATGTGGAATCATTTTCACGCGCTGCATGTATTAGTTAGTGCATAACAAGAACCCCGCTTTCATAACTTCTTGCACATGCACATTCCCACAGAAAATGGACCGATCCAGCTAAAATTGTTTCTGCAAAAACTGACTATATATTACAAGAACATCACGTTCTATACTACGGATGTAATCAAAATTAAGTTCTCAACGACTTTGCTTCAATAACGCAATTAGACATTTTCTTCCTTTGAAAGTTATTGACAAAAACGTTTGAAGGCTTAAACTTCCCAAAAGACGGGCCAGACCAATTTTCCGCATACCATATAAAAGGTCATCTAATAACAAATTATTATCAGGTAGAAAACAAAAAAGGAAAAAAAGTGATTTTTTGAAATTATTTCTTACCTTGTTTTAACACCCATACCGCTCCTTTTATTTGCATTTTTATAACAAATGAAATGCGTCCTGCATATTTCAATGTCTCTTCCAAACGAGCTAATCTTTGAGACTCTGTCAGTCATCGTTAAAACTGAACCCGTCTGTCAAAAGAAGTCGTAAAGTTATACTTAAAAGAGGAATACTAGTAATTTAAAACAGGATGGGGATTTTCATCATAAAATATATCACGACCACACCGTGTTATCACTGCATGTTATCAGACCCGAAAATTGGCGAAGTCGCAAAATATAAAGGATCAAAATTTGCGTCTAGAAGGAGAAAAATTAAATGAAAAAAAAATCAGAATCAGAATATTAAAGTAATAGTAATGTCTTCCGTTCGGAAATGTGGGCTGTAGAGCACAAATTCCAGAAGAAACATTTTTGAATTTTATTTACGTTATTGTAAATTTAAGTTCCATAAAATTATATGCCTTGTCCTGCAGCTGTTATGTTTCTTTGCAATAATACATGTATACAACAAAACATAAAAATTAACTTCAGTTCAATTTTGGTATTTATTGATTACATCAGTATCAGGAATTACTAATTTACAAGATGACGGAGAGTCATCTAATTGACTCTGGAAAATGAATATTCAAATGATCATAACATCTCAAGACCAACTATGCGAACAAAAATGAACTGCAAGACAAATATGGAGGCATTCTACTAGTATAATTAAGCCACAAAATCTAGTAAATTGATTTTTGACAACCAAGAGAAATCTTACACGGTGAAACTATTAAAAAAAGATTGTCATATAGCATGATAAGAAAGACATGAATTAACAGTAATGCGTGTAACACCATACAATACCGTTGCTGTTCAGATCATAAACAATACTGTGGAATCATATGAATTCGTGGGGACCAATTTTCGTGGATTGTGAGTTTTTTGTTCATTCACGGGGATGTAATTTCGTTGATGCGTCGTTTACTGTTTCAGTAACAAAGATAACTCTTTCTAAAATTGTTTTCGTGTAGGATTTAAATTCGTGGGAAAGAACTACCCACGAATACCACGAAAATTGAGCCACCACGAATATTAATGATTCCACAGTATTTACTAACATCCAAAACTAGCTTAATCACTCCTAAATATCTGCATAGTAATATCATTAATTAATACATATAGTTATTATTATATTACCAGCAACACCCTCAATTTATAGAAAATTACTGAGGTAAAAGCAGCGTATATCATTTAAATAAAACAATATCCAATATGATGAAATGACTCATTAAACACAATCTGAAAATAAGAGTAGCAGATGATCAGATTAATCATTTCATTGTTCTAAAATTCTGTATGTATCGTGTGCTCAGCAAATAACAAAAACAAGAGCCCAATAGCGGTTCAAAGTTTGACATAAAAATATATATAGGGATATTGTTTTAAAATCTTTTTCTTCGGAAATATAATGCAATAATTTGTGGGGTTACTTTGAAAGCATCGTAATGCCGAAACAAAAGTGATGAAACTGTGACCTCCTTCTATACTGGAGGCCAAGACCGGGTACAAGTATATGGGGGAAAATGTTTGAAAATCTTCCTCTCAAGAACTACAATGGTAAAATTTGCGAGAGTGTAGACTTTAAACTATTACAAATATGACTTCAGGCTATTAATTGAGCCGCAAGAGGTACTATGATTTAAATAAAGAAATATAAGAGAGAATTTTTTAAGATATTCCCTTCTAGAACTACAAAATTACAAATTGAAAATTACAATGTAAACAACTTCAAATAAAATATATATAAAATAAAGACCACCGACATCATCATGAGACCCAACGAGGAATTCAAAGCTTTAAGTTCAAATTAATAGAAAAAATGTATTAAATATTCTTCTCATAAAGTGACGTTACTATGCAAGTATCGTCAGATAATATAACTAAGACCCCTAGACCAATATACTGGGGCCTCAGGAGGAAATTTTAA
Source organism: Magallana gigas (assembly GCF_963853765.1). Taxonomy (NCBI): domain Eukaryota; kingdom Metazoa; phylum Mollusca; class Bivalvia; order Ostreida; family Ostreidae; genus Magallana; species Magallana gigas. The sequence goes on from NC_088862.1 coordinate 15,469,447, forward strand.
AAATCGTGACACTACGACATTAAGAATAGGAAAACATTTATTATCACAATTGGAACATAAAAATTGTCCAAATATTGAGACAGTCCTAACGCTGCTAAACACATATCATAACTATAAAGGAGATTTAAATCAAATACTTTAGGAAACCTTTGAAAAATGAATTTGCTTTACTATCAAAAGAAATCAGAATCTTTCCCTTCATATGTTTCGTCCTGAACTGTACTTTCAAAAGAGTCATCTTGCTCAAGCGAATCATGAAATAGTGTTATATTTAAAGAAGAAAAGTTGGCTTTCTTTGAAAAAGAGGGTGCTGACAGTGACCCAAACTGTTTAGAAAGTTTTTCTGTGTTAACTCTTCGTGGAGTAAATGTTGGCAAAGAAACAATAAGCTTCGGAGGCAGTTTTCTGAATTCTACATTCCTAGATTTGTACTCAGAAAGAAGGTAAACATCATTGGAGTCCAGTATTTTCTTCATTTTGAAAATACTTTGTGTGGTTTCTAAAACGCTTTGTTTTATTTCATCTTCTTGTTTTTTGAGGACACTTAACTGTTCAGATTCCATTTCTTGAATATCAGATTTCAATTTCCTAACGATGTTGTCTATTTCTCGGTGCCAGTCCTGTCCCCTTTTATCAAGACACGATCTCAGTTTCTCAATATGTCTATTTAAATCAGCTCTCTGGACTGAGAAATTCGATACAATTTGCTGATATTTAGGATAAATAATTTTTCCTAATTCTTCTAAATCTGCTTTCAGAGCTTTGTTTTTCCTCTCCATAAATTTCAAAATGTCTTCAACATCGTGAGCTTTATGTTTCTTTGAAGAAAGGCATTGTACACAAACAGGAATGTTACATTGTTCACAATGAAGTTCACACAGTTTTGTGGTATGTTCTGCGCATTTAGGATAACTATAGGTATAATTCGGCTTCCGATGTTTGATTAGCACGACTAAATGAAATTTGGATTCATCTACAAGATGTTCTCCAGCACAGTTCTTGCAGAGGTTGAATTGACAGATATCACAGTATAATGGAGGAACAGGTGAATCACACATATGACATCGTATGACATCCTGGAGGCTGTTTGTATCTAGAGGGTCCATGATTTTGAAACTTTGTTTATTTACAACTAATTTGCTACTTATTTAAGGGGCTGGAATCTAAAAAAAAACATAGAAAATGATTGTCAACATTACATTTCAAAAGGGTTTTTTCTGGAAAACATTTTAAAACTTACAATCATTATATTTTCTTTTTTGTAGACATATACGACATAAAATGAATAAGGCTACGATATCAATTCCTAACATAATATCATTTTTAAATTATTACACATTATACATCACAAACCATTAAGTTCAATATTACCTACCCTTCAATAATCCGAAATACCATTTACAGATATTCTTTAAACCAAAACTATTTTTGCATATTTAAATATCATATTAAAACATATACAAACTTAGAAAAATAAATGTTAATTACAGACAGAATTTTTGTTTTCAAAGAATGCCTCAGAACATTATCAAAATATTAGTATTCACTTACAAACATTTCCAGAAAACAGCAGGCTGTCAGTTTATTTTGCTGATTTTCGTCCGAATTTTTTGTCAATTGCTACCTGGAGAGGAATATTCTGGTCGTCTGACAAATGCCTTAATCCTTCAACCACTGACGAAATAAAGGTAACCCAATAAACCAGTCTTATAAAACGTGTCCTCATATTGGGCCTTGCGTTTATCCGTTGTTGCAATGCAAACGTATTGTGGCGTTTTTACTTCATATTTCCTTATATTACAGTATAACTGCATAAATTATGATGATACATTTAAAGTAGAAAGTAGCTAGTTTGAAGCGTCCATTGGAATATTCTGCTACAGGATAAACATAATACATGGTTACTATAAGACAGTAGATACATGTATTTAACATGTATATGCCAGCAGTGACATAGTTCTTTTTCTTTGTAAACTTTATAAACATGATGGCTTCTAAGTCAAGTTTTATTACGTAATCGAAGGAATAATAGCAAAATCTTTCTAGTTTTGGTATAAGAAATTTTAACAGTTTAACAATATGTATACTTAACAAATCTACAAATACAAACCTTTTTATTTCAACATGGCGATTCCAGGTATACTTTTCTTGGCCTAGAAAGATCTATTTAATTAAACCGGCATTGATTTACATGACAGAAAAAAGTGTTTAATTTATGTAGATATAAAAGACTGGATTTAAAATGCCAGTGTTGTAGAGTGTGCTCGTCTCTTTATGAAGTTTTTCGCTAAAGAAATCAATAGGTGCAAAAAACGTTTAGGATATAGCCTCAAAAACAAAACTCTTTAAAAAATTGAAAAGATTTTTTGTTGGATAATCAGAATTGTTTTTGTAAAATTAAATCGTATTCATTTAAGCTAATCTCTTAAAGCTGGTGTAATCTTCAAATTTGAAACTTGTTCTGCTACAATATTTATAAATAAAATCTTTGACCTTCATTACAGTGCCTGAAGTACCATACAAAAAAGCGTAGCTACCTGTGTGATTTACCTGCTCCTCCACATTAATGTTAAATTTGTCCAATCTCTGCTGTAAAACACGTGTAATATGTATCCAACGTTCCCATTGTGATGCGAATAAGAGAAACGGAATCAGCCAATTTCTGCCTAAAATTGTAACTTAATTAACTATTAGAGTCAAGACGCCTACCCATGGAGTCCCTGCTCTCATTATAGTCATAACCCTTCATAACGTGCATAAATCATCAAAGAAAGTATTCTATTGTTTATATCCACACCTTCCTTTTAACAAACTAATAAATTAATTGTAAAAAGTAAGTTTAATTTACGAAATTAATGTTAATGTACATGAGTTCGTTCGATAAAAGAAACAGCCAAATTGTTTCTAATAGAAATTTGAGTCTGACACCATCAGGATAATTTCGTGCAGTCCGTGATTTGGCTTAGGTCCCTGTAGCTTTCGACCAATCGATCAACGGGGTGTGTCGATCTCAGTCTATTAGTTTCTAGAGAGCTATGAATTACGTCAAGATTCCGTAAGAAGTAGAGGGAATCATACACGGTAGATGTAAATATTTGCATATAAAGTTTAATCAATCACAAATGATCAACGCATAACAATATAAAGACAGTATAAAAAGAAACTAATTAAGAAGAAAAAAGTATCAATGAATATTCAAAGAAATTCGATCATTTTAAAATCTGATGATGCTACATACTCATATGTATACTTTAATCGTTGAAAGACAATTATCATAATAATCATAATTTATCAAGTCATTCATATGAATCTTTTATTATCTTAAACAGAATATAGTTGATAACAATATAACAATATGTGTTAATGATTGATAACCATTAAACAGATGGGAAAACCCCTTAAATTTTGCTCATTCTTCATATATAAGTAAACATGTGTTTTGAACACCTGAGTCTTAGTACCAAGTTATCTATTGACACTACGTAAAGCAAGTTTGACTTTTTAACCAAAAAATGTACAGACTGTCACGGGAATTTTATTACCAGAATAATGGTTGTCCTAGAAACCAGGTACAGATGTTATATTGACCAGATTTAAGTTAATTTATACAGTTTATTTAAGGGATCAGAATCTACGATTTTAAAACATTCTATTCGGATAAATTTTACAGGGCTGAATTACTAACGTTAAACACGTCTATTAAAATAAACTTTAATTTGCATGCAATAAAACAATATTCAAGGTTTGCGAGATCATCATCGACACAATTAATTCTTACTGCAAACGAATCATGTTTGTTTTAGGTAATTTCATTCGAAAAATAAGAACCATTCAAACCATTACGTACCATTTACATACTGGTAGATTGCGACATTAATCTCTATTAGGTGGTTTACAGATATAAGCGTCATGCAATTAATACACTCAATCTAGAACAAAAAATATTGTTTTTCTCAACATCTGGATAAAAGTCATTTTAAAGTCATTAAATACTCATTTTGTGAGCTGTCACGGGATAAAACTTGGTCAGGTTATTCCATATCCAGCGCGATGTAGCCGGTTAAAAGATTGCAATGGAATTAATTATACAATATACTTGTTTATAATCGGATGCAAAATTTGACTTAGCGTACCGACAGAAGGTGTCTATTTGTTAAATATTAGCTTCTGATTTTGGTAAGCTCTGAATTTTCCCGGGTCTGATATTATTTTGTACATATCTAATTAAGCTTTACACACTATAATTTGCGCTAATTTTGAATGACAGTTAAAACGCATGCGTTTTGTTTACTTATTTGTTTACTTACTTGTTAAGTTACCTTTATTCAGTAAATGACAATGGTGAATTCCATCTTGTTACAAAGAATTAGCTTGTTTATTTTTCTGCCAGAAAATTAATGCTTTTTCATGAATAATGATGAAGGAAGAGCGAAACCGACCTCATTGTGCATGTCCGTGGAAAATCAGGTGTTCTTTATTGTTTGCTTAATTACATATCCGTCTGGATTTTGTATATGCTTAACAGTTGTTAATTTAAATGTATTCATTGTTATTAGGTTTTACGTTTGTCATTCACGATCCCCTTACATTTGCATGTTTAAATAGGATAACGCGGACACGAACTAAAAATTGACATTAGGGGAAAACACATAGAGGCCAACGTTATTGTTTAAATGAAGTATATATCTGCTTACAGCTTGTGTTTTTGTTTTCTTTTGTTTGTTCTCGTAAAAAATTGTATCCTTTCCTTCGTGGAACTATAGCAGTTATGAAGGTGTTGATGCTCCACTCATATTTGTATGATAGTCTAAAATTAGCAGTCGATATCACGTGATAGATTGATATTCATGAGGAGGCATTACTTTCCTGGCAGAAAAAAATATTTGTTAATTGTTTTAGATTTTTTATATTAAGTTTTTTACGTGATCGAATTGAGCATTATAATTACATGTATCAGCAAGACGGTAACTTTTGTAATAAGTAATCAAATACATGCATTTTCCCCATTATCAAATATATACGCAAACTAGAGCAGAGCTCGTGGCAAAGCCACGAGTAGGTCTTCCGTTGTTGCTGCGAGTTGAAAATATATGTGATGTGGTGTCAAACGATTATAATTACTAAACTTTCAGTTCTGCTTTTGTTATAAAAACGTGTTGTGATTGAAAGCCTGCATATAAAACGTGTATTGAAAAAGAAAATAAGAAAATGTTTTAGGAAAACTATTTGTCGCACACAGTTTATAAACATTATTTAAAAAATGAGATATTTAATGGCGAGTTAAATTTTCAGAGGGTAGCAAGCATTGTTGTAAACAGTATGTACTCATGGGTCATGTCAGGCATTGTGTTTTTTTTTAAAAACCGAACCCGTTTACAAAACACGTAACCTTTTCTCTAAGATAATTTCTTTATTTAAATATTTCTAAATTTTTAAAAACAATGTACAATTTAGAATTGTTGCGTGCTGACAAAATTTACAGACCCTGAAACGTGCTACTATACCAAAAAAGCGTGCGACTTACGTGCAATAAACTTTTCGTGTTAACCGTTTAGCGTTTCGTGTAAACCGTTTAGCGTTTCGTGTAAACCGTTTAGCGTTTCGGACAAAGCGTGCAGAGTTTCGGACAAAGCGTGTAAATCGTTTCGACCAAAGCGTGCGAGAACCATGTGAAACGTTCATCAGATTTCATTCGGAACTCTCTGACAATTTGTTTCAAAATGGCGCCCGTGTTTTACATTACATGTACTTTAAACTGTTTGCAATTGGCAAAACTCTTTTGTAGGTATTTACATGAAAAAAAATCTAGAGGAAATGATATACTTATCTTTTTACAAAATTGAATTTATTTTTAACAAACAAAAGAAAGGTATATGTATTAAAAGGCGACTAGTTACAGACTACATGTATATATAACGTTTTTATACGATGTTTCAGTACTGGTCCAGTCGTTTTACCGGTAACGAATATTTGCCAGTATCGAATAATATTTAGAAAAATTACTAGTGGAAGACGAAGTTGAGGTTTTAAAAAATCCTAGCTAGGTAATTATAAAACAAAAATAAATATGCTATCAGTGCGTGAAGTTGTTTGCCACTTTGTATTTTGGAGAGGATTTATATAGGCTTTGCCTGTTGCCTAATCCATTTGATTACTCAATAAAATATGTTTAAATTACACTGGCGTCGGAAGCAAATTGAAAGTGGGGGGGGGGGGGGGGGCTAGACTAATCCTCAGAGAAAAAGCGGGGGGGGGGGGGCTGAACCCTCTATCACGCTATGTTTCTAATGGTTAGGTCTAAGAAGGGAATGCGCATGCGTTGACGTAGGTGGTCATGTTTTAAAAAAGCTCCTTGACCAGAATGTTTTGAGCATAAAATGCCGTTTGTGATCGGAAACTTTTTCTAAAGAGTGAGGTGTAGTGTGGTATGAAACTATTCTAAAGTGTATTCGTTCAAGTTTGTGGGATTTTTGTGGATTTCTGGATTTTGTTTAACATTGCATTATGTCAGGTATGAAAACAAGACAACAAAGCAACCGTTAAAACTGTTCACCGTTGGAACGCTCTGGTAAACATGAGTCCACTAGGGAAAGCGTTATACCTGAGTGGGCACAATACAAAGGCCTACCTAACGGTCGAGGTCTGTCTAACGGTCGTGGTCTACCCTCCGGTCGTAGTCTATCAAACGGTTGTGGTCGTAGTCGTAGTATGGGAAATGATTCTCTCAGGAACGACAATGATGAAAGCCAGGACGCGAACCCCCTCGAAGAGATAGCAGCTTCTTTAACCAAAAACGTTGCGCAAATCCAAGATGACCTTTATGAACAGGACGGTTTCCATGACAGGTTATCCTGTCTAGCGCAAACTTACGTCGAAAACGCTGACGATTTGGAATCCCTACGTAAGGAGAACGCTCAGCTCCGAGAAGAGGTACAACTACTCAAATCTATAGTCATAAGTTTAGATCGCAAAGTATCTCAAAACCAAAACGACATTGTCGATTTGAAGTCAAGATCCATGAAATACAACCTCATGATCCACAATTTAGCAGAGGAAGACGGAGAGAACCTCTTTGTCAAAATACCAAAACTAATAAAAGAACACTTTGGAATAAATACCGAATTCAGCAACATCCACAGGAATGGTTGGAACAAACAAGACAAGACAAGACAAGACAAGCCACGCTCTATCACAGGCAAACTCATTAACTTTTCTGATAAAGAGAAAATTTTGAGCGCACAACGAGAGAGGAAAGACAGAACCCCCAAACTGCCATTTTTCATAACCCCACAACAACCCATTCAAATAACTGAAAACCGCAAAAAGTTGATCGAGGTGAGTAACAAGTACAAAGAAGATAACGTCCGCACACGTATCCTGGGAAATAAACTTGTTTTCCAAAACGGAACAGTCTATCGAGACAAAGTCATGAAACCAAGAGCAGAAGACATCCTCCTGATAGACGATGACGAGAAACAGAAGACCGAGTCCCTAGAAGTCGTGAGTAGTGATCCGGTTACTGAAGCAGGTAACAAATTCACCGCAACAGCTGCCGCAGTCAATACTTACGCGAACATCCGAGCCTTCTACAAGAAAGTAGTGAGCGTCCCAGACTGCGCCAGAGCGGATCACAACATTCTTGTGTACCGATTTCGAGATAAATCTGGCCTGATCCACGAGGACTACCAGGATGATGGCGAATACGGCGCTGGTCGCAAAATACTCGGTGCCTTGCGCGACAACAACATAGAGAACGCGGCCGTCGTTGTCACTAGACTCTTTGCAAAACACGTTGGATTGCGGCGCTTCTCCATTATGGAAAATGTAGCGATTGATGCACTGCGCAAACTGAGTGATTAATTGGTATACTTTACTTGGGTGAGATACTGACAAAACTATTACTTTATTTTTGTCTACTTAATTGTATTCACATGCACTTCTATTGCACAAACCAGACTTCGAATGCCGCGTGCTGATATTTAAATCTTATTTATTTATTTATTTATTATTTTATTTACATACTTATATTATTTATATGTATATATATACATATATATACATAATCTTGTATTGATACAGGTATCATTTATTTAAGTTTATCATTAATCCGGGATTTTTAGTTCCCCATCTATACCTACTCGGTCTGCCTTTTCGGATATCCGAGCTTCTATTTTTGGTTTTTTTTTTATAGTCATGTTGATGTTTCCGATATTGAGTATACACATGTTTTGTTTTCTGTAACGGCATACACATTTACCAGGAATATTGAATTGGTAAAGCTCAAATAAATATTCAACACGACATTATCAAGTAAGTCGCAGAGCTACATTTAAAATGTGTCATATACATTTTGTTGTAAATATTCTCTTCTTGTTAATTTTTCTTTCCATCTCTTTTTGCACCCCCTTTCCGTTTTTGTTTGTATTGGTTCAATGTCTGGTATGTAGACATATTATCCTCAACATTTATGCATTTATTCAATATTTTTTAGTAAAGAAAACACACAACAATATCTATGAATCAGAATCTTAATTTTTCTCTACTTTCTTTAAATGTCAATGGTCTAGGAGCTACCTTAAAAAGAAACTGTGTCTTTAATTGGTTAAAGTTAAACTACAAAAATCATTTTGTTTTTTTACAAGAAACCCATACCACACCAAGTGTTGTCCCCACGTGGGAAAAAGAGTGGGGTTCCAGAATATTGTTCTCACATGGTTTATCAAATAAATGTGGTGTAGCAATCTTAACACCTCAAAATTTAGATTTTAAAGTTACGGATACATTCACTGATGAGGAAGGACGATTTTTAAAACTAACTATAAACATCAATGAGACCCTCTTTTATTTTATCAATATATATGCACCAACTAAAGATCATAAAACTAAACAAAATCAGTTTCTTGATTTCATGTTGAATCATTTGTCTGAAATTTGTGATGAAAATATTTTAATAGGAGGAGACTTTAATATCACTTTAAACCCAGAATTTGACAAAAAAGGAGGTACCAGTGAACCACATTCTACTTATAGAGAAAATCTAAAAGGTTTTATGGACACGCACGATTTAGTAGATATCTGGAGAAGCCAGCATCATGATGCTAAGTTATTTACCTATTTTCAAAAGAAACCGATTATTTTATCAAGAATAGATTTTTGGCTAGTTCCATCTTTCTTATCCCCTTTTATAAAAGCAGACATTAAACACTCAATTAGATCAGATCATAGTCTTATCTTATTGCAAATTAATAGTGCTTCAAATTCTAAGAGAGGGCCAGGCTTTTGGAAATTTAATGCCTCCTTACTGGAAGATAATGTTTTTGTAAATCACATGCATGAAAATATAAATACTCTAAAGCAAAAATATAAAGACATGGAAGATAAACATCTTAAATGGGATTCTATAAAATGTGAACTCCGAGGAATTATAATTAAATACTCAAAAATAAAAGCTGGGAAAGAAAGAGAAAGGGAAAAAGAACTAAATAAAAAACTTGAATCACAAACGCAGTTGATTGTTTTACAACCCTCACCTAAAAATCTCAATCAGTACCAAGAATGGAAAAACGAATTAGAAGAGATATATAACAGTAAAACTAAAGGTATCATGTTAAGATCTCATGCAAAATGGTGCGGAGAAGGAGAAAAATCAACAAAATATTTTCTATCCCTTGAGAAAAGAAATTATAAAAATAAGCGTATTATATAGATAAACTTGTAGTAGACAATACAATTCTGACAGATATAAAAGTTATACTAGAAGAAGAAAAAACTTATTATCAGAATTTATATAAATCATCTGAAATAAATGTAACTAAAAATGAATTAACCTTTTTCAATAATTTAAATATTCCTAGAATATCTGAACAAGAGACAAAGAAATGTGAAGGTGAAATTAAGGAATCAGAATGTCTTAAAATTCTATCCGACTTCAAACTTAATAAAACCCCAGGAACCGATGGCTTTCAGGTAGAGTTTTATAAATATTTTTGGAGTGATATCAAAGACTTAGTTCTTGAAAGTATAAATTTCTCCATTAAAAAAAAGTGTATGTCATATGATCAAAGAAAGGGTGTCATCACTCTAGTACCCAAAAAGGATAAAGACAGAACTAATTTAAAAAATTGGAGGCCTATATCCCTTCTAAATTTTTACTATAAATTAGTGGCAAAGGTGTTAGCTAACAGAATCATTGACAGTTTACCAAAATTAATTGATCCTGATCAAACAGGTTATATAAAAGAAAGGTTTATTGGTGAAAATATCAGAACTATTTCAGACCTTATTGCATATACAAATTTGAAAAATATCCCAGGCTTGATTTTACTAGTAGACTTTGAAAAAGCTTTTGATACAGTTGAGTGGTATTACTTAGAAAAAGTTCTTAGTATATTTGGGTTTGGAAATAGTTTTAAGTCATGGGTCAAAATTTTATATACTGATATTTCTAGCTGTATAATTAATGATGGATACACCTCAAATTTTTTCAATTTAAGTAGAGGAGTAAGACAAGGCTGCCCTCTATCACCATACTTATTCGTATTATGTGTAGAAATTTTAGCAATAGCAATAAGACAAAATAAAAACATAAGAGGTATCAAAATAGGTGAAACTGAATTTAAAATCAGTCAACTTGCTGATGATACAACTTGTTTTCTTAGTGATGAAGAGTCAGGTTATGAAGTTCTCAACATTATGCAAAGGTTTTATAAATTATCTGGACTAAAAATAAATTTGAATAAAACAGAAGCAATCTGGATAGGATCAAAAAGAAATTATAAACCAGGCACTCTGCCAGTAAAATGGTCCAGAGGGGAATTTTTCTCCTTAGGTGTTTGGTTCAATAGTGAAAATGAAAATAACGCTGTCGACAAAAATTTAAAAACCAAATTAGAGGATTTAAAAGTAACCCTTAATCTTTGGAAAATGCGTAATCTATCACTTTTAGGGAAAATTTTAATTGTGAAAACATTAGCATTGTCAAAACTTGTATTCCTAGCCTCTGTCATTCCAATACCAGAAAACATAATTAATGTAGTACAAAAAGAAATAAATAAATTTATATGGAATTCGGAGATCCCTAAAATAAAATATACTATTAGCTGTCAAAAGTTAGCTGATGGTGGACTAAAAGCTCCAAATTTTGAAATTCAAGTTAAATCACTTCAAATAAATTGGATCAAAAGATTTTTTAGTGAGAGTGATGCAAAATGGAAAAAATTAATAAATGCTTTTTTTAGTAAAATAGAAATTACTGATCTTCTCTTAACAAGATGTAGCCTGCCAAGTTTTCCAGCAAAGTTACCTACCTTTTATTATAATATAATTACTTCATGGAAAATATTTAGAAATTGTATGAATGAAATCAGTATAAACCCACCCATTTTTACAGAATGCTTGTGGTTTAACAATTTTATATGCATCGACAATAAATCAATCTTTTTTTCTGAATGGTATAAAAATGGTATAATGTTTTTTAAAGATATTATTAACAATGATGGTTCTTTCTTAACCTTAGATGAGTTTTACGAAAAATTTAAATTTAAACCCTCCTTTCTTCAATACAACAGTCTTCTTTCCTCTATCCCAAATAACTGGAAAAAACATGTCAAAGACAAAACACATCCTCCCCATAGCGAAGGGAATATAATGCACTCCTTGTCTGTTCAAGGAAAACTTATACCATTAAGTGAATTAAAATGTAAAGATGCATATTGGATTTTAATTAACAGTTGTAAGGAAATTACTCTCTGTATTCAAAAATGGTCAGAAATATTTGAAGTAGAAATTCCAGTCTCTGATTATAAAAAGATATTTAATTTACCTTTTCAGTGTTGCACACAAACTAACGCACAATCTCTTCAGCTCAAAATATTACACAGAATCATAGTACACAACAAGTCGCTTTTTAATATGAAATTGATTCCAAGTCCGAACTGTAACACAGACAACTGTAATGAAATTGACACTATACATCATAGATATTTCCAATGTAAAAGCATACAAATTTTCTGGAAAGATCTAATTTATTGGTGGCAACAACATATAGAAAATGTCAATCACTTAACAATGCAAGATGTCATATTTGGTATTTACAAAGTAAAAAATGTTCCACTAAATTATTGTATTTTACTTGGAAAATGCTTTATACATCTAATTCATTCAAAATCTCCTGGCAAACAAATTGAGTTCATTGCTTTTAAAAATTTTCTAAGAAACAAACTTCATGCGAAAGAAAATTATCTTTGTTCGAAGAATCAAATGCACATATTTTACGAATTATGGCAGCCAATATTAGTTAACTTATAAACTGTAGTCTTTCAGTATTATATGGATTGTCTTGATTGTTTGAAGATTGCTGATCAATGCTTTCTACCATGTTAAAAACTAAGATACATGTATATTTTAGATCCATGTTAATATTTTAGCTCCATGTCCAAAGTACTCGTATATTGATCTGTTTCCATGCTATTTATCATTTATTCTATTGTGAAACGTTTTGAATTATGTTCTAAAAATATATGTACCATAATTGTTGAGCCAATAAAATATTCACTCACAAAAAAAAAAAAAAAAAAAGAAAAAAAAAAAAAGAATAATATTTAGAAAAATTACTAGTGGAAGACGAAGTTGAGGTTTTAAAAAATCCTAGCTAGGTAATTATAAAACAAAAATAAATATGCTATCAGTGCGTGAAGTTGTTTGCCACTTTGTATTTTGGAGAGGATTTATATAGGCTTTGCCTGTTGCCTAGTCCATTTGATTACTCAATAAAATATGTTTAAATTACACTGGCGTCGGAAGCAAATTGAAAGTGGGGGGGGGGGGGGGGCTAGACTAATCCTCAGAGAAAAAGCGGGGGGGGGGGCTGAACCCTCTATCACGCTATGTTTCTAATGGTTAGGTCTAACTTTGCAAAAAAAGTGCGGGGGGGGGGGGGGGCTAAGCCCCCCCATGCCCCCCCCCCCCCCCCCCCCCCCGGTTCCGACGCCTATGAATTAAGTTGTTTGCCATTTGCACGATTATTTACCGAATTGTTTACAAATTAAAAATGTGACCCAGATATGAGCTGCCGGAAAATCAAAGCAGAAAAAACGAAAGTGTGAAAACAATTAAACCTAACTATGAAAATAAGGTTGTTATTGATCCCTATTTAGTGGATAATTAGTAAATATAATTCATTTAAAAAGATAATGCATCATATCAAATATAAATGGAGCTTTGAATGAAATTACGACTTCAAATAGAACCACGTGTAGTTTTCCTAGTTTCGGTTCATTGCGACAGAAGTATTATTTGGCTGCATATATTGATAGATATACGGGAAAAACAAAGGAAAATGGCAACTACTTATCATCAATTACTATTATAAAGTGTTTTTATGAAAATTCAATATTAAAAGTAACGCAAATGAAAACTGTTCAAGTCCAGTTTTAATTTGACGGGAAAACGGTATGATAAAGATAATCATATTATTTGTTTAAAAGACATATTCCCACAATTGTTTTTCCTTCTTCATTTATAAGTCCATTAACATGTACCTCTAGTATATTTTTGAAATTAATTCGCCTCAAAATATTCGGTCAGAAGTGATAAAGGGCGCTTAATTCGATACTGGGAAACGAATTCGAAACTAGGAAAATGGAGGGGGTGTTGAAATTACTTCCTTTATATTTTCGGAAGTTTGATACTACAGTTTAGAAGGACAAAGAAACGCGATTTGAACATAAAATAAAAACATTTGGAATTCCGATAATAATAGTTGCATGCACGACGAAACCGCACACTGATTCGTTACCGGTAAAATGACTGTACAATATTAAAATTCGCTATACATAAAAAATATTAAATACAATTAGCAAAACATGATTTCTGTTGGAACAAGCCTTAATCAACTTTAACTTACACGAGCATGTTTTGATAAGCTTGTAATTTTTTTTATATTTATTTACATCGATGAATCTTACTAAGACCATTCGGCTTTGTATAAGCGGCACACATAACCTCGGACATCGGGTGAGACCTGCACCTGGCTGAACCTGTCAATCAAACTCTGTGTATTTGTTTTCATTGGATGGTCAAGCGTATCTTTTTTTGTCAATAGCCAATGGAAAAATTAATGACTTCAAGGTAATCGGAATCAGTATTTGTTGAAGCACACAATTTAAATGATAGAAAATTTATTAATTATTTGAACAAAATTAAATGTAAACATAGAAAGAAAACATACTGATCATTTCTATGAATTGCGGGAAGTAAGTTCTTTGGAATCCCGATTATAGATATTTTTACAAGTAATTATTTTAATTATTTAAACCACTGTTAACGGAAAACAAGAAGTCTTAGAAGTAATTAACGCACAGGGATTTGCATACAATGTACACAGTCAAGCAATTAATTATTATGGGAATCTTTACGTATGGTACTTAATTCAAATAGATCATGATAATCTATACACTGTACGCCGTTATACATGTACATGTAAGGAGCGCCAGTAATATATACGAAGATTGAGTCAAAAATTTAAATCATTTTTATTTCTTGTTCTTTTCAATACAATGTTAAATTACTTTGGAAAAAAAATCCCAAATAGTAATTACAACTTTCTTTTTTGTTTTAATCATTTGAATTTTTTCTGAGGTACATGAATATGTACAGAACATATTTATTTACGCGAATGATACGACATAGGAAAAAAATTATCAAATGTTTGTATGACATTGTTTTCTAACGAATGTGACTAATTTAATTTTAAATATTTTTCCACAGTTTCAATGTAAATAACATCAGATTTATTTACTGTTTGTATTTTTACATCGTATTCTCTGAAACCAATAAAAATACTAATGTCAGAAGAAATATCAAATCCCGCCGAATACTGAAAACCCGATTTCAGTTTGTAATCAAACGGATTTTATTTTTGGTATTGACTATTGAGTTACGGTAACATTTTTTCTGGATGATTTTTAAAATTTATTATTTTATGTAGTTAAAGCACCATTCCAATTGTTACTCAATTAACATAACAATTGATGACCCAGGGCTATATATGTTCTGAACTGTGTGCGCTGAAGCGACACAAGATTCTCGGTCGCACGTGGCGATTGAATTAACACAGACTGACCGAATAAACAAACGGGTGGGAAAGTGAAACAAAATGTTACACATAAGAAGAAGCCACCAAAAATGATTTTCGACAGATCTTGATGTCGTTTCGTCAATCAATCAAAGTACTGAAGAACTGACGGGAGTTGATTTTGTCGATGTTTTTTTATTTTAAAATCAATGATATGTTATTTTGCATGACAAGTACATGTATACGTAGTTTCTAATTTGAATTACGCATATTTTATAATATGAATTTTTGAATTTTTTCGACTAGAATGTCGAGAAACCTCCATATGAATCATGTTAAATAATATTTAAAGATAAAATTAATTCAATCAAACTATGTATCAGTGGTAGAAATATTTCTCGAAAATTGTATGGATCCAAGCAATATTGAACTCTAGTCTCGTTCAACCAAACGCTCGGCTGACACCGTAAATCTCCGACAAGGGTTTACGGAGACAGCCGAGCGTCGAGTTGAACGAGACTATGTTGAACTCTGGCGTAGGAATACATACGACTACAAAAAATATTTAAATTGTTCGTACCATTTAAAATCTGACTATTTTTAAGGTATTTGTAAATAAGTTTCCTTGAAAAACAATGCTTTAGCATACATTACATCAAATTCATCAATTATTTTCAAGAACTAAGTCTTGCCAGGAGCAATGATTTGTGCTGAGGTCCAAACACTGTTTCACTTTCGGTTTGTCCGCGTGACTGCATAGGAGAGTTGATTAAAAATCAACTCCCAAAAAAACAAAAATACAGCGCGAGCTCCTGTCAAAGGGGCGGAAGGAGGGGGGGGGGGGGCTACAGCAGCAATGAGTTCGCTTCCACAATGAAACGAACATGTAGAAAAACTACAGAAGTGGTTAATATGTGACAGATAGAATCTAATCTAAAGTTGTTTAAAACTCATGTGAATATTCTTTTTAAATAATCATCGAATGCCTCAACTCAGGACATTCTTTTATCGTGCTAGCACCTACCGCAAACATGTAACATGGAACTTTGATTATAATTTGATTTGATTTTTAAACTACCTTGTACGCTATCGTATACATCAATGCTTAATCAACTGTACAAGTAAAATAAATCTATCTTTTCACCTTAAACCAATGTAATAGTTGAAAACATAATAAAATATAGTTGTGTCCGTGCAAAATATGAAACATGAACGCGTGATAAGGTACATGCAGAAGATCACGAACCGACCGCGGATCACTTGTCCACTCGCGCCGGATCTCCTCAGCCATGTGCGATATATGTGATTATCATTTAAATGTTCAATAGTTAGGGGTTGTTGTTGTTGTTGATTTAAAGCATTATTAGTACAGTTTATAAAATATTTTACATTAACAAACCAACCATTAATTTATGTCTGACGATGTTTCCGATTTGGAGTACTATCGTTCATTAATATTCATTTACACTCAAATTTAATTAAATAAATACAAAATGGACAAACTTTGGTTACATAAAATTAAAACAGTTCTTGTATTTACGGCTATATTAACTCAAACACGTTCATGTGCATGGAAGTGGGCGTCTCGGTGTGCGAATCTTGTGTATTAAATAACCGCTACATGTATGTAGTGCAGCCGTGGCTGAGATCCTCGGCCGTGGGCGAACGATAGATTACGTAAAGGTACAACGCACAGACTCGCACAGCTCAGAACCCAGGAAGCTTTGAAAAGATTGCAGTATAATGACCTTACTCTATCAAATAGAAGTTCTTTATTTTAAACTTAAAACCCACAATTGATCTATGTTTATTATTGATTTAGATTGAAAATGACATTCCTTTATTAATTAACTGAACGATTTCTTAATTGACACCCAATCGTTTAATCCATAAAAAAATATGTGTAATCAAAACGAAAACAATTCTTGAGTTTGCGGATAAATAAACTCATTTATAAGAGACGCAACTCTCGTGTATTAGATAACCGCTGACCGCTAGGTGGTCCAGCCGCTACAATGGTGACCGATTTTCTCGGCCGCGGGCGAGGGAGAGCTTACGTAATGGCACACACACACAGCTCTGATTCAAGGTAGATTTTAAATGCATGGAGTTAATAACTAAAATGTAATTCATATATTTTTTTTAATTCCATATTTTGTGGTTTACTAGAAAAGAAAAACAATGATTTGTTTTCCAAATCCCGTTTTTAAGGATTGTGCATTATAAGAACTTAACAAAAATGACTTAAACGCCTAAAATAAAGCACGTATTCTAAAAAAAAGAATTCTTATGAATTAATGCCGTTTGTATAACCAGCATACTTTCGGCGGTAACTTTATGCCAGTTGTACGCGCAAAGACTTTCGTTAACTTGTCAAATGAAAACATGTACATGTTAACATGTAAAGCTTTTTACACTCATATTACACACATCTCATACAAAATAACATTGTAACGACCTTTATGATATCCCAACAAACAACTTTTCCAGCGACAGCCATATCGAAATCCTAACCGTTTTTGAGTTATTAAGCAAACACTTTTAGGGGCCATTGGCCCTTAATTTAAGGGGCCAGCCCTTTTTTATTGGTGTCAAATGAAAGCCCTTGATATTTTGCACAACTTTTATTCTACATGTCTTAACAAAATATTTTTCGTTTAAAAGATATAAAGGAAAACATGTCTAAATTTTTGCACTTTTTTGAATCCTGTTTTTTGTCCCCCTACCCTCTCCTAAATAAAAAAACGTAATCTAAAAACAAAAACAGATGTGCACAACTACAATGTGTCTGTTATTCAAATTCGTTGGATTCCCATTCCCTGCTATCATAGTCTCGGAGCCTTTGTCTGGAAACAAAAGGCCCTAAAAAAATTTAAAAGGGGAATAACTCTTTAACGGAAAGGGAATTCTAAATTGTATGAATTGCTTAAGATAGTGTTTTGTAAAGTACATTAGCCCTGAAAATTTGAGCAAAAAGCGTTCAGAAATGAGCAAGATATGAAGCCTCAAAGTTCGCGTCTAGGAAACAAAAAAAAAACTAGAGCCGAGCTCGTTGCAAAGCAACGAGTAGGTCTTCCGTCGCAACTTCGTGTCGCGAAAGGATTGTCCATCAGTCTGATTAAAACACCTCCTTCTCCTGACACTTGTCAGAGCCTGACAGACCCTGTTTTGATAAAAGGTCATCTTTACACGACCATTTCTTCCTAACAATTAGAGCTTTAGAAAATTTATTGGAACTCTTCAAATGGAGACAAAATAAAATTAATGCATGCCTGTTTTCTATGTAACCACTAGATTGAGTATTGCACCACTCATTAAACAGATAAAGGCATATCATTGCTAAGAAGGTGTTTATTTAGATTGTATGCAAATGTGGAGGTCAAGTGGAGATAGTCTGTTATTGATACAGGTCTATCAGAACCTGGCGAGTGTAAGGAGAAGGGAAATGGTTTTTAATGATACTGGATTATCAATATGATAATAGTAAGTTCAAGAAATCGAAAACGAGACTCAATTTCAAAGTATTATTTTCATACCAGGCAAGTTCTTCGTTTAACTTACTTCAAGTTTAGGATAACTTTAAAAAGTACATCATTTATGTACATGTATATAATCAATTTAATTATAATAAAAGTGTGGATGTGGTGGTGGGGGAAATGACCCAAAAATCAATTTTCTAAGCGTTAACTTAAGGGAAATTTTGGCTGAGAGAAAGGGGGGCATTGCTCCCACTGGACCATCTAAAAGGTACTGTTAGCAAGCTCACAAATGATATCCCCGCTAAGAAAGAAGTCATTACTCACGTATTTCTCTATCAGAGAATAATGGATGGTTCTTTTTCTTTAGTGAGTCAGACAAGGCAGGGTATATTTACAGGTCACAAGTAATCTTTATGTCAAACTCTAGCTTTTACTCATTTCCATTAATACAATATATGACACATGTTTAATATCACTTTGAACTTACGCAACTGACCCTGGGTCAAGTTCGTGACACATCATCGGTCATCAGGAATCTTTACATGAAATAGAAACTCCCAATGTTTTTCCTTAAATGACTTAGGGACAAATCATTACACACCCTCAGGTCATAAGCAATCTTTGTGTGAAGTAATAAATTCCAAAGTGGACCGGAAACAAATTTTGCACTTTTCCTGCCAGTGACCTTTACTTTGTCCAAATGACCTTGGGTTTAGGTCATGACGCTTTGTCAGGTAATGAGTAATATTTGTATGAAGTAAGAACACTTCCAATGTTTCTCCATCAGAAAGATATAGACCGGACACGACGTACGGACGGACAAGGTGATTTTTATTTACCCCCCCCCCCTGAATTTATTTTCGTGGAGTATAAAAATCCTTTTCGCCCGTTTTGTGCGGCACAAAAAAAGACCTATATTTTCAATTATTTCTATTATATCACATATAAATATACATGTAAATGTATGATTTGTATGCACATTTGAGTTCTTCTCATCATTGTCGGAAAGGATAAGAAACCCTTGGGGTCCAATAATGTCTTTTCATGGGCATTTGTCAATTTGCATCACTAAATGATTTCCAAGCGGTAAGCTATCAAAGCTTTTGAGATGTTACATGTAGATATTGAATTTCTATATATCTAAATTTAAGGTTAGGAAAAAAAAACACTTTTTCATACAGTAAAAAAAAATCTAAAATAGCTTTATGTACGCGTACACATAAATAAGAAGATGTAGCAAAAGCTATAAAGACTTTATTTCTTCTGTTCTAGACTTTTTCAGAGTTAACAAACTACAAATTAACAATCTCCCATTTTGACAAGCTAGATTAAAAATAAAATATTCAGCTGAGTTTTAGGTCACTTAATCTGCATTACAACCTCATACTACACAACTTCAATGATTTTTTTTTCAATGTGCATATAACAATAAGTAAAATCCCCAAGAACAAATATCTATCGCAATTAAATGCATACATTTTTGGGAGGCAGAAAAGTCGCTATATTATAGTCTGCAAGTCAATTGAACTACTACAATTATTTCAAAGAAATAAGAAACTGTTGGCACTTACAGTACTCTATATCATTACTTCTAATCCTGAGAACAAATTTTATTTAATCTTTGACTTAAAACTGTTAACTTATAAAACCAGAGACATAAATAACTTATTAAGTTATTAATGTCTCTGATAATATATATTTTATTCTGTTCATAACTATAGAAGTTTAGCGTGTTCAACAGGTTAATTTTTTATCCACATTCTCAGATTGCGATATCGCACCTTTAATGTGAGGTTGATTGACATCGAATATTTAGACACTTATTGTTTAACAATTGACCGCTGCAGTGAAAGCATCCTTCCAAATGTTACTCAATTATTTATCAATTGCTGATCTGCAGCCCGGGGGCAATATTCTGATCGCTGACGCGACACGAGATTTTCGGTCGCACGTGGAGCGGATTGACTTAGCATAGACTGACCAAATAAACACACGGGTGGGAAAGTTACATACATTGAGGAGAAAAATGTACACATGTTAAGTAGTAGCCAAAAATAGGTCTTCGCCACATTTTGAAAAAAAATAAAGCCCTTGCACTGTGATCATGAAACCGATAAAATCTAAACAAATCTTGTTTAAGAACTCATGTGAACATTCTAAAAATAATCACTAAATCCCTCAATTCTGGACAATTCTTTTATCGTGTCAGCCTCTACAGCCAATCGCAACTTCTCGGGCCTTTCCGGCAAGCTCGGAAAAACACTTCGAATGTTTTACCTAGGCGTCCATGACAACCCCCCTTTTTTATAAAACTTGATATAATTACAACACATTTTATGATCTGTTGAGATGTGAGCTATACTTCATTAAAGGTATCAATATACACTAAAATATAACACAGAAACGACATACAAGACTTCTTGCCGATACTTATTTTAATGGGAAGCGACTCCATTTTGTATAAAATTCTAACATCCGGTGATGTTAATACATTCGAGGTGTATTTTCAAACTTGCCGGAAAGGCCAGAGAAGTTGCAATTGCCTCTACCGCATGTGTTAATTTGATATTTGATTTTTTTTTATCCTGCCTTGAACGCTTGGGGACTGTTTCATTTTCTATATTCGGCTAAATAATGCTTCCAATTTTGAGCTTTCTCTCTCTCTCTCTCTCTCTCTCTCTCTCTCTCTCTCTCTCTCTCTCTCTCTCTCTCTCTCTCTCTCTCTCTCTCTCTCATTTTATGTGCAACCTTATAAAGATGTCAACTACTTTTTACGATAGCTATAAAACCTCTCAGCAGTATTTAGTGGAAATATTCGTGGGTAAATAAAAAAATCTTAAATTGAAACACAAGTCAATCTTACATGTACCGGTCAAAATCTCGAATAAACAAATAGTTGGAATCGTACAAAATATCAATAAACATGCACGTGTGATAAAGTACATGTAGAAGAACACGAAGCTACCGCGGATCACTTGTCCACTCGCGCGGGATCTCCTTGGCTATGTTCTAGGGGTGATCATCATTTTAAGGTTTAATCTTTGTGGTTTTTCGTTGTTTATCTATAACATTATTAGTACATGTATAGTTTTTAGAACATTTTAGAATTACAAATTCACTATTGATTTATGTCTGATGATGTTTCTGATTTGGAATAATATCGCCTATATCAATTTTTAGAGGGGCTTCTCAATTCACATTCTAATGTTTAATTAAATAAATTGAAGGTGAACAAACTTTAAGAACATAAAATTGAAACATTTCTTGTATATATATCTTGTTATTAGATAACCGCTTCCCTCTAGGTAGTGCAGCCGCGACCGATTTCCTCGGCCGACTTACGTAAAGGTAAAACACACATAGAGAGCTCAGAACCCAGGAAGATTTACAATGTTTGCAGTATGATTACTAAACTCTAATTAATATAAGTTTTTTCCCCCTTTAATCCCACAGTTGATCTTTCTGTCTGACACTGCTTCAGTTCGAGAATAGCATTGCTTTTATGATTAAACAGAACGATTTCTTATTGACACTCTATCGTTTAATTCAAATTAAGAATAGTAAGCTTTAATGGCATTGTGTACGATTCTTGTGTTTGCGGCTAAATAAAATCACATATGACAGACGCGATCCTTGTGTATTAGATAACCGCTGACCGCTAGGTAGTCCATCCGCGACCTTGGCGATCGATTTTCTCGGCCGCGGGCGAGATGGGTTATGTAATGACGCACACAACAAAGAATTTAGGTCGATTTGAAATGCTTGCAGTAAAATGACTCAAATCTATTTCATGGAAGTTATTTTTTTTTAAATCTAGTTTATGTATCTCACTAGATAAGAACAAGAACGTTTATATTTTCTCGTTTTTGTTTTTCTTAACGGTTGTCCACTATAGGACCTAAACAGAGGTGACTCAAAAAAAAAGGCTGTAAGAAAAACATGTACACGTATACTTTTTAGAAACTTTTTCAAATGAATCAAAGCATCCCGTATATGCTGGTACACTTTCAGCTGTTAATTTATGTACGTTATGCGCACGAAGACGATTCGCTTACTTGTCAAATGAATACAGGTACATGTTAACAAGACAAGCTTTTTACACTCATATTTCGCATTACCGGTACAAAATAATTTTGTAACGACATTGATAACACAATAATGAACAACTTTTCTATCGACAGCTATAGCGAAATATTAACCATTTTTGAGTTATAAAGCGAAGACTTTTAAGGGCTCTAGACCCCTAATTTAAGGGGCCAACCCTTTTTCAATGGTGTCAGGTGAAAGCCCTTGATATTTTGCAGATATTTTGTTCTATATGTGTTTAGAGAAAATTTTAAACTAAAGAGCTACATAACAAAAACACACCCAAAAATCAGCATTTTTTGAAACACAAATTCAAATTAATTTTTTGAAACTTTAAAGGAGGAAAATTGTAAAAACAAAACTCGGAGGACAACGTTCAAACTCTCTATTTTTAAGATTTGTGACTTTGTAACACATGCTGTGAGCGGTTTCAGAGCCTTTGCGTGCACAAGAATGCCTATATTTTTGGGAAAAAGGGGAATAACTCGGTACCGGAAGTGTCGATTTCAACGATTTTCATTAGATATTGAGAAATAGTAACTACAAATAAGCTCTGAAAATTTGAACTTTATAGGACAACAAACAAGCAAGATATTTGAGTTTTAAAAAACGTCTAGAAGAAAAAAAAGAATAAAAAGAATTACCAACAGAATCAGTACAAGGTCTTCCGTTGAAAACGGAAGACCTTAAAAAGAAAAATAAGAAAAATCTTAACCCGCACAATAATAGAAAGATCTTCCGTTGGAAACGGAAGACCTTAATTATGGCGTGTATCGCTTTAAGTTACAAGATTCATGACGTGGACCTTTATAAATATTTAATTTTCATCTATACATTTACATATACATATACAACATGATAACTTTTAAAGGTATGTGTGGTGCTTATGAACTCTTTCGTTGTTGAGCCACCTTTTTGTCAAAATTTATTCGTGAAACACATACTTGAAAAGGTATACGTTACTTTCAGTTCGCAGAAAAAAAAATTTCTACAAATAACAAAAATATATAAATAATAATAAGAATAAATAATAATAAAGATAATAATTATAATAAATGTATTATTACAAATAATGAAATCAACAAAAATTGTCATGGATTTTATCCTTTTATCAATATGGCAATCTATATTTAGATTTGTTGATGTAATTGTTAGTTGGAAGGAATAGACTCTCTTTGCCCAAATGCAAGCCATACTATAAATAATAGGAGTGACGGAGCTCACAAACATATACTGAAGAATAAAGTTGTAGGCCCTTTTTCGGGATATTTGCACTTTCACACAACCGCGTACAACACATCTGGTCCTAGCTGGGGTTGGAACCTTGTCCCCGAAGTTAATTCCAGATCCTGATTTCTTTTAACGCAAAGACATTCAATCGTTATTTACTGTTTTTTCTGTCGGTATTAAATGATTTGATATGAATCAAATCCAGTGCATTACCCAAAGGTTGAGAACATGTTATGTTGTTAGTTGTAATCCTTTCCTTTTAAGTGCATCATGCTGTCTTTTTAATCCCCATCGGAAATCGTATTGCGTTTTATTTCGATTTCATATTCCAAAACTACAACAGAAAACTTTAATGAAAAAGCAATTAAAATTGAATAAGTGATCCCCATTGTCTAAATTCTAAAAAAAGAATAAAGCTGTGTTTATGTATGAGTCTTGTATAGACGAACAACACCAATATGTGATTTCAAGCTGAAGTTCACACCTTTCAAGACATATAGATATTCGTTCACGTTGAATCGCATAAATTTGATTGAGAAGGGTTTTTTTGTAATGTTTAACAGTCAACACATATGTCAGATTTTTTTTTAAATTGCACAGAAATTGGTCAGAAATACATGCTATCATTTGATATTATTCCGAAAAGCACAACACAGCATGTTTGATCAAAAAGAATTCTTACCTCTTATAGGTACATCAGATTGTGCCAGGAAACCAAATTGTTGAGTTAGTTGTTTTGTGTCGATTTTTGGAAACGAAAAGCTTGGTAAGGTAACGACGAATTTTGGTGGCATTTCCCTAAATTCTGCATTTCTGGATTTGTACTTACAAAGAAGACTGACATCATTGCTATCCTTTAATTTTTTGAGATCACCAATAGTCTGTGACATTTCTGAAATGCTGCGATTTATTTCATCTTCTTGCTTTTGAAGAAAAACTATGTGTTCCGATTCCGTTTTTACAATACCAGATTTCAGTTCTTTTATGATGTTGTCTATTTCTCTGCGCCAGTCTTCTTCCCGATCATTGATAGCTGATATCAATTTCTCGGAGTTTCTTTTCAAATTAGCCCTCTGAACTAGAAAAGATGATGCAATCTCTTGGTAACATGGATAAATAAATTTTCCTAGCTCTTCTAAATCTGCTCGTAAGGCTTTATTTTTTCTTTCAAAAAACTTTGCAATGTCTACCACATCGTGAATCTTATGTTTTTGGGAAGAAACACATTGTACACAAACAGGAAAGTCACATTGTTCACAATGGAGTTCGCATAGTCTTGCGAGATGAATGTGGCATTCAGGATAACTAATTTTACGAATCGATTGTCGCTGTTTCATTGGAATCACTATGTGAAATTTGGATTCATCCAATAGATGTTCCCCGACACAGGCCTTACAGAGGTGGATATGGCAAATTTCACAGAAAAGTGGAGGAGCAGGTGTTTCACACATTTCACAACGAATGACATCCTGGAGAGCGTAATCTGGGTCCATGATTTAGGAACTTTTTGCAAGATCTGAAGAAAATGAGCACAAGATGGACAATATCGTATTAAATTATCGTTGTTATACCGGTACTTTTACACTAAATGAAGGCCCAGTAATTAATACTTTATATTTTAATATAATGCAATGACCTTTATTTGTTTTGTTGCAACTGACTGAAAAATAGTACAAACTTTGTAATTTTATTTCAATTTAGGGAGCAGGTGTAAAGTGCGTCGTATCTTTTTTTTAGATTATGTTCTTAATGTCAAGTCTCAATATAACTTTTATCCTTTAATGATCTCAAATTCGAAATGGCATTACCTCTGTATTGCCTTTAGTACTTGTTTGAGTTCTAATTGTTGATATAAGGCAAACTCTTCAGATATAGGACTTAGATACACGTGGGTGTTTTTAAATAAAGACTCGTATTTTTATTCTAATTATAGAAGTGTTAATTGTAGCAAGATGATCGTTATGGTTGGGTTGTAATATAATCCAACGAAGCGCAAGCGGCTTTTTGATATATTTGATCACGCCCCGGCAATAATTATTACCTCATAATATTCAAAGAATTATATGATTATTTCTTTTTATACAATAACTTATTAACACGTTGTCGTTAATACATTTTTCTGCTATTGCAAACGAAACGCAGAAAAATATAAGTATTTTTTACATTAAGGTAGAACGATTATCAGATTACATGTATATTTTAAAAGATCACACAAAAATAAAACTATAAAGTATGAAATATATGTTAATACAGACTTTTTTCTAACGGAAATTCATCTAGAATATAATTTATTTTAAATGCATGTACATGCAACAAACGTTTCTCAAGTAACAAGATCTGAATGTGAAATGTTTCAGTTGATTATCGCACACAGCACCTGACGTTTATTTATCTCTTGATAAAATAACATAATTTATATTACCTTCTACCTAATAATCTACAAAGTACACAGCGACGCCATCTTCGATTATTTAAAATTGTTACATTATTCCACCTTTACCATTGCTTACATTAGCCAGTTATCGCATATCTAAGACAATAAGTAGATGCAGTTTAAGGGGTT
The DNA here is from genome assembly GCF_963853765.1 of Magallana gigas. Taxonomy (NCBI): domain Eukaryota; kingdom Metazoa; phylum Mollusca; class Bivalvia; order Ostreida; family Ostreidae; genus Magallana; species Magallana gigas. The sequence goes on from NC_088862.1 coordinate 15,495,878, forward strand.
TATTTTTGTTAATTAATGGCAGGTGTAATGCGCCGTTTTAGTTGACTCGATAGTAAGCTTATAATTAGATGTTAAAGACGGAGAGAACCGCAATTAATTTTACCGATGAAAGCGAAATTTTTTTAATAAATCCAAAATAGCGGTAATGTATACCTTGTGCATCATTAGGCAAAGGATTAATTTTTTTTTATTATAAAAAAAATAACTAACGTCAAGTGCCTGTGTTGCCGCCCTACTTTTCTATCCTATTCATAAAAAATTCTGGTTGTCTGCCAATCAATTTCACATGAGAGTCAAATTTCGAAGTCAAATTGTATAACTAAATCAAAGAAAACATTACAAGATCTGTCCAGCTTTTAAAAACAGATTTTAACGTTTAAACAAGTATGAAATACCTATATGAATTCAACTTACACTGTACAAACCTTGTTATTTCAATATGGCGATTCCAGGTAGGTACGCGTCTTGGTCTAGAAAGATCTATCTAGTAAGATAACATCGACATTGAGGTACATGTAGAAACAAGCAACTATGTACAAGTTGATATACAATCGCTGAAATTGGATACCAGTGTTGCAGTGTATGCTCGTAGCTCTAAAGCGATTTTCACTCTAGAATTATCGATAAAGTGTAGGTTTTTTACTGCACCTAAAACACAGGTAGTGTCCTTTCCGATATTATATATTTCATTTTATCAAATAAGAAATACAAAATGATTACTTTAAAGTAGTCATGGTGTATATTTTATTTGATAAAATGATATATATCGGAAAGGACAGATATATTTATTACAGTCTATGTGTGTTTAATTAAATATATATGAGTTAATTTGTTTTGTGTAGAATATTGATAGAGGAATATTTAGTCATAGTTTGTATAATAAAGTAGACTAGTAATTTGGTTTTATTGATCTCAATATTTTGTTCAGGTTTACGGTTTATAGCAATGAACACATTTATTTTCTTTTTCTTTTAACTCAAAATTCAATTTCCAAAAGAGTCTTAGAACAAAGAATCTGAATTTTGATTGGCTGAAATAGACCAGGTCTCCGATTAAGGTAGCGTACCATACCTCGGTTATTCTGATCGGAGACCTGTATCGATAAAGTCATAATTATTTTCTGAAGGCTTCCCTGCTTCTACTTCCAGTGCAATTGTCTCAAATCTTTTTAGACTGGACATAGCTAAACGGGTGCTCCCACTGCAAGCGAGTAAATCATTCCCCATTCTCATATCGACGACGAAGCTGTCACGATAGTAGAATCATAAATATTTTTCAAGGTAATATCAAATCGTATAATTCTAAATAAATCTCTGAATGATGTTCTGATCTTTTTAATACCTTTTTTTGTAAATCAACAAGCTATAACAATATAAAAAAATTGATCGCCATTAGAGTGCTTACATGTCATCAGATGTCTCGATCTGAAAATTAGACAATTATTTCAATTATTGACTTCTCTAATACAACCATATTTATCGCCACATATATTGAAAAGACTTCCTGTCTAAGTGTTATATGCGTTGACGAGTGGTAACGCGTTGGTCTTTATGATTTTGCGGTCACTGGATCGCTTTCACCTACATGTAGTAGTAAATGTTTTTTTCTTTTCATTTTAAGCATGAACTGAATAGTGATTTTAAATTATATGTATCTAATCTACTGGGTATTCTAAAACTCTTTTGTTTAATTCTGAGTATAAGCACAACCAATATACTAATATCTTTTCAATGATACTTTACTCTAATTTTAATTATATTTATTCTTTTTTACTGGGAGTTATCAACTGTCTTTATACACGCAGTTCTAAACATTTATTTCTCGATGCAGGTTTCCTGAAATTATGACAATTCATTCATTATAGATACCATTATAACATCAATACATAGGTATTGTGACATGTAACTGTATCTATTTTTAGTAAGAGTTACTTTCCGTTCAAACACGAATGAAGGCGAAATGATGAGAACAAGACAGATACAGATATAAAAGTTTGATGCACTTTTACATATTTAATTAAGTTACAAGATTCATGTAATGTTCAGTTATAAACCCTTACATGTAAGTACAAAATACTTACTTTAACTGATATGTTAAGTACACATAAATGTATATGTTTTCTTTGGTCTTTGAGCCATCTTTTTGTCAAATATGTACGTAAAACGTCCTTGTAAAAGTATACCTTACTTTCAGAATACAGCAAAATAATTATTGTAATAGTTGCAAATATTGAAATCTACAAAAAAAATAAACATTGTCATATGATTTTATCCCCTTATCAAAACGGCAATAAATGTTTGATGTAATTGTCAGAAGGAGTTGACTCTATATATCTGTTCAAATGCTGAGTTATGCCTGATTACTAGTACTCACCACAACTTCACAGTCATTTCTATATCTTTATTTCACAAATAAATTCAATGTAACAAGATAAGAAATATGCATTTGGTATTAAATCAGAAACATCGTGTAAACTGTTTTCCCAAGGAACCAGAATAACACACATCATTCGTTTTTTGATTTTGAGATTTGAAAATTCCATGTCTTCTCTGTAGAACATGCCAATTTTCCTTCAAAGCTTCAGAAGCTCATCGTCGTCATCATCTTCATAACGTCGCTCTTTTTCTGTTGCATAATACCTTTCCTCATTTGACCATTTCTTACTGTGTTCAGGATTGATGAGTTCGTCGTGTAGCGATAGTATTTCTGAGTGAAGAGTGTAGAGGGGACTTTAACGTATAGTCGCTTTTTCTTTTTTATTGGAGAGTGCTGACAGAGAACCAAAGTGTTTAAATAAATGCTTTTTGTCGATTCTTTGAAAAGATAAGCTAGGTAGGTAAACTATGAATTTGGGTGGGAGTCTTCTAAATTCTGCGTTTCTGGATTTGTACTTAGAAAGAGGACAGGCATCATTTGAATCCAGTACTTTCTTAAGCTCACTTATCCTTTCTGTAAATTCTGTAAGGGTGTTGTTTATCTTATCCTCTCCTTTTTTGAGGACAGTCAGATGACTGAGTTCTGTATTTTCAGTATCAGTTTTCGATTTACTGACAACGTCGTCAATTTCTCTGTGCCAGTCTTCTCTGCTTTTCTTGAGATATGTTATCAATTGGTCGGTGCTTCTTTTAAAATCGGTCTTTTGATCCAAGGTATTTTTCTTTCTTTCCAAAAGAAATCTACTGCATCGTGAGCCTCATGTGTCTTAGAGAAAACGCATTGAACACAAATAGGAATGTCACTTTGTTCACAATGGAGTTCGCATAGTTTTGAAGTATGTTCTGGGCATTTAGAATACATTAGAAGAGATTGTCGGTGTTTGACTGGTACCCCTATGTGAAGTTTAGATTCATTTCATACATGGTCCCCCACACAGGTCTTACAGAGGATAATGTGGCAGATGTCACAGTAAAGTGGAAGAACAGGTGTTTCACACAAGTGACAACGTACGACATCTTGAGCGCTGTTACATGGGTCCATGACTTTGAAACCTTAGCTATTAGCAAAAAAGGTGTCAAATCTGAAGAAAAAACTCACAAGATTAAACAGTGTTACACTGTATGGATTTTATATGATATATTTATTTTCAACATAAAGCGAATTGGATCATTTTAAAGATTAATTTTACTCTTTATTACATCAATTTACATACAAAAACAATTGTCTCATTTATAATCATTTAAAAGTTTTATGCGCAAAATTCACTGAACATTATGATTAAAATCAGAACTACAGACCCTCACTAATCCAACATGCCGTCTGTAGATATCTTCTCTTTCTTGTTCTTGGCACTGTTTTAGATCATGTGGTTTATTTAAGATTAAGAGTTTCTGGACAGTAGAAACATTAATACCCATTAACAAATGCCAGACATCCCTGGTTATAGGACATACAGCTTGCAACAACAATATGAATATAACAAAGCTCGTGTATTTAGGAACAGATGTGTCAATAGTTTCACCGTGTTTTCAAACACGGAAGTTTTAACATACTGTTCTCACTTTAAATTGTTTTTTAATCTATAAACCATTTTGGATTTATATACCTTATTAGCAAAATAAGAAATAATTGTATTAAAAATGTTATGTGAATGTGTTTCTACATATAAACGGCGTACAACATGTTACCATTGAACAGCAGATTCAATTGCAAAGCAGTGTTCAAATAATGCCAAACGCGTTTGGCGTAATTGCAGTAATAAAAGGTGTCTAAATATCTTCATTGGCGATGCCACAATAGACACATTTTGGATTTTTTTATGAAAAGAATTGTTACACAGAATAATGGTGACGATATATCGACGACCTTAGATATTCTACAAATATACGTACCTATATGATTCATTTTTCATTCTTTGTGCCAGTTACTGTGCAAGTTTTGGATGTTTATTATCATTTGAATGTTAATTATGATTACTTGTAATGACAATGATACCAAAACATTTCTTACACAATATTTTAATGCTTTACATTCAGTCGTTATTCACAGCTTCTTCTATTGGTGTTAAATTAAATCCAGTGCTTTACCAAAATGTTGAGAAATTACCGGTACATAATGTTGGTAGTTGTAGCCAAAATGTTTTCTGCTGTGCATCATGCTATGTTTTAAATCATCTTCTTAAACTACAACAAAAAGGTCTGATAGAAAATCAATGAGAATTGAATTAGCTTTTCCCCATTGTCTAAATACTAAGAAAGGATAAAACTAAGTTTATGTTTGTTTTTGATTAAATTAGCACCCCCCCCCCCTCCCCACTTTTCCCACAGTCGGACAAATTGTGTAAAATGCAAACCCCAAACAACAATTGATTTAGAAAGATTACGTGATGTTAGTTGACTAGTTTCATATGTTGCTTGATGTTTCGTACACTGTACAGATGTAATCGATCTATTTAAGCAATATAATGTTTTCTTAAAAGGTTCATGACGTTATGAAGGTTTCAACCATTGTAGAAAAAATACAAAAACCCGCTCCAACGGATAATGCAATTTTCTTTAAAAAAAAATTGCTGCTTTCATAGCCCATGTAAACTATCAAAAATACATTTTACCGATTACAGATTACAGTTAAACTGGATGTTCGTCATTTAATCTCATTTTGATTAAAATGTTTGAAAAAATAATAAAATTGCTTATTGTCAATCAATAAAGAGCAATTTTCAAATATACATGTATATCATGGAATCTTGTTTGGACTTACGGCATTAGTTCTCAATCTTCGATTAGTCACAAAAAAATTATGAATCAAGTTTTAAATATTTCAAGAAATTTCTATGTTCATATGCCTAAAATAGATAAATTAGATTTGGAAAGGGGTTTTGTTATAAGTAGCTGTGTCAACGCAAAGTTAACACACATTAAATATTACAGCAGAATATTTCTGCCTTCTGATTTCAATGTATTTTTCAATAGAATCTGTTGAAATGAAAGCAAATAATGTAAACATGTCCGTGGGGAAATGCAAAGCAACACTTTAACCAGATAAGAAAATGGAATTTATTTTTAGAACTTATCAAATATCGCCAACATATGACCTGTTTTGATTACTTGTATTGCTTTGGAATGACACAGTTGATACAACCGAATCAAGCGACTGTGTACTTTCTAAGGAATATAGTCTTTGTCTGGTATCACGAGATTAAGTGTACAGTTGTTCTTCTGTTTTATGGAGAGGGCTGTTAGAGAACCAAGCTGATGACTACAAGTTGTTGTTCTGTGTCGAATCTTTTAGAAGAGAAGCTTGGTAAGGTAACAATGGGTTTTGGGGTCTTCTAAATTCTGCAGGTCAGGATTTGTACTGTATAAGAAGGCTGACATTATTTGAGTCCTTTAATTTTTTTAGCTCACCAAAAGTATGTGTAATTTCTGAAATGGTACGATTTATTTCATCTCCTTGCTTTTTAATGAAACCAACATGTTTGGATCCTGTTTTTTTATATAAAATTTCAGAGTTCTGATTACTAGCATGTTGTCTATTCCTTTTTGTCAGGTTTCTCTTCGCTCATTGATTGACGATATCAATTTTTCAGTGTTTGTATTCAGATCAGCCATTTAACTGCTACATATGTAATAATTATGCGATCTGTTGATAAAGAGGATAAATGAATTTTCCCAGCTCTTCTAAATTTGCTTGTAGTGCTTGATTCTTTCTCTCTAAAAACTTTGAAAAGTATACAACATCGTAAGCCTTGTATTTCTTGAAAGAAACACAACTCGAAAGAGTCACATATACAAGAAATTCAAAATATGAAATGAAATATCGAACAAGGCGTTGGCAGATATTCAACAGGCTTCTCCTTTAAGATCAGATGATTGACTTAAATGATTTAACCAGATATATAGAGGCTTTTGCATTAACTGGTTTGACTAGTAATTGATTTGTTGCATGAGTTCTGAGTTCATTCTGTCAGCATTTGCAACTGTTCAAACATATCCTTACGAACACGTCCAAATAGGTAATATACGGCAACGTATAATCGCTTCCTTGTTGTGCAAAACAAAATAAGTGTTATCTGCCTTTAAAATGTATATAATATCAAAACCATATCAATTTTTACAAGGAATAAGAACACTTTGGATGATTTAACCGCTTAAATCAAGGTTTGATGACTTTAATAAAAATTATAATAACCAATTTACTTTATAAATTTGTCGCATTTATAAAGATGCCTAAAACTGTTCTTTCAATTCTTTTTAATAATAAGTAATCATATTGATATGATACTTTTTGTCAGGCTTTAGTATCTATATTTTGATGACTTCAGCCCATAGATGCTCTTGGGCTTAAGTAATTTGTGTTGGGATACATATCCTTAAATTCAGGTAACAATTAGAGATTTGGTTACGAACAAAGTTACCGACTGAAGCCAAACAAATTGTATTATATCAACATGCTCAATTCTCATTACAAAAGTTGAGAGAGTATTTGATCGCATTTGTATAATTACGAAAAATGTTTATTGCCAAAGCTTGATATGAGAGGTTGTTCTTTCTGTGTCGCATTCTTGTCGACAATATATACTAAAGTGAACGTACATTTAATCACTTATAATAGATTATGAATTAAAAGGTTTAGAATTATAGATAAATACAAACAGTTTAATGTTTTGTTTCATGTCATAAATGAAGGGATTGGTTGCAGAAAAAAACTTATCGCGGTCTTTACTCGTATTTATTACGCAATGCAAGCAACTTTTAATATGTTTTTTACGCTGCGACCATGGGGTGAGCTCAGCATATGATTGAATATATGTATAAATGTATCATTATTAATATGATAAATTAAATAAGAAGATATTAAGAAAACATTGTTTTACAAATGAATGCAAAAAAAAGTAAGTGAATTTGAGTTCATAAAAATACATAATACCCTCTTTTTTAAAAATCCTTATTCATAATTTTAGCAATACCACGAGTTTTTATTGATTTATGAGTAAAACTAGTTAAATTTCGGATACAATGTTGTTGAAAAATTAAGATTTTAACCTAATGTTCCATGCAGAGATTTTTTTCGTTTTTAAAAGTGATTGTAACGTCAGTTCTCTCTGAGAAAGTCCCCTGAGAAAGATATGTCATGAGTAACAGGAATTTGCATAATTCACCGGAATCCTCTCATTGTTTTGACAGTGAACATTCAAATGAGTGCAAGTTGTAATTGTTTCTTATCTCTGAAGAAATGCCCCCTTTCGTTAGTTTTTACAAGATTTTCAGAAGATTTTGGTAATGCCGGCAGATTTCGGTTATTCAATTTACAGTCATTTCAAATAGAGTTTCTTCCCCTTATTTTAGGTAATCGTTACAACCTAGTTCACGTCGGTTTAGTGTGGCTCTTAAAAACTCCACTGAGAATACAAATTACGAGTATTATCTTGTTCTATTACATTAAAAGCATGAAAGAATCTTACGAAGCTACGTAAACCGTATATCCGGGTTTTTCGCGTGTTACAAAATTTGTGAAAAACTTCCTTAATTTGCGTCAGCTTGTTTGCGATTTTAAAGTTTCCTCTAGCAAACAATATCAGATATAATTTTTGCATTTAAATAGAGAGATCGCGTAAAGAAGCGAAAATAAGATTACAGCGAAAATTATCGGATATAAGATATATATTTAAATTTGTTTCACAACAGTTATGAATAATCAAAGAATTCACAACAATTATTAGGCTTCTTTTCAACTTTAGAATTTACTAACTAAAACATTCACATAAACTGAGTATGTCTGATATCAATAGATATAATAAGATCAAATGACGTAAGTATGGTTCCACCTTTTTTTAAGCTTGATAATTATATCACACACGAAATAAAACTTAGTCGATGTCTTATTCTCAAATTCGTTAAAATCACGTTAATGCATATAATGATGAACATCATATCTAGATTTTAATGTACTGGGGTTTCATCAATATTCTTTGAATACCAATTTTCGTGGATTTCGTTATTCAGTTGATCCATGAAATTAAGTGTACATTGAAGTGCAATTTTTAATAACATTTTGTATTGATAAGACCACTGGCCACGAATTCACGTTTCCCTGAAACTGTGATTTTCACTTTATCCACGGAAATTGATACCCTTGAATATTAATAAAACTACAGTATTTACTTCTGTATTAAAATATGATACAAGTGGTTACACTTTATCAATAAATTGAAAACATTTGGGAAGTTTGGTTACACTTTATCAATAAATTGAAAACAGTCGGGTAGGTTGATCTTCTTTCTGCTGCCAGATATCCTTTGATAACCAATAAATAACAGAACGACTCTGAAGAAATCTACTCGTGTTCAAAATAGTTCTACATCTGTAAATCTTATTATCAGCACCATCTACTGCCTTATATTAAATACTGTGGTTTCATTAATATTTGTTGGTATCAATTTTCGTGGGTTTAATGATATTAACAGTTTCAAGGACACGTAAATTCGTTGTTCATGATCCTATCAATACAAAATTCAAGTAGAAATTGCACTTCAATAAACATTAAATTTCGTGGATCGACCTCACAACGAAATCCACGAAAATTGGTATTCAACGAATATTGATGAAACCACAGTATTACATTTCACTTTTTAAAGCTCTAAGCATAGTGTACGTAGCGCGTTTTTGTCGCCAGATTTCTAAACCTACTTCCACTTTCGTTTTTGCGTTTCCAGAACACCGAATGCTAGCGAAAATCTTGATTGAGCCTGGATCAGTCATACTCTGGAGAACTCATAACAATGCAATAGGGAGAACTTTATATCTTCAAGTTATCTTACATGCAGATACATTTTTTTCTAGCAGTTTTAGATTGGCAATAAGTTTCATTTAATGCATATCATTATTATATGTCGGATACTAGTGTTTCAAAATATATCTTGATGATTTTTTTCGAATTTGAATTTGAAGAAAAAAAATTTATTTGGTATACAGTAAGCTGTGTTTTATGTGTTTATTAGCAATTGGAATAATTCTACGATATGAGTAAGGTTTTTTTGGTGATTTAAACGGTATAGTCTTGAAATTCCTGGCTTGCCGTTACCAAGTGTTTAAAATCTTATATAAAATATTATTATTTCTCCTTCTATCCGAACGGAAAAATCAAAGTGTCAGTGAGCCCATATTTATCAAAAGTGTTAATTATTGTAAAACACATAACATTAGCTGAAGAATATAACGAATTAAATCATTCACGAATAGGTTTATTCATGAAACATCATACATGTACATCCACACCCTGCTCTCACACACGCAGATATCAGCAGCATGGCTATTTTCCCGTGCTTAATTCCCGGATGATACTCTCAAACAATACACACAAAGAAACATAACTCTTACTCACATCATACTCATACATTCATACACAATCAGTTATTTCCCTTAAATCATATAAATATAGTACATTAGCCCTACATTAGCCCTTTTAAACAATGCGATCACCTGTTACAGTCAGTTCATGTATATCTTTCACAACATAGCATAGCATTGAAATTCCCTAGCATAGCATTGGAATATCATACCATAGCAAACAATCTCAGGGATTCTCATTCGTCATATCATACCATATCAAAACATACAACATGATTTTAACTCGGTTTAAAATGCCTCTATTTCAAAGAATAATTGTTCATATTGCAGATTAATGGTAAACTTTGGCTTCTTATCATTTTACATAGCATAAAATTGTTAAAGATATGAATGAAATGACTGTATTGGTACTATTGATTTGATATCGGCATTGAGCACAAGACCTTCGTTTACCCACAATATGTCGACCTAATACGTAATTTATCAACACCATTTTTTATATATAAATTGTATAATTTCTTATTTAACATATTTAGACTAACATTTTTTCCGCGATAATTTGTGCTACTTTTTATTAACCTTACTGTATGCAACATTTCACGAAACATTGTCTATCAGTTTGCCTGGATCTATAACTTGATTATGATTCACAACAATGATAGATTTTTGAAATTGCTTAAACGACGCTTTATCGGAGGCAAATCGCAATCGCAGCTTCTCCCGCATTTCACGCAGAGCTCATATGCATTGCAGGTGTCACTACAGTAATACTTTTTACTGTATATCCCTACCAAAAAAAGCTCATCTTTAGATACAATTTATGAATTTAAAACGAATTTCTGGGGAAAATCCACTTGAAATCTTTTTTTTTAAAAACAATTTATTTACAATCAAGTGGCAAAATCACAGGTGCATTCAGCAAGGCATTAAGTTTGTTTATGTCAAAGTGACACATGTGCTTGAAAATCATTATAACAACGAAAGCATTATTACAAAACTTGGACACATCTTGCACATAGTTTTTCATCTCATAAAAAGATCAGCAAGTGGAAACAGCCCAAAGTTCAAACGAGAAATTCTGAATTTTTTTGCCTTAGCCATATCTTTAAGTATACATACGCCGAGACACTGTTGCGACACCTGCATAAAATCCCATTTCAACACCTTAATATAAACATGACAACTTTTCGTCTTTTGAGATGTGAGCAAGTTTTCATTAAGGTCATCGATATTATACTCTATGATTTACCACAGTCGACACTGAAATCGATGAGAAGCGACTCCATTTTGTATAATATTCTATCATCTTGTAACGTTAATACAAGGAGATGTTTACGTCAATCTTTGCATGGGGTATTGGAGTTTAAGGGGGAATTATTGTTTGAATACCAAAACTAAAATTTAGACGAATAAGTGTCATTTCCTGAAATGAAGATCTGCAATGCGATCAGTATTATTTTATTTTTGTCTAAACGTTTTGGTTTTTAGCCGGGCTTCTGCAGGCAAATCGCCATTGTTACATAAATAGCACAACTTCAAAAGTAAACAAAAAACCAAACAGCGTCAAAGTCAAAGCTTCTGCTTTACCAAATAGTTACACAAAAAGCCACGTTTTGTCAAAAGTGTTTGCATTTTGTTTCTTTTTTTATAATTTCGAGAAAATTGTCTATCTTTTTTAGTTTCCTTAATAATAACGTGTTTTTAAAAAAACAAGACTATGCGTTTTGGACACATACAATGCGCATGAATTTCCATGAACTACTTTGCTGCGCGTTGAAGATATGGGGATTGAATATATAACGCTTGTTGCAAAATTCAAGACAGAAACTGTTGAACTTTTTCTACTAGACAGACTTATTTTTGTACTTTGATTTATTTTGGTATCGTAATTTGACATTATATGTACATGTAGGCGTTCAGCATTTGTATGGTTTACAAGATGTCAGATGTATCAATAAATAAATAATGAAAATTAGCAAATAAACGTACTGTCTCGATTTCCAAAAATGCGAAACTTTAAATCAATCATGATCTTTCTACAAGCTTTAAGGCAGATTATTATATTGTAATATGGGTATGTTGACTTCACAGTTAAATGGAGAAAACATTCTATGCTTCAAAAACAAAGATGCACATTCACTATTAAAAGTCATCAGCATATGTTGTTAAAACTGAAACTCGACAGCTACATTCTGTTAGAAAAGCATACCGGTAATTAAATTCAAATTCATTCCCGCTTTCATAATAAGTACATTTTTACAATAACGAACAAATTCCGGTTCAAATATGATTCTTTATATACATTTACATCACATGCGGTATATTTTAGCCCTTTTTTCCCAGGCTTAGCGCTTCATGGCACGTACAGTCTTTCAAGATTCTCTCTTAATGCTCTTATTTCCATTTAGTCATGTTTGTATTCTTCTAAGACTTCTTCATTAATTCTGCCAAAGCCTGACTATATTTTGAAAAATATCGGTGATGAGTTGCGTGGATGAGCGTGATTTGATGCGACTCTGTTAGATTGGGACGTTCCTCTGTTTTTATGGCCAATGCTGACAAAGAACCAAACTGTTGAATTAGTTGTTCTGTGACAATTTTCTGAGAAGTGAATTTTGGTAAGGAAATAATGAGTTTTGGAGGCAATTTTCTGAATTCTGCATTTCTGGATTTGTACTTAGAAATAAGACAGCCATCATTGGAGTTCAAAATGTTTTTTAGTTCAACAATGATCTGTTTTATTTCTGAAATATTATGATTTATACCAACTTCTTGTTCTTTAAGGAAAGCCAAATGTTTGGATTCCGATTCTTTAATATCCGATTTCAGTTTTCTGACGAAATTTTCTATTTCTCTGTGCCAATCTTCTCCTCGGTCATTGATAGCTGATATCAATTCCTCGGCGTTTCTATTCAAAGCAGCCTTCTGAACTGGGAAAGATGAGGCTATCTCTTGATATTTAGGATAAATGAAATTTCCTAGTTCTTCTAAATCTGCTTGTAGGGCTTTCTTTTGTTGTTTAAATAACTCATTACATCTAATACATCGTGATCCTTGTGTTTGTTAGAAGAAACACATTGTACACAAATAGGAATGTCACATTGTTCGCAATGAAGTTCACAAAGTTTTGGTGTATGAATTTGGCATTCAGGATAACTGATTTTAGGACTCGATTTTCGATGCTTGATTGGAACTACTATATGAAATTTGGATTCATCTAAGAGATGTTCCCCAGCGCAGGCCTTACAGAGGCTGATTTGGCAAGTTTCACAATATAGAGGGGGGACAGGTTCCTCACACAGTTTACAGCGAATCACATCCTGGAGAGTGTAATCAGAGTCCATAGTTCAGGATCTTTTTGGCAAAATTCTATAAGTAAATCTGAAGAAAAACACAGCACACGATGGACAATATTGTATGATATCATAAGATAATTCTAATACTTAAACTTGAAATGACATACCTTACTTTCTTTTTTTTTATTTTTAGGTTAATTATCGATTATTGTATATTAATTGATATGTGTAAAGTTAATGTTTTTACTTAAATTGAGACCTACTCAAAAGCGAACATTTTAAGTGTATTTATTTACCGAATTAAAACTTAAGATCATGTAGACACAAATAATTAGGCATAAAAAAAGGAATTCACGAAGCTGGTTGGTGTCACTTTTGAGACCCCATGCGGACATGTTAGATTTTTTACGTTATTAAAGCTTTTCAAATCGAAAAAAAGTCACATGTCAAACAATATTTTCAAATTCAAATTACAAACCTCTTAAATATCCAACATGGCATCTGCAGATGTTTAACCTTCCTTCTTGTTAAAGATCACATGCTATATTTAAATGGCTAAATCAAACATAATGAGACATTCATTCGACTGGTTTGACTGGTTATTGATTTGTTGCATTGTTATATATTGAGATCTTTCCGTCAACATTTGTTTAAAATATCTTTACGTACACGGAAAAATGGCTACTATACAAAAAGGTACATATAGATTCCCTTCGTGATATTGTGTGGATTAAAAAAGTTAGTAAGATATCTTAGGTCAATCACTGATTTTAATCCTTTTTAATCCAAGATGGTAACGCCAGGGTTAAATAATTAATAGTTGAATTCTGGTTAACTCACAAAAAAGCATTTGTTAAGATATTACTAGTAATTAGATAATATATCTAATGCATGGCAAAAATAAACCCACAAAAACGAGTTATCGAACTCATTTAGCTAAAGTATTTATACATGTATAAAGCTCTTTAAAGATTCATAAGACTAGTGATATGGAGAAAAAATTAATGATAGTTTTACAGATTTAAAACTCTTCGGTTAAGGTTAAAGTAAACGTGATATGAAGCATGACGGCTATTATGCAGTTCAGGTTATCTTTCATACAAGTTTGGTTAAGATAGGACATAAAGAAGTATTTTGTAATCCGGCTTATAGTGTCCTTTGCCCCAGAGCCATTTTCCCCCAGATAGTGATTGTATATATATACATCGTTTCAGACATTATTGATGGATATTATGCATCAGAGTATTGTATTCGAATTGTATAATGGGCTGGTTATGAATAATGATTTCTTGGATAAATGCCCCAAATAATTAATTTAACATGCCAATCAGTTACATATAAAAGCTCATGGTTATCAGCCGAACCTACGAAATTGTCTTTTTCTATTCCTAGATGCAGTGTTCCTGTACGGTTCAGAGAGGCTTTGGAGTACTTGAGAATGAGGTCTTTAAAATGTAATGTTAATTTGACTGGAATATGTAATAATAAGCATAAAAACACTTAAGGGATAATACTTTCTCATATGTATCATTTTTAAATGAAAGTAGATCTGATAGTTCCTTTTAAATGAACCTGCTCCAAAAGCACATTTTTACTACATAAATATAGAATATATTTTTATGTATCCCCAGACACAGCATGCTAACAGATTTCGAACAAAATGCAGAGAATGCATTTTAGACTTTAATTAGCTCCTAAAACTCAATCTGGCAATTCATCTTCATAATATTGGCTGAAAATGCCAAAATCTGATTGTTTTCATGAAATTCTAAAATAACAGCTATGCAACTCAAGTACATGGATAATATATACATGATTTGTAACTTTAATACCTTTGGTTAGCTTTTTCTATATCAGATTTCATTTATATAATTTGTTGATGATGTTGTCTATTTTTCTGTGCAAGTCTTCTCTCAGCTTACTGATAGCTCATATCAATTTTCAGTGTTTCTATTCAAATCATCATTCTGAACCGAAAAAAGGAACAATTTCTTTATTGAAGGATAAAAAAAATTTCCCTAGCTCTTCTGAATCTCATTGTAATGCATTAGTCTTTTTCTCCATTAAAATTCAATTTGTATACGACGTCGTGAGCCGCACGATTTTTGAAGTTATATTGGCACTGTACCAGTTATCGGCTAAAATTTCTTTTCGTATTCCTATTTCTTGAATTTTTTTTTATAAAACTTGACATAATTTAAATTGTGAACTCCTTATTCATCCATCTCTTAGATTATATAACTATTTAGAACCAAAAACATCTTGTTTTTGAGCTTTTAATTCCAAAACTGCCGAGTTTTTAGCTCACCTGAGCTGAAAGCTCAAGTGAGGTATTCTGATCACATTTTGTCCGTCGTCCGTCTGTCCGTCTGTCTGTCTGACTGTCCGTCTGTAAACTTTTTACATTTTGAACTTCTTCTCTAAAACCGCTTATCCAATTTCAACCAAATTTGGCACAAAGCATCCTTATGGGAGGGCGAATATAAATTGCAAAAATAAAAGTCCGATCTGTATTCAAAGCGGAGAAAACCTTGAAACTGTAGAAAAAGGGGGGTACATTTTTAAAAATCTTCTTCTCAAGAACTACTGATTCCAATTTAACGTAGTTTAGCATACATTATCCTTATGGGAAGGAAAATTTAAATTGCAAAAATTAAGTGCTAATTCTGTTTCAAATCTGAGTTATTACGAAAATAATAATAAAGGAAAGGCGTGTTTCAATCAGTTTGATAGCTTCGGGTTCGGCATCCGGTAATCCGGCATCCGGTAAAATGGGTAGGCAAGACTTGGCCTGGACAAAACAAAGATTGACAGTTATTAATCTGCCAATCTCATTAAAATTTCAGGATATTTGATGGACCAGTATATTTGTATTCGCTGTAAATATTGCTGCAAAATAATGCGTATTTGGAATTGACGATTGTCGATCTGCCTTGGCTTTTATTTTGCCACGGCCCGGGTTTGCATACCCATTTTACCAAGACTCGTATTCCATACTTCTAAAACGAGGTTCTTTGTTTAAAGCAGCCATGACATTACACGAAAAAGGGTCGATCTGACTATGATGAATTTGCTTGTTGTGCAACAGTTCGCGTATGAAGGGAAATTTTTTAAACATGCAAAATATTGTTGCCGATTCTGTGAAGTAAATTGAGGCTAAATATTTCAATGCGTTGACAGTTTTCACACATGACGTACGTTGGTGTTAGCTTGTTCCGATTTTTGTTTCGTTTTCATTATTTCTGCCTGTAACCTGGGAACTATCGTCTGTATTTCGTGATTTTTACGTATCAAATCAAACAGAGACTTCGGTAAATCAAACAGTTAACTGTTTACCTGCGCAAATTAAGCAAAATCTGATGTATCAAAAAATAATGAAATACAATTCATTCTATCGGTAATTCGATCGGCATTATCTTTTGCGTAATGGTAGATTAATGCAATAGGTTTTTGTTGCGATGCTCGGAATTTTCTCGAGTTTATTCAGTTTAAACAAAGTTTGATATTGCTGACGGAAATATGTAGGTATATACATGTATATATATATATGATTCATTTCGAAAAAATAAATTGTGTTCTTTATTTGTTAAAGTGAATGTTTCTTGTGTTTAATTGATTTCAATTTCTATTTACTAACCATATTTGAGTGTTAAGCTTAAAATTATAAGCAAGATACAGAGATTTGCTCACAATTCTATGTTTGTACACAGATCTTAAAAACTAAAGATTAAAAAAGTTAATAATTTGTCAATATTTATTAAGAAAATTTTCACAGTCTGTTCTTCCAGAAACCAACTTTAACATCTTATTGTATTGTAAACTTAACATTTTTTCGTCATTATTACTCCTATTGTACATGTGATTCTTCACTGTGCTTGTGTACATTTGTATAAACTGATTTTGAACCTCAAATACCAGTGAACTGGTCTTGAGTGAATAAAATAATATAAAATCTTAGGCCATTCTTTTTTCCCATTTTAAATGCTGAATAGGAAATACCAAGTTAAAAATCATAAGCTGAATGTAATAAACTCATGTGAACAAAATATGAATCAAACCTAGGCGAACTGTGAGCTCTGTATCTTGCTTGTAATTCTACAATTGACGCTGAAATTTTGGTTGAACATTAGAAAATCTCTATGAATTAGAATATATATATCTACTCTCTGGGGCCCTCTCTTTATACAATAAATAATGTGAAATCTACATCAATTTTGATAGTTTTTCAGACGCGAGTAAATAAAAACGACATCTTTAAAACAGTTTCCATATTTCTGACACATTTCTGTTGCGGGGATAAAGTAATTATCGCTATTCCTAAGAATATCACAGCGGAAAATTATCCTGGTTTGTACGCGAAGTAAATAACAGTCATTTAATTATAATGGAGAAGACAAATAAATTTTTTGAATGTTTTTAATTTGAGGAATTGAGCACATTGAGGTACAATTTTCTTCTTCACATCTATACATGTAGGGTTTTTAAAATAAAAAACAAAATCTATTATTTTTTAGCTCACCTGAGCTGAAAGCTCAAGTGAGCTATTCTGATCACTTTTTGTCCGTCGTCCGTCCGTCCGTCCGTCTGTCCGTCTGTCTGTCCGTCTGTAAACTTTTCACATTTTGAACTTCTTCTCTAAAACCACTGCGCCAAATTGAACTAAATTTGGCTCAAAGCATTCTTATGGAAAGATGAATATAAATTGCAGAAATGAAAGAAAAATATTCATTGAGAGCGGAGAAAACCTCGAAACTGTAAAAAAAGGGGGGTGCATTTTAAAAAATCTTCTTCTCAAGAACTACTGATTGAAATTCAATGTAATTTAGCATGAATCATCCTTATGGGAAGAAAAATTTAAATTGCAAAAATGAAGTGGTAATTCGGTTCCAAATTTGAGTTATAAACGAAAACGATAACGAAAAATAATAAAGGGGGTTTAATCGGTTTATAAGTTCGGGTTCGTTATTCCAGATTCACATTCCATCTCGAAAACGTGGTTCTTTGTTCCAAGCGGCCATTTTCGACGCATTCTGGCAAAAGTCTGAAAAGATTGATTTGTTTGTTGTGGAAAAGTTCATGCGCAAAGGTAATGTTTGAAACTTGCAAGATATATTGGTGCCGATCATTGTGTGAAGTAAATTGAGGTTGAATATTTCAATGCGTTGACATTTTCATTCGTGACGCGACGGTGGTTTTTAGTTTATTTTCATTGTGCTTTTGAACTTGGGAAACCATCGCATGTATTTTGGAATTTTTTCCTATTATAACAAACTTAAACTTCGGTAATTCATGCAGCTGATTGTTTACCTGCGTAAAATGAGCAAAATCTGTTATATCAACAACATGTGAAAAGACGATTCATGCAATTGGTAAATCGGTTTAATATCTGGGCAGTGGTGGATATATGCAATACGTGAATATGCTAAGCATTTTCTAAAGTCTATTTAGTCTAAGCAGGCATTATTTTCGCTGAAGGGATATACGTTATTATATAGGTGTATGTATGATTTAAAAAATAAATTGTGCTCCGTCTTTGTTATTGTGCATTTTCTCTGTTTTTATTGTTTACAATTTTCTATTTACTATCAATAATTGAATCTCAAGTCTCAAGTTATTAGCAAGATATAGAGCTTTGCTCATAATTCTTTGATTGTACATAGAGCTTAGGCCATGTTTTTGTTTGTTTACATTTTAAATACTGAATAGTAAAAACTAAGTTTAAAAATCTTAAGTTGAATTCATTAAACTCATGTAAACTAAAAACATGACTCAAACCACAGGCACCTGACGTTATACATTTTTCTCATAATAAAAATAAATACTCTTTATCTAATAATATGCAAGGTAGACCGTACCCATCGCCACCATTTTTATTTCAAACTGTCACATCAGCTGGAAGTTCTGCTTGACTCATTTGGATAATAATTTTGCAATCTTCTCCGTCTCCCGATCGGTCATCCAACATCTAAGCTTACAACTAATTTAACCAAAACGGTGCATTACAGCTGTCATTAATAACAATCCAGCCTGTAACAATCACCCCTCAATCTGCATCTACTGCCTCGTATATACGATAAATGTCTAAAGGGTGGGCGGAAGTTTACGCCTGTATGTAAATGAGATTTCCCTCCACTGTGTTTTGTTTCAATATTTCAAAATATAACTTGTATGTTGATGGAATTTCAAAATTAACGCCTTTTGAAAATTCGCTAGATGTATCGATGCTATATTTGAAAGGGGTCACCAAAAAGATGCTGCCATTTTGTCAACTTCCGTCCACTGTTTAGCCTTTTGTCACAAATCTAAGGCAGTAGATGCAGATTGAAGGGCGATTTTTATTAATGACAGGTGTAATATAACGTCAGGTGCCTGTAACTCAAACCTATCAAAATTGTGGGCTCTGTATTTTTAACCGGGTTTTCCAACGGAAAAATTCGGTTATTAAAATGGTGAAGCGGGCGGGTGGGCAAGCGGCTGGCAAAAGGGTACCCTCATTGTACGGATAACTCCTCCTACAGTTGTCAAGATAGGAAGTTGTTCTTTTGCAGATCAATTGTACATATATTAGAGGTGTGCATATTGCTAGGATTTTGATTACTGATAATTTATCAAAAAAATAACAGCTTTTGAACTTAGTCATTTTTTGACAAAATATTGCATATAGGGTACCCTCATTGTACGGATAAGTCCTCCAACAGTTTTTTAGATAGGAAGTTGTTCTTTTGCAGATGAATTGTACATATATCAGAGGTGTGCATATTGGTAGGATTCTGATTTCTGATTATTTATATGAAAAAAATACCAGCTTTTGAACTTAGTCTTTTTTGGCAAAATATTGCATATAGGGTACTCCATTTCACTGGAACGGGTTGACATGGATTATGGATACAGTTCACATAAAAGAAAACCTGGTTTGCTGTCACACGACATTGACAGCTTTTCACTTGTTCTTATGATTCTATGACTGATGGTGAAATTTTGGCTGATCATTAGAAATGTCTTGCCAAGCATTAAATACTTGTAATGTGCAGAAAAATTACACAGATGATATGTTACAGATAAATACTGTTTAGGGCCCTTCTAACCCAAAGAATTATCTGAAATCTACAACAATTTTGATAGTAATTTCTGATTTTCAGTTTTGAATTAACCGTTCGCCCAACTACCTGAGAATGAGATGCATAACTTTTGCCACGGGCGAACAAAGGACTATATGCGGTATGGTCAAATATCTGCCCCCGATTTCAACCAATTTTTGAATAGTATCGTATAAAAATGAAATCTTCACAAATCATTGTAAAGAGGATGCCTATAACTTTAATCTTGATTTTAGTCATCATTGCTCACTCGCTATTTATCTATGACGTCACCTAAATGACCTAATTCCCGCAAATTAGCAAAAAAAATGAAGATATTCTCATTTTTGCTCTGTATTTTGCATTCGGAAGTATAGAGCGCAGGTCTGCTCAAGTACAATTTTAACATATGTTTTCTTTCAGATAGTTATACATATTATACTAAAAAACGGTACTTGAGCAAGCCTGCGCGCGATGTTTCCCAGTCGAAAAACCATCGGAAAACACCCATATTTTGCTACAAAACATCAATTTATCAAAATAATGCAATATTCATGACGTCATTTCTACATTATGACGTCACTGTGGTGATAACCTTTTACACCTTTATTTCCAATATGATTTTAACTATCTTTCATCTTATTTTAAAGCTCTTTCTGAAACTTTGATTTTGGGGGGCAAAAATTGCATAAAACCGCACTTAGTCCTTTGTTAATACGAGCACCCGACTGGACGTGGATATTTTTTGAGCCATTTGTTTATAATACCGGGATCGGGGTTTAAAATTTTTTAAACTAATTCTTGTCACTCTATCGCTTTCCTTTTATGGTCAATTAACAAGTAAACAGTCAATAAAAGCATTTAATTCACGTACACAATGCATGACTTGTAATCATGATGGCGAAGTAGATTCCCCATTTATGCTCGGAATAATATAGGGTAATCTCGTCGAGGCTGAAACATTTTGACGCTGGTACGTCTCTTCCGAATCACAGACTAGTGCGACATAGTGTTTTTGTAAAATTTGGTTGTTACGAAAGAAATACGCTGAATTACATCGACCGCCTGCTTCAACTTTTTACTTTGAACATTGTTCAATTTCCCATCAACATAAAATGTTGGTTTTCTGGTTCTGGTTAAATGGTTCAAATCTTATTTTAAGTTTTGTTCCTATAGAAATTCAGCTGCACATGTGGTTTTTCCATTATGAAGTGTTTCATATTAATGCGATAATTGTTTATTGTTATATGTTACAATGCTAAATGAGACTTCATTAAAACATGCCTGAAATGGCCAGTATTTGAGCAGCGGCACACATAAAAATAAAGAAGACTTGAAATTATGAAAACTGTTCTATTTTAGGAACTTGCATATTCATATCTATCTTTCAGTAAAATATCGTCCATTTTTGGCAATTAATGTACCTAGTTCTTTCACAACATTTAGTTTAAAAAATATGTTTGAATTTTTGGAAAGCTATATGATATGAACTTGTTTATTTTTCAATTCATATCCACATGCATTACACCTTCAAAAATGCTTTAGAGTTCCAGTTAAGGTCATATATACTCTTATAGATTCTGAACAGATGTATTTCAAAAATTTCGCTGAGATTAGAGGAGGAAAACAGAACGACAAGTTTATGATGGAACAAAATCTGAGCAGATTTTTGAATGGTTTACATGCAAATAAAAAAAAAACAAATGTCAATTTTTTTCTCCAAGCTGGTTAAAATTTAACAGAGTTGACAACTTGTACTAGCTGTCAGCCCTGAGTGTCTAGTTAATTTTTTGACGAGTTTGAAACACTGGTAATTTACAAAAAAAATATAAACGATGTCTTTTGAACAGTTTCTTTAGTTCTGACACATTTTAATTATGATACCTAAAGTATCGTTGTTCTTAAGAAAATATTGAAATGGAAAATCATCTTAGTTTGTAGCCATTTGTTTTTTGTTTTTTTAATAAAGATGAAAATAATTGGTGGCCCTAAGTACATTAGAGTAATTACTAACATGCTTGTCAATACATTATAGAGCTCTTTAACATATCATGTGACAATATTTTTCCCACTCCAGTGTATTTATCGATCAAGTGAGTTAGGTTACAAAAAGTCACAGAATTTCATGCCAGGTAAACAACAATCATTTATAATGGTGGGGACCATTTGAATTATTGGCAATATGTGAGGTTGATTAGATCTTAACCTTGGGGTCATCCCCGCCCCCAAGAAATAAGAAATGACCAAATATCTTGAAAATGGTTGAGGTCCTTACCCCTAAACTATATATTTTCTTGTTTTTTGCGTCAAGAGGCATCAAATGGCATGCAAGTCATGGGCCCCGGGGTAGTCCTGACCCCCCTCAAACAGGAAGTGCCCAAATATCTTGAAAATAGTTGAGATCACCTATCCTAAACCACATGTATTCTTGATCCTTATGTTTATTGGCAGCAAATGTTATGTAGGTCATTGGCCTTGGGGGTGGTCATGATTCTCTTTGAACAGGAAGTGCTCAAATATCTTTAAAACTGTAGAGATCCCTACCCCTAAACCATATATATTCTTGATCCTTGTGTTAAGGGGCATTAAATAGTATGTAGGTCATGGGCCAGGGGTTAGTCCTGACCCCCCTGGAACAGGAAGTTCCCAAATATTTTTAAAGCGATTGAGATTCCCACCCCTAAACCATATATATTCTTGATCCTTGTGTTAAGGGGCATCAAATGGTCTATGTAGGTCATGGGCCAGTGGCAGTCCAGACCCCACCTCAAACAGTATGTGCCCAAAT
Organism: Magallana gigas; assembly: GCF_963853765.1. Lineage (NCBI taxonomy): Eukaryota > Metazoa > Mollusca > Bivalvia > Ostreida > Ostreidae > Magallana > Magallana gigas. The sequence continues at coordinate 15,518,823 of NC_088862.1, forward strand.
ATGTTGAAAATGGTTGAGAACCCCAACCCTTAACCATGTATATTCTTGTTCCTTAGGTCATGTCGGTTCACCTGATAAACAGTAAATGACCCCTCATGAACCTCATAAATTTTCACAAAAAGAAATATTCAAGTATTAACTCTTTTTGTCTCTAAAGTTTGACCCATGTTGGTCATCCCTACTACCAATAATAGCCTTGTTCGTTTGGGAGACTTTATAACCCCTCAAATTATAATTATATCTGGTATATTCTATTTTCACAGTCCAAACCCTTTACTAAAAAATGGTCTTTGCATGACATTTCATGATCTTTATATATAAGGGTATTTTTTGTAGATGCCACGGCGGAAGTATTGGAGGATGAACAGGAAAGAGTTACAGACTGACATGACTGAGGAGACTGGCCTCGTTAAAAACAGTAAAACAATTTCTGACCTGGACTTGACTGAGGAGACTGGCCTCGTTAAAAACAGTAAAACAATTTCTGACATTAAAATGACTGAGGAGACTGGCCTCGTGAAAAACAGTTAAACCAATGTTGACCCTGAGGAGCCTGGCCTCAGGTTAAAAAAAAACAGGAAAATAAAAAAACTTGTCAAATGAATTTGGACACTGAACTGGAAATGAATTTGCACAATGAACTTGAAATGAATTTGCTCAATGAACTTTGTGAAATTAATTTGTGTCAAAACTCTGCTGAAATGAATTTGCAAAACAATGTGCAAAAAAATCTTACAAAAAATGACTCTCTGACTAAAACTATTCAAAATCATTTGCAACCTCGTGAAGATAACCTGGTTTATCAAAGGAAATTAGTTTTTGGGTCATTTCATCAAGGAGATACAAGATTTTCATCATTTTCAAGGGGCAGTCAATGTACTTGCAATGCACTTACTATGTTGATCAAATGTTATGAAGGATTCTCATTCACAACTGAATTTTTAGATAGCACTTTAATAGCAGGAGACCAGGTGTATACAACAGTGGTCAAAAGTTTAATGCAAAAACAAATCTTTCATAACAAACTTCTCAACTTTGATGAATTACCAAGTAACTTAACTTTGGGAGAAAATCATCATGTCATTCACAAATTTGATACCATTTGGGGATTAGTTGTCTCAGGAGATCAAAATAGCCCTGTGAAATCATTGCATCAAGCATTAGATGAGGCATTCCAGATTTCTAGATATTTGCTAATTATGATAGGAGCAATTTGTTCGGGTGTATACAAAATGTCAAACACTGAATATTATTTCTTCGATTCTCATTCACATGACAATGATGGCATGTCTGCATGTGAGGGCAAATCTGTGTTGGTAATGAACAAGGGTCTTGATGATTTGGTGACATATTTGTACAACATGTACAACAGCATGCATATTGTTTTTTCTATGCAGTTTGAAATCTTACCAATCTCAATTAGCACTTTGCATCACAGTTTTCCAGAGAGAGACCCATTGCAGAAAAAATTCTACAAAATGGATGATACCCCATCTATTACAAATGGTGAGAAGCAATGCAGAAAACGCTATATGAGAGAATACATGTCAAGAAAGAGAAAGAACGCACAATTTAAAACTGAAGAAAGATGCAAAGATGCTCTTGCCAAAAAATTGAAACGACAAAATCCTGAAGTGTTAGAGAATGAAAGGAAAAAGAACAAAACTGGAGGAAAATTGAAACGGCAATGTATTAATGTTCAGGTGAAGGAAAGAGAGATGGACAAAATAGCAAGAAAATTGAAAAGACAATGTATTGATATTAAAGAAAAGGAAAGAGAGATGGACAAAATTGCAAGAAAAGTTAAAAGACAAAATCCTGAAGCGTTAGAGAAAGAAAGAACACAAAATACAGCTGGAAGAAAATTGAAGCGACAATGTATTGATGTTCAAGACAAGGAAAGAGAGATGGACAAAATTGCAAGGAAACTGAAAAGAAAAAATCCTGAAGTGTTAGAAAAGGAAAGAACACAAAATACAGCTGGAAGAAAATTTAAAAGACAATGTATCGATGTTAAAGAAAAGGAAAGAATACAAAATACAGCTGGAAGAAAATTGAAACGACAGTGTATGGATGTTCAAGACAAGGAAAGAGAGATGGACAAAATTGCAAGGAAACTGAAAAGACAAAATCCTCAAGTGTTAAAAAAGGAAAGAACACAAAATACAGCTGGAAGAAAATTTAAAAGACAATGTATCGATGTTAAAGAAAAGGAAAGAATACAAAATACAGCTGGAAGAAAATTGAAACGACAGTGTATCGATGTTAAAGAAAAGGAAAGAACACAAAATACAGCTGTAAGGAAATTGAAACGACAGTGTATCAATGTTAAAGAAAAGGAAAGAACACAAAATACAACTGGAAGAAAGTTGAAACGACAAAACATTAATGTAAGAAATAAGGAGAATGAACGAGAGACAAAAGCCAGAAAATTGAAGAGAAAGAACCCAATTGTCCTTGAACAAGAAAGATTGAAAAAGCAAGCTAAACGAAGTATCATTTCATATCATGAAAATGAAAAATTTCATAATAGGGAACAGAAACAGAAAAAGAGAACAGATGTTGAATACTGTAACAAAGTAAATGAACGTCAAAGACAGCTTAGGTTTGGAGCAGGTATAGATGACTGTATCAAAAATGTTCATGAACAGATTAGGCATGGTCCCATTTTTGTATGTTCTTGTTGTCAGCAAACGTGGTTTAAAGAAAGTGTATTAAAAGTGGAGAACACAAAACTGGATGAAAGAATTAAAAACAAATACTTGACTAGTACTCTTTCTGTTCAAGATAAGGAGTGGATTTGCAATACTTGCTATTCATCGTTAAAAGAAAACAAAACTCCAAAGTTGTCTGTGTTTAATGGTATGACATGGCCACAAAAACCAATGGAATTAGATTTGTTCCCTTTAGAGGAAAGGCTTGTGTCTTTGAGAATTCCTTTCATGCAAATTAGAGAGTTACCAAGAGGTGGACAATATTCTGCCAGAGGAAATGTTGTGAATGTCCCAGTTGATATTCAGCCTACAATAAATAGCTTACCTAGAAAATTAGATGAAAATGTCACAATTCCCGTAAAATTGAAGAAAAAATTATCGTATCAAAAATGCGATTATCATGAAAATGTACGACCAGCAAAAGTACTGATAGCACTGCATTGGCTTATGAACCATAGTGAATTCTACAAGAACGCAAATATCAATGTTGATGACAACTGGTTTCAAGAAGTCACAACCTCGGCAAACGAAATTGTGCAAGAATTGGTTCAGACACAGTCAAGAAGGGACCAAAATACTGATTGTCTGGAGTCTGATAACGATGAATTTTGTGAAGTAGATGGAATTGGTAGAGATGGAAATTGTGATACGTTGCTAGATGATGCATCACGAGACATGAATCAGGTTTACACATTTGCCCCTGGTGAAGGACAACGTCCACTAAGCTTATATCAAGATCAGGCTGCTGAATATTTATCATTTCCTACAATCTTTTGTGGAAGAAAAAGATTAAATGATGAAGAAAGAGAACTGCGTGTTTCATATGCAGACATAGCTAAGTGGGAATTGAGAAGTTTTGATAGACGTGCAGCACAGTCTGTTCCAAACTTGTTTTTTAAGTTGCAAAAAATACAAATGAAGCAAGTTACTGACAAATGCAATTTAGCTTTGAGAAAATGTAAAACTAAGGGGAAAACATTCACAGCTACCGATGTGCAAAATCCTACACATGTCGATAGTCTTGTTAGACACAATGAGGGTTATTTTATCTTTAGACAGTTACGAAATTCACCTGCATATCTTGAAACTCGGAAAAAAGATGTATTTGCCATGATCAGACAGTTAGGTTTACCAACATGGTTCATGTCTCTGTCTGCTGCTGATACAAGATGGACTGATCTAATCAGAGCACTGGGCATTTTAAACAATTTAAAGGAATATACGGATGAAGAAATTGACAATATGTCATGGTTTCAAAAATCAAAAATGGTACAGAAAGATCCAATTACATGCACCAGATATTTTGACCATAGGTTTCGGGTGTTCCTGAATTCTGTTTTGAAAAGTGACCATCATCCAATCGGCAAAGTGAAAGACTATTTTTATAGAATTGAATTTCAACAGAGAGGATCGCCCCATGTCCATATGGTTGTCTGGATTGAAAATGCCCCAAAATATCAAGAAAATGAAGAAAAAGAGATTTTGGATTTTGTAGATAATTACTTGAAATGTGAAAAGAATGAAGATGATGACTTGACAGAATTACAAGTACATAAACATTCTCAAACATGCAAAAAGGGAGGAAAAGATGTATGCAGATTTGGCTTTCCACTACCTCCTTTAGAAAAGTCTATGATTCTAGAACCTTTAGATGCTGATGTTGACAAGTACAGGAAAATGTACGATAAAATTCAGAAAAAGTTGAATGATATGTCGAAAAATGGCTGTGATTTATCATACAAGGAACTCCTAGATTCAGTCTTAGAAATATCAGAGGAAGATTACATCAAATGCATAAGGAGTTCATTGAGAGGTCCAAAGGTTTTTCTAAAAAGAAAGCCATGCGATATGAGAGTAAATTCTTACAACAGTGTTGTTCTAGATGCTTGGAAAGCAAACATTGACATGCAATTTATCTTGGATCCATATGCCTGTGCAATGTATATTGTTTCATATATTAGTAAATCTCAAAGAGGAATGAGTGATTTACTGAACAGAGCTGCAAAAGAAGCTAGAGATGGAAATCTTGACATAAAAAGACAAGTGCGTCATATTGGAAACCATTTCCTCAATAGCGTGGAAGTTGGAGCACAAGAAGCTGCATATTTAGTGTTGCAAATGCCTCTAACAAAAGCATCAAGAGATGTTGTTTTTATCAACACAAGTCCCTCTGATGATAGAGTAATTCTCATCAAAACAGATGCTGAATTGGAAAAGTTGACACCAAATTCTACAGATGTTGAATGCAGTAATGTTATTAAAAGATACGCAAAACGACCTAAACAACTTGAAAACTGGTGTTTAGCTGACTATGTATCTCAACTTGATGTAGTGTTTCCAAAAGAAAGTGAAGAAACATTCGATCAAACAGAAATAAATGATGATGAAAATGATGAGTCAGATGTTGACTTTAATGAGAGTGATACACTTGTTACTCTAAAGAATGGCATTATCATCAGACGTCGCAAAGTACCTAGAGTGATTAGATATGTCCGGTTCAATCTAAAAACAGACCCTGAAAATTACTATAGAGAAAGGTTAATGTTGTTTTTGCCCTGGAGAGATGAATCAGTTGATCTGTTGTCTGGAACTGACACTTTTGAAAATTCATTTAGTCTTAAAAAGTCTTTTTTGGCTCATAAAATCAAGCAATATGAGTTTAATGCTGAAATGCTAGATGCAGCATTACAGATAGCAAATGATGAATTAACAGATGCTTTTGATGAATTAGCACCTAATACGCAGCAAACAGAGGCAGAAGATGAAGCTGAAGGATCTTTTGAATCAGAAAAGTATGTCCAGTTTAACCCTGAGAGACCAGTTGAACAAAGAATATATGATATTGGAGCAGATGTTGGTATCCCATCAAGACAAATTACAGAGGAAAGTTCTGTGAGACTGCCAGAGGATCAATATTTGAAATTGGTGGAAAGTTTAAATGTGAAGCAAAGGGAATTTTTCAATCATGTCATGCAATGGGTCAAAACTGAAAAAGAGCCGATGTATTCTTTTTTATCTGGAGGTGCTGGTGTTGGCAAATCTGTTTACACTGCGATGAATTGAATACTTTTCGTACCAAATACAGAAACCTGAAAATAATCATAATTGATGAAATATCAATGGTAGGCAATAGGTCTTTGGCTCTGATTGACAGTCGTTTGCAACTTCTTACAGGCATCAAAAAGCCATTTGGTTGTATTAGTATCTTATCAGTTGGTGATTTTTTTCAACTCAAACCTGTGATGGACAGCTGGATCTTTCAGGATTTAAAATGTAATGCCCAAGCTCTTGCAAGCAATCTTTGGAGGGAACACTTTTGTGTATTTGAATTGGATGAAATAATGAGACAAAAAGATGATATTGAGTTTGCCCAACTGCTTAATCGCCTTCGTTATAATGAATTAACACCAGAAGACAAGAATGTAATTCAGAGATGCATGATAACAGAAACAAATGAAAATTATCCAAACCATGCTCCACATCTCTTTACTCAGAACTCTAAAGTAGATGCATACAACAATCAGTTGATTGAGAGACTTGAAGGAGAAAAGGTCATGGTGAAATCAGTTGATACTGTTATCAAAGATTACTCAAAGGAAGTGAAACAAAAGCTTCTCAGGTCTTTAGTAAATGAGGATGATGTTAGCAAAACTGCCAATTTAATGCAAATATTGATTCTTGCTGTTGGGATGATTTACGATATCTCGGTCAATGTTGATGTCTCTGATGGGCTTACTAATGGGTCATCATGTAAAGTTCAACTGATTGAAAGCAAAATGGAAGGCATATCAAGACCAAGCATAGTTTGGGTCAATTTTTTTGATTCTGCTGTTGGAAAGTCAAATCGCAAAAAATACAAGCATTTGTTTCATGATGGAATAAATGATGACTGGACACCTATTTTTGAAGTTCAGCGGTCTTTTGTATTGAATCATAATACTTTTCAGAGAATTCAGTTTCCATTGCGACCAGCTGCAGGAAAGACAGTTCATAAAGCTCAAGGGTGCACTGTTGATGAAATTGTAATTGACTTGTCTCAAACTAAAATTAGGAAAACTCCACACATTCACTATGTTGCTCTAAGTCGAGTACGGTCAGTAGATAATCTACACATCCTTAACTTCAATGAGCAGGCATTAGCTATGGATGAAAAAGTGCTTGAGGAAATGGAAAGAATGAAAACTGAGGTGCCATTGCATCTTTGTTATGTTCCAATGTATCAAATCAATTCTAATTGTTTTAAAGTTGCTTTCAACAATTGTAGATCACTTCATAAGCACTTTTCACAAGTAAAAAGAGAGCCAAATATTCTAGCATCAGATGTAGTTGGTTTCTCCGAGACAAGACTATGCAGTGCAGATGAAGACAATTTTCAACTACACGGCTACACAGCAATATTTAATCATTAGGTTTCATGTCACTTGAATAGATGTCCACATCATGGAACAGCACTGTATGTTAAAAATGACTACAAGATAACGTATATCTCAAAGTTTAACAATGGTTCCTTGGAGTTCATCACTGCAAATGTACATTTTAGCCAAAGTAGAGATGTACAAGTTATCGTACTTTATAAATACCCATCATGTTCTTTGGAAAATTTCAAGCAACATGTAAACACACATCTTAAGCCTTTGACTGAACACCAGAAGGACTTGGTACTTTTAGGGGATTTCAATTTCGATTTGCTTGCTGGGCATATTGACTTTTTAACATTTTTTGAAAATGCTTTAAATGCTTTAAATGTAAACAAATTGTAACAAAGGCTGCACATAATACCGGTTCTCAGCTGGACCTGATTTTTACAAACATAGCCCCATGTGCAACATATGTGATTGAAGCATACTGGTCTGATCATAAAATGATATACTGCGCTTTTGAATGAAATAATTGTGTTTTAAAGAGAATGGGGCACCAAAGTAAAAACTCATCAGAGGGAGCTGTGAAAATAATGCCCCCTCCCTCATCCCATTTGTCACCTTTAAAAGGTGACAAATGGTCTTTTAATTAATATATAGGTATTGTAAGACACCAACTATTTGCTTTTGGCAGTGTCATAGATTCAGTGGTTCAAGGGGGATGGGGATTAAAATCATTAATTGAGCATTTGATTTGTAACAATTCCACTGTTTTCTGAATGTAGAGAATTTGTTAAATCTGTTCTCAATTTTTAATTTCTAGCCCAAATTTACACAGATATCATCTACTTCACTGATGTTGTTTTCATCAATTCTACTCCTCCTCCCACCTAAAACATGACTATGCCAATATTTTTAAATTCATACATTATATTGTATTATGTCTATATATACATATATTGAACCAAAAAATGCCTATGTCTTATATTCAAAGCTACTGTACAGTGAACATGTGTAAATTTGTGTATTTCTTCAATATTCTAAGATAATATTAATTTGCAGACTTGCATCAATAAGAGGAAAGACACTGATTGAAAATAGTTAAATTTAATCCTTCTCCAAGCCATGAAGGTGCATAAAACCGGTGCTTATACTCACTTTCCAAGGTGCTAAGCAGATTACAGTCACCGACTCCCCATGGATAGAACACCAGTCTATCACAGCTTAATTCCCAGCTTACTGCAATTTCAGCTGGGTGGACTGAGACAAAGATCGATAAAGTACCTTGTGTAAGGGACAACAAAACATCAAGTGACCACAGCTGATTTTAACCAGCAACCTTTGGGTTACTGGCCTAACGCCAATGACCACTGGCCATGTGCCCCATAAATGAACTACATGCGAGTTAATTGTGAATTGCAGTTCTGGAAGTCATGTAAACAACTTCAATACTGTGCACAAGCCACATTAAAAATTGAATCTTTCCTTCATATTAAAGCAAAACAGAATGTGGCAATATCTGAAGAAGAGAAGAGAAGAGAGTAAATAAAAAAACTGATTAATCATGCACCTGCACTTATTTGTTCCTAAAAAAGAATTGTATACTGATGCTTTATTTATATATTTTTTGTTGTATTTTCATAATAACTTGATAGAAGTTTAATTGTACTCATATATTTATACAGTCTATACTAGATTATATATGTCACATCAAAATTGTTTGCATTTCATATGAATAATTACACCCTATATTCTAGAAAAACTATTTTTTAAATATGTCTTTGAATTTAATATTATTTCATTATTATCTTTATAGCTGTTATCAATGACTTCATTCAATAATATCGTATTATATCAAGCAAAAGTTGGTGTCTTACAATACAATAAATGTATGTGAATCTGTATTCATTTTTTAAAATTCTTTAATATTTATTTATACGGACAATACACACACAATATGTACGAATCCTTCATGTGAGTGCATGTTATATGTATATTAAATCATGTTAATACATGTACGATGTAAGTCGAAAATATTGGAGCAAAAAAAAGAAGACATCTTTTCTGTAATGACAACTTCCTTCTCTTTTTTGATTTGAACTGGTCCTTTATGGATTTCTTATATTACTTAGGGCCAAATCATTTTTATGTAAACTATATAACGACCCAGGTAATATGATTTTTATAATGAAAATTATATATATTTTACTAATGCAATGTTATTAATTTACTTGAATGCATGTATTTCTCTTATAAATACAAAAGCACCTGTATTTAAAGAAACTTGGCTCCAATCGTTCAAAAATGACAGGTAAGTATAAAGAAAGGAGGTCACTGGCCAGCCTGTAGCGGGCGGTAAACCTGCCTTTTCTAATAAATTCATATCTATGGACAGAGTTATAAACAATATGGCATACATGTATAAAGAAAAAAACAAAAGAAATATTGCATACTGGTTGCTTATTTGATGCAGTGTACTCTTAATGTACACTTTATAGAAAATCTCATTTAAAGAAATTAAAAAATGAGAAATACATGTACATTGCATTAAAAGTGAATTTAATTTCAAACAAATATTCATCTAAGTTTTATTTAATTTTTCAAAATCATTCACACACACTCAACGCTTATATACTCAAATTATATTATTATTATTATAAGTATTATTTCATATGGTTGTGCATGCATTTATATGCAAATATATAATATGATTGAAACATTATTTGTATCATATAGAACAGATAAGATGTCTTCATTTTGTATGGTTATATTGAACTTGTCATAAATGTGTCATAAATTTTATTGTTTTTGATAATACTCATTTTAAAGTATAAAGTGCATTAAATTATTTTTTACAATTGCTTGAACAATCACACTCAAATGACAAAATTATCATAAAACTCGTATTTTCAAATCATTCTTTATCTTATCATTTTCTGTTTCATTACAGTTAAGTAAATGACACAAGAATAATTATGTTACTAGTTTTTGTATAAAATTCTATCGACAAATAATTTTCATTTAATTACCGTATGTCTTGTGAATCAATACTGTTCGTAACCTTTCTATTTTTGCTTTTTCGAAGAAAGGTTATGAAAAAACAGTGAAACTTCTAAATTAATTTATTTAAACTTTGTGTATATATATATGACTAACTTAATTATATATTCATGTATATATTTGATTTTAAAGTATGATTTATTGTATTTTCTCATCATTATATTAATTTAATTTAATGTACAATATGCATAACTGAGAAACTACATGTTTACATTTACAGTATATTTGTAAAATTTGATATAGATAATGTATTACCAGTAACTAGTTTTTTTTAATGTGTGTTCATAAAAATTATTCCCGAGGTTCTTTTTATATTACCAGAAATGTTTGTTTCTAAATAAAATTGCTTTCTAAAATGAAATATGTCTCATGTTGATATATTATACCAGTAATTGTATTCATTGTAGATATGTTAAATCATGCCATTGTGATTGAAACATATTTGAACAGGTTTCTTATTTTTAAGGGTTCACATCAAAGAGAATGTTGCCAATTTTAAAATCCAATTTAGCCAAAACGCATATGAAAGCTTCTCTGTTCATTTCAAATTCTGGGATATATCAAGTCGGCGTATAAATGAAGCTAGATTTTTAACAGACACAATTTAGATTACAGATTATCTAATAGGATTTTGCACGTACTTCTTGTCATAACTTAATCTTGGAAATAAAGAAAGGTTGCATGAAATAACATGTACTATCATATGACGTGATGAAGGGCCTGAAGCCTTAATGGTTCTAGTACGTTTAAATGGTTAACCACTTTTTATATATAAAACTGGATATGTATTGCATGACCTCTTATATGAAAATCAATGAACTCGAATATTGGCATCCTCTAATTGTGTAGATTCAACTTGTTCAAATTATGACTACAGGTGATAAGGTCGGCCCACAATAAGTGCTAAATTTCAAACTAATATACATTTTAGCAGTTGCATGAAAATTTTATCTTTAAAGAACCATGCATTACTCTTCAAATGTGTGCAAAAAAACCTGCTGGAATTAACATACCAGTAATGCATTTTAATTTAAATGACACAATTTATTTTCATCCCCACCCCTCTATAAAAAATATTTAATCTTGCATAAGAAAATTATGGTACTAAACTATGCTAAAAATTAAATTTCTCTATTATTTCAAGTGTTTTAAGTCAAAATAGTTATCAATGTTTGCTCAGGTGAGCGATGTGGCCCATGTGCCTCTTGTTTTAAATACAATAACTAGTAAGTAGTTGATGAAAAAAATGTACCTATATGCTCTCATATATTTTAATCGCTTTACAAAGTGGGGGGGGGGGGCAGAACGAAAATATAGGGATTTGGATGTTAACAATTTAACAGTATACCTCTACCAAATGTTTAGTTTTATATCTTGCGTAGGATTTTCTTATTCTGGTAAAAAATAGTATTTCATGAAGGTACAATGTCAAAGATTACATGTATACAAAACTAGGTGTAAAATTCGAATACCTTACAATATTTATTTTTTGTTTTTCTACCGAGGGACCATATGGCACAATATCTTTTGAACGCCCATTGTTGCTCAGGTGAGCGATGTGGCCCCATGGGCCTCTTGTTACAATTTACTGTACCAGTTATTGGCTAGGTGATAATGACATTGTAAAATCCCTGCATATATTGATTACATACTCTGCAAAATGTAATTTGAATTATGCCCCTTGTGATGTCAGACTATAGGTCTGAGAGGTTATGATACATACACAACTCTTAATATTATTTATTTGTTGTCATACGGTAATTCACAAAATCGTAGAATATTTGATAAATAATTGTGCAAACAGGCGTTCAACTCCGCTATGTTGACATTCAGTGTATATTTCCCCTTATGTTTGCATTGGAAATCTGCAACGTTCATTTTCATTCTCATATGAATATACTTAGCTAATTCATGTGCCATGAGCACAAATATAAACGTCACATGTTTTGATTATATTTATTTTTGTAATATAAAATAAAATGTTCAATTTTACATACCTATTTGATATGTACTTATGAAAAATACTCGCTTAATTATATCTTTTTGTTTTTAAAATGAGTGTTCTCTGCAAAGTTCCTGGCATTATATTTTAGTCGCGGATGCGAACTAAATTACATGTTAATGTGGCTGTTCCGTGTATGTTTCATATTTTCGACTGAAAGCGTATATAATGGCTTTATAGTGACGAAAAACATATATATATAGACATCAGTATTAATGTAAATATATGCAATGAATGCTTAATTGAATCTTTCTGAATTTAGTGAATTCCATTTGTTTATTAACCTATCACAAAGAGGTAATATTTTATTTTTAACTTATCATGTCACTTTTTTTACTGCTGAAAGTGCAAGTATGTAAATAAGGCGGTAAACAGTGACTGCTTAAGCTCGCATTTAAAACACGTTCAAGAAAGTTTTCAAGCAAACTTACTTTTCTTTATTTTAAACACACGACTGAATTAAAAAATAGGAAAGACGCGTACTATAAACCCGAACTCTCAGTTTAGCCGATAATTGGTCTTCATCGATAACTGGTACAGAACCAGTACAATGTACACAAATAGGAATGTCACATCGCTTACAATGGAGTTCACACAGTTTTGCTTTATGTTCTGGACATCTAGGAAGAATAGGAGTTGACTGTCGATGTTTGATTGGCACCACTTTATGCAATTTTGACGCCTTTAGGATATATTTCTCAGTACAAGCCTTACAGAGATTGATGTTGCAAATATCACAGAATAGTGTGGGGACAAAAGTCTCACACAGGTCACATCGTATGACACTGTTACAGGGGTCCATGATCTGTAAACCTTGTTTATTTTCAAAAGCGAGAGGCTTCAGACCGGAATAGAAAACAGAGTCAGCCGAACAATACAGCGATGTATTAGCTTAAAGAAGTGCATATTTTTATCATTCAATCCCATATGACTTAAATCATTTTTGTGGTATTCCAAGTTTTCGATTGATTTCTAAGTCTATATTTTGTAATTGTTTTTACAAAAGAATCACAATACATAAGAGGTTAAAAAACCACTAAATGTTGATCATCCTTTATTCATTTGATAAATAAACAGGATTTTTTGAACACCCGACCATTAGTACCAATTTATCTAGTGACACTAAGTAAATCAATTTTTTAATTTTTCTAAAATATTGTTCAGATTTTTAAGGGAAATTATTTACAAAATAATGTTTGTCCTAGTTGGCAGGTATAAATGTTATAATGACCAGGTTTAAGATGTACAGCTTATTTAAGGGGTCAGAATCGAAGATTTCAAAACATTCTATTCGGATGTTTTTTTACAAGTGTGTTTCAAAATTTATTGGGCTGAAATTGCTAAATTGCTAATTGAAAACAAACTTTTTAATTTGCATGTGATAAAATGATTTATGGTTTGTGAGATCATCATTGGCACATTCTATTCGGATGTTTTTACAAGTGTGTTTTAAAATTTATTGGGCTGAAATTGCTAAATTGCTAACTGAAAACAAACTTTAATTTGCATGTGATAAAATAATTTATGGTTTAAACAATTGACTTTTACAACACACCAATTCATGTTTATTTCATATAATTTCATTGTCAAAATAAGTCACTTCGAACCATTACATACATGTACCATTTACATACTGGTAGATTGCGACGGTAATTTCCTTGTAGAGGTTCACAAATTTAAAATATGTCCTTTTAGCATCATACTAATCAATAATAGCTATGTCGCTTGTAACGCAAGATCTTATCGGTTAACAAGTCAGATATAAAGTTCCGGGTGTACGGTACGCAGGATAATTCATTTATATATCTTTATTGTACTATTCAATATATCCAGATAATAAGAAAGTATGCTCTTGTAAATAAATCAAATACAGTCGTGCACTTTGTTTTCCTAGAATAACGTACATAATTCAGTTGTAGAAGTTAAGATTAAACAATTCCAAGTTTTCCCAGTAGAACATGTCTTTTCCTCTTCAGAGCTTCAGAAGTTCATCATCGTCATCATCTGAATAAGGAGTGTTGGTTTCAGGGGTCTTTAATGTATAGATGCGTTTTTCTGTTGTTATGGAGAGTGCTGACAGAGAACCAAACTGTTGATTTAGAGCTTTTTGTCGATTTCTTTAAAAGATAAGCTTGACAAATGAACAATTAGCTTGGGAGGTAGTCTTCTAAATTCTTTGTTTCTGGATTTGTACTTTAAAAGAAGACAGGCATTATTCGAGTCCAGTATTTTCTTAAGCTCACTAATCTTCTCTGTAATTGCTGTAAGGGTATTGTTTATCTTATCCTCTTCTTTTTTTAGGACAGTCAGATGATTGAGTTCTGTATTTTCGATATCGGTTTTCAGTTTACTGATAACGCCGTCTATTTCTCTGTGCCAGTCACATCTCCGTTTATTGAGAGCCGTTATCAATTGTTCGGTGTTGCTTTTCAAATCGGCCTTCTGATTCAGAATTGTTGATGCTATCTCTTGATATCTGGGATAAATTGTTTTTCCTAGCTCTTCTAAATCTGCTTGTAAGGCTTTTTTCTTTCTTTCCGAAAAATGTAGAATATCTACTGCATCGTGAGCCTTATGTGTCTTGGAGAAAACGCATTGAACACAAATAGGAATGTCACATTGCTCACAATGGAGTTCGCACAGTTTTGAAGTATGCTCTGGGCATTTAGAATACACTAGAAGCGATTGCCGATGTTTGACTGCTACCACTATGTGAAGTTTAGAATCATCTAATATATGGTCCCCCACACAGGTCTTACAGAGGTTAATCATTCAGGTGTCACAGTAAAGTGGAGGAACAGGTGTTTCACACAGATGACAAAGTACGACATCTTGAGCGCTGTTACAGGGGTCCATGATTTTAAAACCTTATCTTTTTGAAAAAACGGTCTAAAATCTGAAGAAAAAAAGATTGATCGGTGGTACATTTTATGGATTTTATATCATGTTATTTTTATTTTCGACTCAAATCTACTTGAAGCATTTTTAAGATTTATTTTACTCTTTATTACTTTATAATACATTACATACTAAAATAATTGTCTTATTTATTATGATTTAAAGATGTTATGCACAAAATCTATAAACCATTAGATTTAAAGTTCAGAACTACATACCCTCAGTAATCAACATGGCGTCTGTTGATATGTTGAACTTCTGTTCCGTGTTCTTGTCATCTGTGTGAGATCACGTTGTTGATTTAGATAAAGAGTTTATGGGAAAAAGAGTGGAGGTAATGACAAAAGCTTGAATGGGGGCTATTTATATTCTACTGATATTTCTGATACATTATTAATTTGTGATTATTCATACTTTAAACGAGATGGTTTACCAGATTGAACTAAAATAGTGTAAATAAGCATTAGAAAATTTAGATGATAGTGAAAAAAGGAATGCATAAGAACATAATAAATAACATTAATTTAAATCTACTTATATTTAACATAATATTATTTACAAATGCATTTTGAATTGTTTCAGCTAAATATTACACCAAATTTTTGCTTGGAGTTAGCTGCTGAATGACTACGGTCGATCAATCTGAGGATGTTTTTGTACCCAAAGATCATATTATTGATTAAAATAATATGTGATTGTTCTTTGTCCACCGATTTTAATGTATTTTAGTTATAAAGATTTAGAGTGGATTAACAAAATATGTTCCGATCATTTGAACAGCAGATGCATATATCCATCCTAGTTTTGTACATCGCTTTATAATCATGATTATTGTTTCTGATTCAATTTTATTACTTTTATCGATGAATACAGAAGATAATCGTTCCAGTTTTTGTTCACAATATTTTAACGGTTTTGTAATTATGAAAAATGTGTATTAATTTAATTTACATACTATAAACCACAATTTTAATTTTGATATGGTAATTCCGGTACAACTTTTTGTCAGTTGTATGAGATGCCTGTTCCTTCACAATATCCATGTCCCTATATAATAAAGATTTAACATCTTGTTCTAATTTTAAACTCTTGAATTTTTTCACTCTACAGCCCATTTTGAATTAACATACCTTATAAGCCAAAAAAGAAATAATTTTACTTAAAGAAAAGTACTTGTGGATTTTTTGTACATAAAAACATTTTACAACATGTTCCCATTTAACAGTAAAGGGTCATAAAGTATATAACAACATAATTGACCTATAGGGCCGGTATTGGTTTCTGTCTTTACAAAACGCATATCCATTTCCGTTGCACTTCTTGATTTTAGGTCTTACAAGGTAAATCTTAGGTTCTAGTTTCATAGTCGTCCGAGCAGAATGAATTATGGACGTCTTTTTTGTGATCGGCTTCGGCAGCTAGGAAGACGGCTTGATTTATAAACAAGGTTACGTTATAATGCGACCTCAGTAGCAAGTTTCATGGCATTCAATGTTTTTTATTCGCATTAAATTAGTTTAATACAACTCTTTCTTTGTATACGTGTTAATGCTCTTTGAAGAGTCCTACTCAGTATTCTGAAGAAGAAGAAGAAGAAGAAGAAGAAGACGAATATACATTAACATTTAATAATTACGTTAAAAATATAAAACTAGACAAGGAGTTTACGAACGGCTTTCCCCAAATTTATTTCAAAATTAAATTTGTTGACGATTTATAATGATGAAATTATGGTGTACAGATTCAAAATATTCTATTTTAATTTTTTTTTTACATCAAACTGATCATGTTGATTGCTTCTAGCTATCAATATATCATAATTGCTGATCATTCCTTTAAACGGAATACTTTTTACTTTATTATATTTAAATCTTATTATTAGTTTACTTTCTATAATACGATACACGTACTTTATATACTTTTATTTACAACCAGGGACATACAAGCAACTATCGAAAGTCAAGCGTGACGGGGTTTCAAAGGTCGTTTTATACATCAATTTTTTTTTATTCTATTGAAAATATTAACACAATATCCTTTAAAAAATAAATAATGTGTTAGTTTACTTCATTCTCGTATAGGATCATAATTAAGATGATTAAATTTTCTGATATGCCGTGTCCGTAATGACGTTAAAATCAGTTTTTTATTTTCCTTATATCTCATGCAGTTTTGAACATGATAATTCAAAATTTATGAAACAGATCCGTATCAACAAGAAGAACACATTCATATCCTTTAATCAGAGGCAATGTTTTACAACATGTTATCTATTTGAAATTTTTTTTAATTTCACAACGATTGACAAGCAAGTTTATATATTTGCAAAACATGAAGAGTAATGTTTGTAGATGTAAAATGATTTTTACGTTCGAACACTATCATCAGTCACTGTACATTCAACTCACTCTTTTCCGTATTAACAGCTGCACCTTTTGTATTAGGTAACGTACCTGATGCCGGGATGGAAATAGGATGGAAAACACTAACTGACCAACCCCCATTAAATATATTTTTTTCTATAAACCTTCCTCCTGCATTTTATGGCATAAAATGTCACTAATGCACACGTTCTTTGCAAAAGAACAGATTTCATCTACTTTGCGGTATTTCTCCCACAATTGTACCATTTCCAATAGATGTTTTGGAAAAAAAACGCAACAGCTTTTGCTGTTGAATTACAAGCTCAATATGCTAGTTTCTAAATGAAAACTGGAGAAATTAATTTGGTAATTAGATATATATAAGTAGTCATAGTAATCTTTAAGGTCAATCATTTCGTTACATAGATAGAAACAGCAATTTTTGAATATATAAATTGGAATCCTGTTTGAAAGTACGACATCATTATGTGAAATCAAGATAAAGTTTCAATCAATCACAAATTGTTTCACAAATTAAAAATCAAATATTTCAAGAAATATGTATACCGGTATTCATACGCGTAAAACTCGAATAAAACTGACGGGAAAAGGTTTTTCTTTTCATTTGTGAACACAAAATTAATACACAGCAGAATATGTCTGCCTCCTTAGTGCGATTTATTTTTCTGAAGATTACGTTGACACGCAAGAAAATAATATCAGTGGTGAAATGCAAAGCAGAAATTTACTAAAAATTATAAAAATGGAAAATTTCCAGAAATGATCAATTATCGCCAACAAATGACATGCTCTGATCATTTGTGTTAGCATGCAACTTCTTTTTCACCACTTTACCATCTCCAGATAATAAATACATGTTTAACTCATTAAAGCCTGTTTTACTCTGTATATAATAAAAAAAAAAAGAACTTCAGAACCATTAAAAATATAGTATGCATATCAACATGATTAAATTTCATGTTGTATATTAGAGATGTTGCGATTTAAAACACATATTTTTGTTGTGAAAGCTACAATTTTGTTCTTACGTGTAGACGATAATCTACAAGTTTAGAGAACGCGTAAAAACATTGTCGTTGCAAAAACTGAAGACGTAAAACGCGAGGAATTTAGGTGATTCCCCTAGTACACGTACACGTACACGTACCCGTACATGATTGAAATCTCAACCTCTCTATTGACAAAAAAGTTGAAAATCTACATGTTAGTTGCAATTATAAACATACTTTTAATCATATGAGCATAAGTAATGTGCATGTTAAAAATATATATATTAATTCTATTTTACATGTTGACATGATTATCTTGCATGTTGACATTTTGCCATATTTTCATATCTTTTGTTGACATAATTTTTTGATAATTTACATATAGGGGCAGAAATATATTCCATCTAAGATATATTTCCGAGAAACGCAACAATGTTTGGTCAGAAATGATGATTGTCTATGTTTGATTGGAACAATTATATTAAATTGGGATTCATCCAATAAATGTTCCCCAGCACAGGTCTTACACAGGTTGATATGGCAAATTTCACAATATAGAGGGGGACAGGTGCTTCACATAGTTTACATCGAATGATATCCTGAAGGCTGTAATCAGGGTCCATACTACCGCTTAAATTTATCTTAGGGTGTTATAAATCAATCGTTCGCTTATCTGAGTCATATAGTCTATGTTTGGGTTTACGAGACTTAGTGAAAGGTTGTTCTTCTGTTGTTATGGAGAATATTGTCAGAGAACCAAACTGATGACTTAGTTGTTTTGTGTTGATTCTCTGAGAAGAGAAGCTTGGTAAAGAAACACTTAGTTTGGGAGGAAAAATTCTGAATTCTGCATTTCTGGACTTATACTTAGAAAGAAGGCTAACATCATTGGAACCCTTTAATGTCTTCAGTTCACCAATAGTTTGTATTATTTCTGAAATGGCATGGTTAATTTCATCTTCTTGGTTTTTGAGGTCAGTAAGATGTTGGGATTCCGTTTTTTCAATATCAGATTTCAGTTTACTGATAATGTTGTCTATTTCTCTGTGCCACTCTTCTCCCCGCTTATTGATAGATAATATCAAATTTTCAATGTTTCTTTTCAAATCGGCCCTCTGAACCGGGAAAGATGATGCAATCTCTTGATATTTAGGATATATGACTTTTCCTAGCTCTTCTAAATGTGCTTGTAAGGTTTGATTCTTTCTCTCTAAAAACTTTAAAATGTCTACTACGTCGTGAGTGTCATGCTTCTTTGAAGAAAAACATTGTACACAAACAGAGACGTCACATTGTTTACAATGGTGTTCTACTAGTTTTGCGGTATGATTTTGGCATTTAGGACAACTAATTTTACGAATCGATTGTCTATGTTTGATTGGAACAATTATATGAAATTGGGATTCATCCAATAGATGTTCCCCAGCAAAGGTCTTGCACAGATTGATATGGCAAAGTTCACAATATAGAGGGGGGACAGATGCTTCAACAGTTTACATCGAATGACACCCTGAAGGCTGTAATTAGGGTCCATAATTTGGTAACTTTTTGCAAAAGTGGAGGGGTCAAAAACATAGCACAAGATGAACAAAATTGTATTACGTCGTTATAATGTAATATGAAATGAAATATTTTACTTTCTTTTTCATTATGAGGTGAAATATCAATAATTGTATATCAGCATTTGCAAAATTAATGTCTTTCATTATATCGGAACCTTCTTAAATCGTAAATAGGCACCGTCACAAGGGTACCCGGTATATAAACTCTTTAATTTCGTTACACTCGACTGCATATCTGAAACTCGTGGCCGATGTGTCGTAATCATTTCGGGGTCTTTAGATTTTATGCATTTATTTTTTATTCTATGTGCATATTCTGTTTGTAAATAATGCATTGGCCAATTTATTTTATACTAGTATCCCCCTGGCCTGAAAAAAGAGCGTAAAATTTGACAATTTCATCGCGACCGAGTAACACGGCGAGGCAAGATGTACATCCACACAGGTGAGGCCTCTGCAGCAAAGTACTTTGAGGTCTGCGCCTTATATAGGGGTTGTAGGAACAGCAGTAATGAAAGAGAAATATGGCGGACATTGTTTATTTTCGAGCGGTGTTCGGGTTTTATAGCAAACACTTCAAGTTTATGTAATCCTAATTAACATTATCACGTCTTATGAGAACGTAAGATCATGGGAAATTAAAGTAAAGTACATCAAGTAGAGATGTACGAGCTTGGTTGATAAACTTCTGAGCACCCCTGGGGACTTATTTAGTTAAAAAAAATCTCAATTTGATTAAGTCATATAAACGTGATTTTTATATAACAATATTTTAAAATTCAAATAACAAACCCCCAATATATTCAACATGGCGTTTGCAGCTTTTTAACCTTCTTTTGATTGAGATATGTCACATGATCTATTTAAATGGCCACATCAGATATAATAGGGCAAGTGTATTGACAATTATGATCGCATGGTTCTGACTAGGAATATCTTTATTTTTTTATAGTCAGATCTTTTTCCAATATTTGCAAGTTATTGTTAAAGAAATATGACTTTTACAAATGTCTTAATTTGTACAAAAACTTATAACCACTTCGTGATGTTTTGTTATACCTTCAAGTGGCAAATTAAAACTAGATGCTGTCATTAGACAGTAATACCCGCACCATGTGTTTGCCCCTAAATAACACTGTTTTGTACCAGTTAAATTAAAAATGAAGGCTACATGCAAACTCCGGTAATACATTTAAAAATTATAATTTTCACAACTGAAGGATGAGATCCCTGCCCATATGATAATACACATCGTGACATGAGCAGCACTTTATGTGCAATTTGGGGTAGAACTGTTTGCAGTGAATTTTCAGTTAATCAATAATCTTAACATTTTATGTCATAAGAAGTATAATGGTCTATATATATAATTATTACAAACAAAATTAAAAATTAAATTATGCCCCCTCCCCGTGGCGGTTGCCGGTTTTAGATTTGCTTCTGTGTGCCTACATGAACATCATCGTGTGCATAGATTTAGAGAAGGGGTGGGAGTGAGGGGTCCAGACCCCCCCCCCCCCCCCCACCCCTCCCCATGAAAATTCGTAAATTACCAAAAATACACCTTGGACACCAATGCTCTTACAGACATGTAAACGCTCTAACCCATTGCGCTTCAATGTTAGGTAACATTATTTGGGGGGTAAATATTTAATCAATATTTGATATACTTTATTGTTTATCTCAATAGAAAGTATACATGTACATCACAATATGCAGGTGTCCTGCACCACCTTAAAGCTGTTATTTACCTAATAAAATAGTGCAAGTGGATTTGAAGAATAGTTCATAAAAATACATGCATGTTACAAATGAATGATCTTTGTCTGAAGTTACGTACACAACACGGGTTTGCATGTCTCATTAGCGGGTACTAGTTTTACCCAGCTCTTCGATTAGATGGGTTCACGTGTATACATACATGGGTGTTGCTAAAACGCGGAACGGAAAACGGAACCGAAGGAAAACGGAAAATCTTATCTAATGTTATTTACCTCATAGATTTGTTAAGTATGCTATAACGATATACTTTATGTACCTTTTTAATTTTTTTTGAAAGATTAACAATATTAGATTATTTATTCAAGAATATTTATTTCCTTAAAATTAACAGTACATGCATTGACCACTATATTCTGTCCCAAAATATCCTCGATTCACTTTTTGCTGTATATTTATATATACCTCAGGGTTCAAGCGATTCTCTTTTAGAAGCATTAAACATTCTCATTATTCTTTCTTTAAAACGTCCTCTCTAGCTTATCAGCTGGTATAAATACACGGCTAAAAATAAAGAAGTCTACGGGGTTTTGCATTTTAACAGACCCGGATGATAGTGTTGAAAAATTGTGCAAGGTCTTCTGAGTGACTTCCAAATGGAGAAAAGATGTCAACATTTTCCATTATAAATCGTCCAAATGTGCTGCATGAATATTTTGGAATCGACAGACAATAGTCCCAATATATAATCGGAAAATCAAACCAGGCAACGTCTAGAGCTCTCTATTCGGATCATATGTATATAGCTGCTGGAATAAACAACTGCATGCTTTGTAATGCAAACGTAAACAAAACTGCATTGCTAAAAATACTAGTTTCACAAATTACTAGTTTCACAAATTACCGGGTATTTTAATGTTTACTGTATTTTAATTTTTTAATGTCGTCAGTCCTACAGTTTTTTTCTTCCATCTCAATGATACTGTATCGTCTGTATGATAAAAGATCGTCTAGAACACCGAAAATTCAATTTTGATGTAAGTATCTATATACATGTACATCATATTTGAAAATAATATAAAAATACTCAAAACACGCATAAAACGCTTTCACTAACTGCGTACGTTACGCTAATATGCCAGCAATACCATATAATAGAAATAAGTAAAAAGTTATAGCTAATTTGCTCGTTTAATCATGTTAATGTTTCACAATTCGTATACATTTGATTTTTCCGTTTCGTACTCAACTAAAGCCGAATGAATACAATGCTATAATTGATAGACATTCATATGAATATTAATAAGATAGCAACATGTTGATAATCATTCATTAGATATAAATAAAAGATACAAAGTAAATCGTTTCTGGCCAGTCTATACCCTTTTTAAGCGATAAACGTGATGATATTTTCCATTCCGTTCCGTTTTCCGTTCCGCGTTTTAGCAACACCCATACATACATGTCTGTGTTTTCCGTATGCAGAAAAGGATTACGGTAGTTAGGATCAGCTAAAGGAATTCATTATTGTGTTTTAATTGGATTATCATTATGATGTTGACCAATTTAGGTAAGCATAATACATGTAGTAGCAGTGCAGTAGCACAATATAATAAGATGCCAGCATGGGATTCCTGCCAGCATACATACACATGTATATAAGTTCTACTTTCACTTTCTAAATGTAATCTCCCTTTGACAGCATACTGTATCATCATCTTTTAATATTTAAATAAGCTTATCATCGTTACCTATCCTATCGCATTTGTAAAGTTTCTGTCATTTTAGTTGCAAAAGTTATTTT
Source organism: Magallana gigas (assembly GCF_963853765.1). Taxonomy (NCBI): domain Eukaryota; kingdom Metazoa; phylum Mollusca; class Bivalvia; order Ostreida; family Ostreidae; genus Magallana; species Magallana gigas. The sequence goes on from NC_088862.1 coordinate 15,542,313, forward strand.
TTTCATTTGTCAGACTGCATGCACTGTTGAGTTGACCCCATATTGACCCTGTATAAACAATTTCTTATTAAATTTGTGTATTACATATGTAAGTAAGTGTAGACACTTATATTTTTTATATGAGTAATAATAGGAAGGAAGGAGTATTTCTTTCTTAATGTATTATAATGCATCAAATACAATGTAGGTCATGACCTTATGGGACTGTTCTGACCCCACGAAACAGGAAAATACAAAATATCTTCTAAAGTCATTATGATGCATCAACTGGTGTAAAGTACATTAATGACCCCCAGGTGTTGTCTTTAAACCCCCCCCCCCCCATCCCCCCGCCTTTATGAAATAGGAAATGATATGATACACTGTATATTTTGTTAACTTCTGAGATCTGAGATCCTCATCCCTAAACCGTTTAATTTATTTTTGCTCTTTGTGTCATTGCGCGTAAAATTGTATTGTAAGATTATGCCCCCTTGGAGACACCCTGACATTTTAGAACTAGAAATAATAATGTATTTTATCTTATTCATATGTAATGTTATACAGTAGTGTTTGATCCATGTGGGTAATTCCTAGCCTAATGATGTCACTGCTTTGTTTAGGAGACTTTACAATTGCCCAAAATATGTGAATACACATGGCAGTGATGCATATAACATTTTGTTTATAAATCTTAAAAATTGAATTAAGCAATTTCCAAAATGTAAAGCAATCAAGAAATGATTTAAAATTTGCTACTGTACACATGTAAGAATGTATATTAAGAAGACTGAATCTTTATAAGCAGGTTAGATGGGGAGGGGGATGAATGTGGAGTATAAACATTTATAATTTGAATCATTTATTGTTATTAATTAATTTTAACTTGTCAATGAATACTACTTATTGATCCCAAGGTAGAAATATGACCTCTGATCGTATCTCAATAGATCATTTGTCAATTATGCAAGGTGTAATGTAATTTTTTTTAAGAATAACATTTTTTACCAGTTTATAAAAGTTTTTAGACACCCAAATTATATTTTGATTTTAATAGATTATTCGACAAGGAAGGGGGGGGGGGGGGGGGGAGAGAGAACAGTTTATATTTGAGTTTGTTTGGGAGTGGGGGTTCCAAGTCATATATTTGACAATTTATTTAATGTAATTTAAAATAAGACTAAGCCATACTACAGTCATGAACATGAATAGTATAGAACAAAACTTAAACTAATACATGTACATGTATATATACATAGGAAGTATTACAAAACAGATGATTGATCTATATCTGGGTTCTTAAATTGAATCATATATCATGTACATATTATATTATTGTTTCTTTGTTCAAGGCATTTAAGATGGTATGTAGGTCATGATCCCAAGTGCTCTTCCTGAAATTATCAAATATCATAAAAACCATTGAGATCCCCACCTTAATCCAAAGATATTATTCGCATTAGGCGCATCAGATCATTATGGCATGTAAGTCATGACCCTAAGGGGTCATCCTGACCCCCTTAGAATCAGAAATTGTCAATTATCTTTAAATTATTGATGTTTGATGATCCTATCTCTATTTAATCTTTATTAATTATTAAGTCTCCTGAATGAAGTTTGGAGACTTATTGTTTTTGTACGGTTCTTAATACATGTATATATTCTTCATCTTCTTTTTCTTCTTTCCCGCTCTGAACTTGTTTCTTAGAGATGGCTGAACATAATTGTACAAAACTCTAGGATATGATAGGCCTGCAAATCTAGTTGTGCACCCTGGTTTGATTTTTCTCATTTTGGGTTAGACAACCACTTTTCGGGGGAGGGGGGTGTCAAAAGGGTGTGGGGTCTAACATTGAACCTTGTAGGAAGAATCATAGACTCTATTGTAAATGGTAACTTGAAAACGGACAAAGATAATAATATAGGGTTTTCATAATGTATCATATATTGGCTGTTACTGGCAATATATAGGGTTTATTAAATCTGACCCTTGGGGTCATCCCCACCCCCCAGGAATTTGAAATTACCATATATCTCAGAAACTGTTATAATCATGACCCCTAAACCATATATATTCATGTTTCTGATGTCAAGGGGCATCAAATGTTATGTAGGTCATGGGCCCTGTGGGTGGTCCTGACGCCCTCAAACAGCAAGTCCCTTAATATCTTCAAAACAGTTGAGATCCCCACCCTTAAACCATATATATTCTTGTTCCTTGTGTCAAGGGGCATCAAACGGTATGTAGGTCATGGGCCCCGGGGGTGGTCATGACCCCCCTTGAATAGGAAGTGCACGAATATCTCAAAAACGGTTGAGATCCCCACCCCTTAACCATATATATTCTTGATCCTTAAAGGGCATCAAAAGGTATGTACCGGTAAGTAATGGGCCTCAGGGTTAAATTTAATTTTTCAAAACCGTAATGCACATCTATGGAACAGTTCCTTTCATATCCCAAGATATGATGTGTCTATCCATTAAATCATAAAAGGAGTTCTAGGATCTATGTTTTTTTTAAAGTGATAAACGTCAATTTTCTACTACATTTTGACTCCCTGGATGAAATTTAAATTTTGAAAACCTTACTGCACATCTATAGAACAGTCCCTATCATATCCCAAGATATGATTGTCTATCCATTAAATCATTAGAGGAGCTCTTTGATCAATGTTTGTTTTTTTAGTGATAAACGTAAGTTTTCTGCTACTATTTGACTCCCAGGATGAAATTTAAATTTTTAAAACCTTATTGCACATCTATAAGACAGCCCCTATTATATCCCAAGAGATGACGTAGCTACTCCAAAAGTTGTAAGAGGAGTTCTGGGAACCATATTTTTTTTGCCAAAAAACGTCATTTTTTGTTGCCCACTGACCCCCTTACTTAAAAAAAAATTTCTGGAACCTGATCATGCCTCAATATGACACCCCCAATCATATTCTAGAAGATCATTTGGCTACTGCTTAAAAAAAATGACGTTTTTTAAACCAGTTTTTTTGTAAAAAAACGTCATTTTTTAGCCATTAAATGACCCCCAGGACAAAATTGAAAATTCCGAAACCTTATTGCGCATCTATAGGATACCCTAAAACATATTCCAAAAGATGATTTGTCTTCTTTTGAAAATGTAGGAGGAGTTCGAGGAAGAAGGTTTTTTGTGAAAAAACGTCATTTTTTACTAATTATTTGACCCCCAGGACTAACAGAGAATTTTTGAAACCTTTTTACAAAACAACATGATACCCCAAATCAAACTCCAAGAGTTCAGTTTGCTGGTTTATAAGATGTAAGAGCAGTTTGAGAAAGTAAAACGTGACAGACGGACGGACGGACGGACGGACGGACGGACGGACAGACGGACGGACGGACGGAACAGGGTAACAACAATATACCCGAACTTTCTTTAGAAAGTGCGGGTATAATAAGCGTCATCCGCGTATAAAATGTATATAGCGTTAAAATTATGTCGATTTGTCCAAGACGATGAGAAAAACTCGATATACTTCGACAGAATTATCCTCTCGTTTCAAGTTTTGTTGACTTTGTTCAAATCATAATAAGAGTTTGCCTAATAAATGCGTTGAGTAACCAAAAATGCGTGGACATATTTTCAAAATTCTTTATTATAATTACTTATGTTGATGTTATCAATTTGCTCGTTTTTTACGTCAATATTTTTATGACTTTTTGTCTTTTAACAAGACATGTCAACTTTACTTCGACGTCTAATTTTGGGCAACAATTTAACCTAATTTTAAAACACTTCTATATAAAGTTGTACGCATACACTGACTAACTACAAAACTCTATTACCCTAAGAGACAGGGGCGTCGCTACAAACGTAACAAACAGATATTGAAAATCAAAAAGGCGACTTAGTTTTCAGATAAATATGTTGTCCAGTAAAATGACCTATTTTGACTTGTCCGATATCAAAGATATGTCGCCATAGTTTTGCCACCATTTTTATTTTTTTCTAGGAATTAACGTGGTTTTTATGGTGGCGTTATGATAGCATTAATCAACCACTAGTAGTCAGATACTTACGTTGACTTGTCAGATTTTGAAAATGCCATTATAATGTAGAACAACTATCTTTTCGACTTGTCAGTTAGATCTTTCTGTCTGATCTTCATTGCAACTTGTTCAAAATGGAGGTTTGTGGTACGTGTTGTGTATTTAGGATAACTACATTTAGGAATCTAATGTCAATGGTTGACTGGAACCACTATATGATATTCGAATTCATCCAAATGATGTGGCAAATGTTACAATATAATAGGGAAACAGTTGTCTCATACATGTTCTTTAGACAAAAATGAGCTTACTTTTGATGTGTTGTTCATTTTTTGTTATATTTTCAAGTTGTAAATGTGAAAATGAGATCGAAAGATAGTTCAATGGCATTGGAACCAAAAGATATTTTCATAAACTCCTATTTTTTATCAAGTTTCTCTCATTAGAGGATTAGCAGAGAACAATGAATACAAATGACGCTCTCTATTACAACATTACAACGTCTCTACATAATGAATTTCCTTGAAACCAAATCTACCTCTACCGAATGAATACCTTTATTCTCAACACAACTAGAAACTATCCAGTTTTAAGAGAAGTTTTTAAGAAGAGCAATTAACTGTTCAATCGATCACGAATATCACACTATGTTAAACAAAAGTGTAAGAAAAATGCCAATCGACATTGAACAGATTATCATCATAGATTTAAGAATATTTACTTCAAATAAATAAGTTTTTTTCTTTATTTTATGATTGTCGCAATCCAGTATTTCTGGCTGTATGATCAAATCCAATCTATAACGTAAACTCTTAAAAATTGCTTTTAAATGCATTGTTTAGTTAATTAGATATCAAGTCTTATTCTAATAGCTAATACTTTAGTGTTTACTTTGTTCGTTGCTATTTGATCTCATCTTAATGAAAATTTTGTGAATATCATTTTGTTGATCGATCGAAAAGTAAGCTACATTAAGAGTTTGAACTCCAAGGAATGGCTAACCTTGGACATCCAAGTACATGTACATTGTAGTTGCATGGAAAAAAATATTGTTACCTTCGCCTGATGGAAAAATGTTGTTATTGCTGTGTCACTATCTAGTCGACTGTAATTAAAAAGTAAACGTACATTTAATCACTAAGTATTGATTAAAAGGTTCAAAGATTGATATTGAATGGGACGATCAATGCAGAAAAATATTACATCACCCGCTTCCGCCGGATGTATTTATTATGCAATGCGAGCTAATTTTATTCTGCGTAATCTGTTTCATATTTGGATATTTTACTGGAAATGTAGACATTAATTGGTAACTTAACAACAAAATTTCATGATAAACGCGATGACGTAAATTTTTCTATAGTCAACTGTCCTTACTTATGTAGTAATAAACCCTCATCACCCGCATATGGTGCTTTTGTCTCTCAGTTAATTCGACACACATGGACATGCTCCTCGTATGAACAGTTTCTAAGGCAATGCAAGCTACCGACAAACAAGTTGATAAAACAGGACTATCAACAGTCTCGTTTGAAGTCATCTTTTTGTAATTTCTATGATCGATACACCGACTTTGTCAGCAAATACAATCTTCCACTGGGTCGCATGATGACTGACGTTTTTCATACTAATTGTTAGACCATAATTAATCACCTAATTGACTTTCCGGGTTTTTTTTTCACGATTACGACAACGAGCACACGGGTACGGCGAGTGTGATCGGTCAGCAGAGGATGCTCACTCCTCCTAAGCACCTTATCCTACCTCTCTATCTGTTTAGAGGTCCGTGTTGCTCTGCTTTGAATTTGTATTTCGTTTTATAGATTTTTGAGATCGATGACAGTTTGTTATTGTTATTTTTCATTTTAACCCACAAGAATCCGCGCAAACGAATCTTAAGATAGCTCCATAAATGTATTAAATTTGTCTAGGAGAATAATTAAATAATTCACAACAGTTACTATGCTTCTTTTTCAATTTAAGAGTTTACTAATTAACACATTCATATTAATTAAGTACAGTATATCTGAAATTAATGGATAAAATAAGATAAAATAACTTATGGATTATTGTTTCAACGTCTTTTAAAGCGTGATAATTATTACCTCTAATAAAAGAAATATCGGTCTATGTCTAATCTTAAAATTCCTTAAAATGACGTTGAAACATTTAATTGCACAAAATGAACTTGTCAACAGAATGGTAACTCAAATGTCTAGAAGGGTGACTGAATTGCATATTTCTGCCATTCAGTAACCGTTTCGTTATCTCTCAGTCACCTTTCGGTCACATTTTAGTTCACTGAATGGCAGAGAACAGTCCTGTGTTGAACTATATAGTATTCATTACGACTATTCAAACGTGATTTGTTCAATGCTTTATCATTGGGTTTTTTCTGATTATCAAATTAAGTGATTGTTGTTTGATAAAATTGACAACAGCTTGATATCAATCGTGATGAATAGTATAGACTTTTGTAAATAATGATGAACAACCATGAAAAACCAAAGATTATTTCATTGAAAAAAAAAACATTTTAAAAAAACCGTTAAATCTCGCACAGATCTGACTTACCAATGACATGTTTGCATGAAATATTTGTCAGTTTTGTTCAAACAATAATTTAACCTTCAAAATAAATATATATATATATATATGGAAACAAAAACTGTCTTGGTGTAAAAAGTTGAGTTTGGACCCTCCAACTTTGATATGTGCCTCAAATCCGTTAATATGCAATAACAGATCAAATGCAATTTGTTTTCATATTGACACAGCCTGTCCACCCTTGCATTTCCTGACTGACTCTCTTTTGGTAGACTAAGAACGAAACACTTGTAAAATTAATTGAATGATTTTTCTCAATACAAAAGAATGGCCTGTTATTTTGTCAAAATTAATTCTATCACGTGAAATGTGTAACTTTTGTTTCATACAATATCTGACAGAATGTTATAACCATTACGTAAAATGACATGTTATCTTTAGTTATACATTTACAGTACTATACCCAAACTATGTTTACATATAATATTGAATTTTTTTTATCTTATGTGTGTCTTTTTCACCCACAAATAGATTGTCTTTGGTGTCCACACATAAACCCCATGGGCAACTAAAATCACAATCGCCGATGTATTGAAGGAACTGTCCGTTCTGATCCACAATGTGGATACGATAGTTGTGAAAATCTGACGTTAAAATTCTACTCTGGCTGTCAGTAGTGATGCCAACAGGTTTAAATGGGATACTGCCTGACAAAGGAGGACCGGTGTAAAGAAATCTGCGTTTGCCATCATGATTAACCACCACTACTGCACCGGCAAAATGATCAGCGACACAAATATCGCGGTTTCTGTTCTCACTAATGTACTTAAAGTTACATAAAACGCTAGATGAATAGAGAGGTTTTTCTCTGTGATCAAATTGAATACTTTGTATTTCTGTGGAACCAGCATAGCGTACAACTTTTGTGTGTTTTCTATCATCACTTTGCATGACAACAAGGAAGTCACCAAAATAAGAGCAGCAGATATTTTGAGGCATCCATCCCTGTAATTTTACTATTTCTTGTATCCGTTTGTTCTTTACTATATTTACAGTACAATCACTGTTGTCAGTAAAAGCTATTTCACCTCTCCTTGTAATCGATATATTTGATTGCTGATTCCCTAAATTGGTATGAAATGTCTCAAGAAGTTTTCCATTGAGATTGAAAAGTTTCATGACATTATTATTACCGAGGGTCCATATCTGCTCGTCACTCAAACAGGTCACATCATGAAGATGGTCATACCCTGTCTCTATTGTTGCGAGGGTTTGGGGTTTAAGAAGCAACGGTCGGTTAATTGAGGATGATGCGGTTCTAGAAGATTCCACGCCGATGGGTTTGCGCTCCTCTGATTTTATGGAAAATGCTGTCAGAGAACCAAATTGTCTGAAAAGTTTTTCACGGTCAATCCTCTGAAAAGAGAATTTTGGAATGGAAACAACGAGTTTTGGAGGCAATCTTTTGAAATCAACAGTTCTAGATTTGTAGGCATTGACATAGTGAATATCATTGGAGTGCAATAATTTCTTCAGGTCAACAATGCTTTGAGTTATTTCAGAAATACTGGTTGCAATTTCATCTTCATGTTTATTGAGAACTGTGAGGTGTTTTGCTTCAATATCATTAATGTCAGATTGTAAACCCTTAATAATGTTATCTATCCTCCTGTGCCACTCTCTACCCCGCTTGTTGAGCGATGCTGATAACTGCCGATAGTTTTCACCTAGATTAGCTTTCTGTTCTGAAATACTCGATGCAATCTCTTGATATTTTGGATAAATATATTTTTCGTATTCTTCCAGGTCTATTTTAAGAACATTTTTCTTTCTTTCCAAAGTATTTTTGATATCTGTTACATCATGGAATTGGTGTTTCTGAGAAGAAATACAAAGTACACATACGGGAATATCACAATGCTCACAATGAAGTTCACAAATTTTCATAGAATGATAAAGACATGTAGGATAGTTAGAAGTGAATCCTCTCTGCTTAATTGGCATAACGATATGTTCTTTAGATTCATCCAGTAAATGTTCCCCGACGCAGACCTCACACAGGTTGATGGTACAGGTATCACAGTAAACTGGAGGAACAGATGTTTCACACAATTTACAACGTAAGACATCTTGGGCCCTGTGATGGGGGTCCATGGTCATTGAATCTTTATTGCTGTGGGCGTGCCTGATTAGAGGTTAAAGACTGGAAATAAGCAAGTATGGAAATTTGATACGAAACAAAACATTTTTTAATATTGTATTTAATATGAAATTTTTAATCCAATATGTTACAGGGAACCAATGATATTCTTTCTTGGCTGTGCGTATCAAAGGCACAAACAAAGAGTAAAGTAAAAAGTACCTTATGAAAGTCTATCAAAAGACAATCTAATTAAAACAAGATCTTATTTTGAGCGGATAAAAGGTTTAAATTTAACTACATTGATAAAAAAAATCACTGCATCGGAATAAGTAATATTCACACTAATAACAAATTTGATTATAAATATACCTATCACATAGTTTGGGGGAAATTATTAGAAATCTGTTGCTTAACACGTTATAATAGTTAAGATTAAAATGTTTTGTTTCCTGTCTTCTTTACATCCAATAACAAAAGCTTTAAGAGGGCTGGATGACAACGGTCTTATTTAGTTTGTATTGATTGTCATTAGAAGAAGATCTCACTATACAAATAATTTTTAAAAATTGAAAGCTAGAATTTATTAATTTGTTCTTGACTTTATAATAGTTTATAGCTTTACAAATCATATCTAAAAATTTAAGTATATCTGCTGATTAATTTTTTTGACAATCTAGTTTACTTAGTATTAAAAGAAAAGTATCTAAGTCGTTTGGCAAATGATAATTACTATATTTATAATAAAATAGCATAAATTAGATAGCAACTAACCTTTTGATTCAACATTGTGATCAAGTTTACATTTTTTCTAGAATAAACCAGTTGATTCAATATGGCAAATTCAAGTTGGCAATTATCCTTGTATTAACTGGTACCTGCTTGTCTAAGATCTTGGCATTGATTTACTAGTAAGAAAACGACTGATTGTGCATACATGTATCAGTCGATAACGTTGTGCATGTTTAAACAACAGAATTGGGGTATCAGTAAACAGGCATGCCCCTGTTGTGCTGAAAATAGTCACCATCTTTCAGACAACGGGTTTTTTTCTGAGTATAATATCTTAAAAAGTTAATCTTGAGAAGGTGTTTATGCTCACAAAAACAGCTTTGTAATGAAAAAAGGGGCAGAATAAAACTAATATATGATACCGGTATTTAAATGGTGATTGAATGGGTTTTTTGCAAATGATGATTTCAGAAATCTTGAGACAGTTTTGCTTAGCAAGCAATAAAATATTTTACACTGCTCATCAAGATGATATTTTAAAAAACGACATTATTCTCAGGATTTTCTAATTGACTAAAGATTTCACAGGTCATTACACTTCTTTTTTTTAAGTGGCGATTTAAATGAAAGCTAAACAATTTATAATTGAAGTCTGAGTTCATGTTAAGAAAAAAGTGGTAGCATACACTTAAGTCTAGTAACATAACATTTCTAGTTTAAAAAATGGCAGACCCAAGAAATTATATCCAGAGACGTATATATGCCAATGCTATAGCTATCTAAATACACTCAACAAAACCTTCTTGATGAATTGAATCATTTGAAACGTTTGAGCGCCCATGCGGACTTATTAGCATTGTTTACGTTATTAAAGCTTCTCAAATCGAAAAAAGTCACATATAAACTGAAATTACAAACCTATCTAATATCCAACATGGCGTTTTCAGATGTTTTACCTTGACCTTCTTGTTTAAAATCACATGATTCATTTAAATGGCTGAACCGTGACACTTACATCAAACATAATGAGACATCCACACCGACTGGTTTGTCTGGTTATTGATTTGTTGCATGATTCTATTTTGAGACCTTTTTGTCAACATTTGTTTAAAGATATCTCCTTAAACGGAAAAATGGCTACTATACGAAAAGGTTCATCTATTATCGCTTCGTAATATTGACTGTATAAATAACGTTCGTAAGATAATTTAGGTCAGTTAATAATTTATACCCATTTTCATCCAAGATGGCAACGCCAGGTTTATACAATTGATAGTCGTATTCTTGTTATTTCACGAAAAGCATCTGTTATTTGTTAAGATATTACTAGTAATCACATATTATTTCTAATAAATGGCAAAAACAAAAACAAAACAAGCAATCGAAATCATTTAGCTTAAATATCTATGCATGTATGAATCTCTTTAAAGATTCATAAGATTAGTGATATGGAGAATACATTAATGATACTCTTACAGAATGGAAACACATCGGTTAAGGTTAAAGTAAACGTGATATGAAGCATGGTGGCTATTATGCAGTTCAGGTTATCATTCATACAGGTTTGGTTAAGGTAAGACATATAGAAGATGTTTGTAAGTATCTGCTCCGCTCTATAGTGTCCTTTACCCCATAGCTATAGTTATTAATGAATGACGTTTTGTATATATATATACATCGTTTCATGCATGATTCCTGGATTATTATTTATCAGGGTATTGTATTCGAATTGTATATGGAACTGGTTGTGAAAAATGATTTGTTGGATAACTGCCCCAAATGATTCATTTAACATGCCGATCAGTTCCATATAAAAACTCATGTTCATCAGGCGAACCTACGAAATTGTTTTTTCTATTCCTAGATGCAGTGTGTATGTACCTGTAAGGTTCAGAGAGGCTTTTGAGTACTTGAGAATAGGATCTTTAAACTGTAATGTTTATTTGACTGGAATATGTAACAATAAGCATAAAAACATTTGAGGTATAATACTTCCTTATATGCATTTATCAATCTTTTAATAAAAGTACGTAGATCTGATAGTTCCTTTTAAATGAACCTGCCCCAAAATCTTAAACCTTTTCACTACACAGCTATAGATTACATGTTATGTATCCCCAGACACAGCATGCCAACAGATTTCGAACAAATACAGAGAATGCATTTTAGACTTTAATTAGCACTTACAACTCAACCTGGCAATTCATCTAAATAATATTGGCTGAAAATAATCTGACTGTTTTTATGAAATTCCAAATTAACAGCTATGAAACTCAAATACACGGATAAGATGTACAGAATTTATAACTTTAATACCTTTAGTTAGTTTTTTTCTAAATCAGATTTCATTTTTTCGATGACGTTGTCTATTTCTCTGTACAAGTCTACTCTCAACTTATTGATAGCTCATATCAATTTTTAGTGTTTCTATATAAATCATCATCTGAACCGAAAAAAAGACTAATTTCTTGATATTTCGGATAAATTATTTTACCTCGATCTTCTGAATCTGATTATAATGCATTATTCTTTTTCTCCATGAAATTCAATTTGTCTACAGCGTCTTGAGCCGCATTGTACCAGTTATCGGCTAAAATTTAATTTTTTCTTTTCGTATTCCTTATTTCTTGAAATTTTGGATACATTTTGTCATGATTAAAATTGTGAACTCCTTATTAAACCATCTCTAAGATTATATTACTATTTAGAACCAAAAAATCTTGTTTTTGTGCTTTTAATCACGCCCGGAAATTGCCGAGTTATTACTATTTACTGTACCAGTTATCAGCTTTGTGATAAGAATCTCTGCATATATTGATTTTATACTCCGCAAAATGTAATTTGAATTATGCCCCTTGTGAGGTCAGACTAAAGGTCTGAGAGGTTATGATACATACACAACTCTTCAGATTATTTGTTTGTTGTCATACGGTGATTCACAAAATCGTAGACTATTTGATACATAATTGTGCAAACAGGCGTTCAACTCCGCTATATTGACATTCCGTGTTTATTCCCCTTATGTTTGCATTGGGAATCTGCGACGTTCATTTTCCTATGAATATATTTAGCTAATTCATGCGCCATGAGCACAAATATAAACGTCACGTGTTTTGAGTATATTTATTTTTGTAATATTAAATAAAATGTTCAATTTTACATAACCAATTTGATATGTACTTATGAAAAATAACCGTTAAATCATATTTATTCGTTTTAAAAAAGTGTTTTCTGCAAAGTTCCTGGCACTATATTTTAGTCGCGGATGCGAACTAAATTACATGTTAATGTGGTTGTTCCGTGTATGTTTCATACTCCTTACTAAAAGCATAGATAATGGCTTTATAGTGACGAAAAACATAGATTTGATACAAATAGACATCAGTTTGAATATAAATTTAGGCATTGAATGCTTAAATGAATCTCTCAGATTTTAGTGAATTCCTTTTGTTTATACCATTAATATGTTTTGATAGTATATGTTAAACCAAAAAAAGGGATAAAATAACCTAACACAAAGAGGTAATATTCTATTTTTAACTTATTATGTCACTTTTTTCACTGCTGAAAGTGCAAATATGTAAACAATGGCTGCTTAAGCTCGTGTTTAAAACACGTTCAAGAGAGCTTTTAAGCAAACTTACTTTTATTTATTTGAAACAGACGACTGAATTAAAAAATATAAAAAGTCGCGTACTATAAACCCGAACTCTCAGTTTAGCCGATAACTGGTCTTCATCGATAACTGGTACGATGTATACAAATAGGAATGTCACATTGCTCACAATGGAGTTCACACAGTTTTGCTTTATGTTCTGGACATTTAGGAAGAATAGGAGTTGACTGTCGATGTTTGATTGGCATCACTTTATGCAATTTTGACTCCTTTAAGATATATTTCTCAGTACAAGCCTTACAGAGATAATGTTGCAAATATCACAGAATAGTGCGGGGACAAAAGTCTCACACAGGTCACATCGTATGACACTGTTACAGGGGTCCATGATCTGTGAACCTTGTTTATTTTCAAAAGCGAGAGGCTTCAGACCGGAATAGAAAACAGAGTCAGCCGAACAATACAGCGATGTATTAGCTTAAAGAAGTGCATATTTAATTTTATGATTCAATCCCATATGACTTAAATCATTTTTGTGGTATTCCAAGTTTTCGATTGATTTCTAAGTCTATTTTTTGTAATTGTTTTTACAAAAGATTCACAATACATAAGAGGTTAAAAATTTAATTTTTCTAAAATATTGTTCAGATTTTTAAGGGAAATTATTTACAAAATAATGTTTGTCCTAGTTGACAGGTATAAATGTTATAATGACCAGGTTTAAGATGTACAGCTTATTTAAGGGGTCAGAATCGAAGATTTCAAAACATTATATTCGGATGTTTTTTTACAAGTGTGTTTTAAAATTTATTGGGCTGAAATTGCTAAATTGCTAACTGAAATCAAACTTTTTAATTTGCATGTGATAAAATGATTTATGGTTTGTGAGATCATCATTGGCACATTCTATTCGGATGTTTTTTACAAGTGTGTTTTAAAATTTATTGGGCTGAAATTTCTAAATTGCTAACTGAAAACAAACTTTAATTTGCATGTGATAAAATAATTTATGGTTTAAACAATTGACTCTTACAACACACCAATTCATGTTTATTTCATATAATTTCATTGTCAAAATAAGTCACTTCGAACCATTATATACATGTACCATTTACATACTGGTAGATTGCGACGGTAATTTCCTTGTAGAGGTTCACAAATTCAAATTATGTCCTTTTAGCATCATACTAATCAATAATTGCTATGTCGCTTGTAACGCAAGATCTTATCGGTTAACAAGTCAGATATAAAGTTCCGGGTGTACGGTACGCAGGATAATTCATTTATATATCTTTATTGTACTATTCAATATATCCAGATAATAAGAAAGTATGCTCTTGTAAATAAATCAAATGCAGTCGTGCACTTTGTTTTCCTAAAATAACGTACATTATTCAGTTGTAGAAGTTAAGATTAAACAATTCCAAGTTTTCCCAGTAGAACATGTCTTTTCTTCTTCAGAGCTTCAGAAGTTCATCATCGTCATCACCTGAGTAAGGAGTGTTGGTTTCAGGGGTCTTTAATGTATAGATGCGTTTTTCTGTTGTTGTGGAGAGTGCTGACAGAGAACCAAACTGTTGATTTAGAGCTTTTTGTCGATTTCTTTAAAAGATAAGCTTGAAAAATGAACAATTAGCTTGGGAGGTAGTCTTCTAAATTCTTCTTTTCTGGATTTGTACTTTAAAAGAAGACAGGCATCATTCGAGTCCAGTATTTTCTTAAGCTCACTAATCTTCTCTGTAATTGCTGTAAGGGTATTGTTTATCTTATCCTCTTCTTTTTATATGAGAGTCAGATGATTGAGTTCTGTATTTTCGATATCGGTTTTCAGTTTACTGATAACACCGTCTATTTCTCTGTGCCAGTCATATCTCCGTTTATTGAGAGCCGTTATCAATTGTTCGGTGTTGCTTTTCAAATCGGCCCTCTGATTCAGAATTGTTGATGCTATCTCTTGATATCTGGGATAAATTGTTTTTCCTAGCTCTTCTAAATCTGATTGTAAGGCTTTTTTCTTTCTTTCCGAAAAATGTAGAATATCTACTGCATCGTGAGCCTTATGTGTCTTGGAGAAAACGCATTGAACACAAATAGGAATGTCACATTGCTCACAATGGAGTTCGCACAGTTTTGAAGTATGCTCTGGGCATTTAGAATACACTAGAAGCGATTGCCGATGTTTGACTGCTACCACTATGTGAAGTTTAGAATCATCTAATATATGGTCCCCCACACAGGTCTTACAGAGGTTAATCTGGCAAATGTCACAGTAAAGTGGAGGAACAAGTGTTTCACACAGGTGACAAAGTACGACATCTTGAGCGCTGTTACAGGGGTCCATGATTTTACAACCTTATCTATTTGCAAAAAAGGTTTAAAATCTGAAGAAAAAAAGGAAAAAGATAAATAATTGTCTTTTTTTTATTATGATTTAATGATTTTATGCACAAAATTTATAAACTATTAGATTTAAAGTCCAGAACTACATACCCTCAGTAATCCAACATGGCGTCTGTAGATATGTTGAACTTCTCTTCCGTGTTCTTGGCATCTGTGTGAGATCACGTTGTTGATTTAAGATAAAGAGTTTATGGGGAAAAAAGTGGAGGTAATGACAAACGTTTGAATGGGGGCTTTTTATATTCTACTGATAATTCTGATAAATCTTTTATTTGTGATTTATGATTAAGTTTGAGTTTATTCATACTTTAAACAAGATGGTTTACCAGATTGATCTAAATTAGTATAAATTCACATTAGAAAATATAAATGAAAGTTAAAAAAGGAATACACAAGAACATAATAAATAAAATTAATTTAAATCTACTTACAATGTATATTTAACAAATGTTTCTTATAATGTTATTTACAAGTGCATTTTGAATTGTCTCAGCTAAGTATTTCACCACATTTTCGCTTGGAGTTATCTGCTGAATGACTACGGTCGATCAATCGGAAGACATTTTTGTACCCAAAGATCATAGGTTTGATATAAATAATATGCGACTGTTCTTTGTCCACCGATTTTAGTGTAATCTAGCTATAAAGATTAAGAGTGGATTAACAAAATATGTTCCGGTCATTTGAACAGCAGATGCATATATCCATTCTAGTTTTGCGTATTACTTCATAATCATGAATATTGTTTCTGAGGGTTTTTATTACCCTTATCGAAGAACATAGAACAAAATCGTTCCAGCTTTTGTTCACAATATTTTAACGGTTTTGTAATTCTGAAAAATGTGTATTAATTTAATTTACATACTTTAAACCACAATTTTAATTTAGATATGATAATTCCGGTAATACTTTTTGTTAGTTGTATTAGATGCATGTTCCTTCACAATATCCATGTCCCTATTTAATAAAGATTTAACATATTGTTCTAATCTTAAACTCTTGAGTTTTTTTCACTCTACTGCCCATTTTGAATTAACATACCTTATAAGCCAAATAAGAAATAATTGTACTTAAAGAAGAGTACTTGTGGGGGAGGGGGGGGGGTACATAAAAACATTTTACAACATGTTTCCATTAACAGTAAAGGAACACTTGTATATAACAAAATAATTGTCCTATAGGGCCGGTATTGGTTTCTGTCTTTACAAAAAGCATATCCATTTCCGTTGCACTTCTTGTTTTTAGGCCATACACAGTAAATCTTAGGTTCTCGTTCTCATAATGTATAGTGATTGGGAAAAAAGTTTCATAGTCTTTGTCTGAGCAGTATGAGTTGTGGACGTCTTTTTTCACTTTATTAAATTTCATTATCAGTTTACTTTATATAATACGATACACATACTTTATATGTTTAGAGAACGCGTAAAAACCTTGTCGTCGCAAAAACTGATGACGTAAAACGAGAGGAATTTAGGTGAATCCCCTAGTACACGTACACGTATCCCTCTCAACCTCTCTATTGACAAAAATGTCAACAAGAATGAGTAGAAAATCTACATGTTAGTTGCAATTATAAACATACTTTTTATCATATGAACATAAGTAATGTGCACGTTAAAAAATATACATATTAATTCTATTTTACATGTTGACATGATTATCTTGCATGTTGACATTTTGCCAAAATTAAAATGTTTTGTTTCCTGTCTTCTTTACATCCAATAACAAAAGCTTTAAGAGGGTTGGATGACAACGGTCTTATTTAGTTTGTCTTAATTGTCATTAGAAGAAGATCTCAATATACAAATAATTTCAAAAAATTGAAAGCTAAAATTTATTAATTAATTCTTGACTTTATAATAGTTTATAGCTTTACAAATCATAATTATCTAAAAATTTAAGTATATCTGCTGATTAATTTTGTTGACAATCTAGTTTACTTAGTATTAAAAGATAAGTATCTAAGTCGTTTGGCAAATGATAATTACTATATATTTAATAAAGTAGCATAAATTACATAGCAACTAACCTTTTGATTCAACATTGTGATCAACTTTACATTTTTTCTAGACTAAACCAGTTGATTCAATATGGCGAATTCAAGTTGGCAATTATCCTTCTATTAACTGGTACCTGCTTGTCTAAGATCTTGGCATTGATTTACTTGTAAGAAAAAGACTGATTGTGCATACATATATAAGTCGATAACGTTGTGTATGTTTAAACAATAGAATTGGAGTATAAGTAAATAGGCATGCCCCACAGAAAAATAAGATAACGATTTCAGTTACCCTTGACAAAACGTCAAAACATTAAACTGGGATTTTTAGTAGCGTGACTGGCAATTCTTTGTGAGTGATATTAGTTTTTGGTGATTTGTTGAAAAAAACCCACTTAATATGGTCAAAATGATTTTTAAAAAAACAGTTCGAATATTGGTGTCTGCAATGTTGTTTACGATACATTACACTCATTTTAAATTTGCTGTTTATTTGGTTCTCAACAATGTTTTGAATAAGCAATTCGAAGGAAACGTTATTTTAAAATATATTTTTTCTTTCATAAGTGTAATGTCATTTCCATCATCAACTTAAAGCAATCTAAAATCACTGACCGAAATCCAATTCAACCGGAAGTGTTTGTGATGTTTGGCAAAGATCAAGGTATCGGGTCTCAATCTGAGGTCAAGGTCAATGCATTGTTTTTAACTATTTGAAAGTTAAGTGGAAATCAGTCTCTCCGACGACAAGACATATAAAAGTGTGCTTATTTCATATTATATAAATAGTGCCTGTTTGGGAGGGTAACAGTTGAAATTGACACCCCGAGAAAACCATTGTCAACCGACGCGAAGCGGAGGTTGACAATGGTTTTCGAGGGGTGTCAATTTCAACTGTTACCCTCCCAAACAGGCACTATTTATTTTGTTATAATGAATGTCTTAATTTTTAAGAAAATTTTACTGCTTTTATATAGGAATAACGTGAATTCTACAGCGAACCGTAAGCGCATAATTTTCGCGCATGTAACATTTTTTAATGTTACCTGTTGCTAAGTGTGTTGCTAACGCTGAGGGTAATAGAAAATATTATTAACTGCGTCTTAACCAATCAGATTTCAGTATTTAACATGAAAGTATAACAAAGTAAATATATTATACTGGGTGAACACTTAGAAGTTTTTGATGAGTGTATGTTCGAAATTTGTGTACATTAATAAAACCTACCACTATCAAATTTCACAAATAAATTTTTCTTTTTTTACTATATCTTTTACAAATACGTTTTCACCATTGGTCTTGTTCAAACGCATGTTTAATATTGAGAACAAAGGTGTTGAAAAAAGACTCTAGTTCTGTTGAAAATTGCTCTGTATCGATGAATTTGTATAATGAGCCGGTTCTAAATTCAACAAAATATACACACAAATAAAGACGGATTGATATTTATATCTTGGATTTATTTAGTAAAACAATTTTAAGGTTTTTTGTCATTTTTTATTGTGTTTCAACAGTTGAACGGAAAAAAAGACAATCAAATGATCATTTTTTCGAATTATTATATTGAGCCTTATAATATGTATTAAGTATTTTATTTATAGTTAACTCTTCGTGTTTCATTGCTGTTTTACTATAATTATATCTCAAAACATGTTTTATTAAGAATATCGGAATGCATGTACATGGTTACAATATAAATCAATCAATTCAGTCTAGTTTTTTATTTGCTGGACTGGTGTAGAAATCTAAGTATTTACAATACGTCATAATTAAGGTCTTCCGTTTCCAACGGAAGACCTTATAGTTTTCGTACGATTTCTTATTAAGGTCTTCCGTTTCCAGCGGAAGACCTTATTGTTTTCGTACTGTTTCTTATTAAGGTCTTCCGTTTCCAACGGAAGACCTTATAGTTTTCGTACGATTTCTTATTATTATTATTATTATTATTTTTTTCCACAAATTTTGTGCACGCGATTTCTCGAAAACTATTCGACCGATTTCAATCATTTTTTCACAGAAGATGGGACTTGATGTAAACTTCATACGTTTTTGAGATTTTTCCTGTCGTCACTTCCGGTACCGATTTATCGGCCATTTTGCACATTTTCACGACCTATTTTGTGCAGAGCTGATCTCAGAAACTATCAGAGATATGACTATGAAATTTTCAGGATAGGTAGTCGATAGTTTGAAGTTGTGCACTATTATGTTGTTTTACGCCAGTGGCGCTATTTCTTGGAGCTCGCCTGGGCTCGAAAATTGATAACGAATTTTCATTCAAAATTTTTATACGTTTTCATCTGTATCTTTTTATCAGTTGATATTTTGTTAAGACATATATTACAAAAGGAGTAGATAATTAAACGTTCTTTCCAACAAAATCAAGAAAAAGGGGCTGGCCCCTTAAATTAGGGGCCAAGACACTCGTAAACTCTATTACAAATAACTTAAAAACGATCAAAATTTTGAAATGCAATATAGAAGCAAAGTTGTTGATTGTAGCAATATTTATCAGGTAAAATCATTTTCACATCCATTTATGACGTAATTAGGGATTTTAAGGGGCCAAAGTACTTAAACTTTGATGCAATATATCTAGAGAAGGAGACATATTTTGTTAGGCAATGTAGAAAAGAAAATGTTTGCATTGATGATTCTAATCGATTCCACTAATCAAAACTCTAAAGTCTGTCCCCATTAAGGATCTAGAGGGCTGGCCCCTAAAATATTCAATCATTTGTACCTCAAAAATGAACAACAATTTTAGATGGGTGTAAGAACAAAAAATGTTAGTATTCGTGAGACCTTTCGATTGAACTCAAGAAAAAGGGGCTGGCCCCTTAAATGAGGGACCAAGACACTCGTAAACTATATTACAGATAACTTGAAAACAATCAAGATTTCAAATATCTTTGGTACCTAGCCTTTTTACAAAATTAATACCAGCGAGATTTTAGTCACTGTAAGTGATTGAGACACAAACTTTTATAAATGATAGACAATCGATTGAAGATATATTTAACGGGTTATCTTTTGTCAACCGTCACTTCCGGTACTCACCAGAAGAGTTCAAACAATTCATTTTTTTCACAAGTTTAACTGATTATCTTTGGTGTTTCATCTTCTCTTCCATGATTAAAAGTGGCGTACACTAAACAAATGTATAAAAAAAACCTAGCTTTTATTTTCATAAACCTCTTTTGTTCGTCCGTTTCGGACTCGAGACCAAAAACCTAGATTCACCAAGATCGCAGATTTGGCAGAGAATATCGATATTTCATCGTATCATATGAAAACAAAATCGGACGGAAGACCTACTCGTTACTCGTAACGAGATCTAGTTATTATTATTATTTTTTTTTTCCAAATTTTGTGCACGAGATTTCTCGAAATCTATTCGACCGATCTCAACCATTTTTTCACAGATGGTTGGGCGTGATCTAAACTTCATACATTTTTCTTAATTTTTTCGTAGTCACTTCCGGTACCGAATTGTCGGCCATTTTGTAATTTTTGACGACCCATTTTGTGCAGCTATAAACTCGGAAACCATAAGAGATATGAATATGAAATTTTCAGGATAGGTAGACTAAAGTTTGAAGTTGTGCAGCATGTAGTTGTTTAATGCCTGTTGCGCCATTTCTTGGAGCTCGCCTGGGCACGAAAATTGGGCACGAATTTTCAATCAAAATTTTCACACGTTTTGATTTATATCTTTTTATCAGTTGATATTTTGTTAAGACATATATAACAAAAGTGGTAGAGAATCAAAAGTTCTTTCCAACAAAATCAATAAAAAGGGACTGGCCCCTTTATTAAGGGGCCAAGGCACTCTTAAACTCTATTACAAATAACTTAAAAACGATAAAGATTTTGTAATGCAATATAGAAGCAAAGTTGTTGATCGTACCAATATCTATTAGAAAAAATTATTGCCACGCCCATTTATTACGTAATTAGGGATTTTTAGGGGCCAAAGTACTTAAAACTTTGACGCAATATAACTAGAGAAGTAGACATATTTTGTTAGACATGATAGAAGAGAAAATGTTTGAATTTATGATTTAAATCGATTCCACTTATCAAAACACGAATTCCTGTCCCCATTAAGGATCTAGAGGATTGGCTCCTAAAATATTCATACATTTGTATCTCAAAAATGATCAACAATTTTAGATGGGTGTAAGAACAAAAATTGTTAGTATTCTTAAGACCTTTTCAAAGAAATCAAGAAAAAGGGGCTGGCCCCTTTTTTTGGGGGGGGGGGCAAGAAACTCGTAAAGTCTATTACAAATTACATAAAAACGATTAAGATTTCGTAATGCATTATAAAAGCAAAGTTGTTAATTATAGCAATATCTATCTGGAAAACTCATTGCCACACCCATTTATTACGTAATAATGGATTTGTATACATTATCTGAAAGTAGGGGGGGGGGAATAATTCTAGAATTGTATGGATTATTCATGGTATGATTTAAAACAGAAATCGCAAGGAAGACCTACTCGTTACTCGTAACGAGATCGTATCTAGTTATTATTATTTTTTTCCACAAATTTTGTGCACGCGATTTCTCGAAAACTATTCGACCGATTTCAATCATTTTTTCACAGAAGATGGGACTTGATTTAAACTTCATACGTTTTTGAGATTTTTCCTGTCGGCACTTCCGGTACCGATTTATCGGCCATTTTGCACATTTTCACGACCTATTTTGTGCAGAGCTGATCTCAGAAACTATCAGAGATATGACTATGAAATTTTCAGGATAGGTAGTCTATAGTTTGAAGTTGTGCACTATTATGTTGTTTTACGCCAGTGGCGCCATTTCTTGGAGCTCGCCTGGGCTCAAAAATTGAGTACGAATGTTCATTCAAAATGTTCATACGTTTTCATCTGTATCTTTTTATCAGTTGATATTTTGTTAAGACATATATAACAAAAATAGTAGATAATTAAACGTTCTTTCCAACAAAATCAAGAAAAAGGGGCTGGCCCCTTAAATTAGGGACCAAGACACTCGTAAACTCTATTACAAATAACTTAAAAATGATCAAAATTTTGTAATGCAATATAGAAGCAAAGTTGTTGATTGTAGCAATATTTATCAGGTAAAATCATTTTCACACCCATTTATGACGTAATTAGGGATTTTAAGGGGCCAACGTACTTAAACTTTGATGCAATATATCTAGAGAAGGAGACATATTTTGTTAGGCAATGTAGAAAAAAAAATATTTGCATTGATGATTCTAATCGATTCCACTAATCAAAACTCTAAAGTCTGTCCCCATTAAGGATCTAGAGGGCTGGCCCGTAAATATTCAATCATTTGTATCTAAAAAATGAACAACAATTTTAGATGGGTGTAAGAACAAAAAATGTTAGTATTCGTGAGACCTTTCGATTGAACTCAAGAAAAAGGGGCTGGCCCCTTAAATTAGGGGCCAAGACACTCGTAAACTATATTACAGATAACTTGAAAACAATCAAGATTTCAAATATCTTTGGTACCTAGCCTTTTTACAAAATTGATACCCGCGAGATTTTAGTCACTGTAAGTGATTGAGACACAAACTTTTATAAATGATAGACAATCGATTGAAGATATATTTAACGGAATTTCTTCTGTCAACCGTCACTTCCAGTACTCACCAGAAGAGTTCAAACCATTTTTTTTCACAGGTTTAACTGATTATCTTTGGTGTTTCATCTTCCATGATTAACAGTGGTGTACACTAAACAAATGTATAAAAAAAACCTAGCTTTTATTCTCATAAACCTCTTTTGTTCGTCCGTTTTCGGTCTCGAGACAAAAAAACCTAGATTCACCAAGATCGCAGATTTGGCAGAGAATATCGATATTTCATCGTATCATATGAAAACAAAATCGGACGGAAGACCTACTCGTTACTCGTAACGAGATCTAGTTTTTAATCTATTTTAATTTTGATTTGACACTCAAGTACAATCCTCAATTTTCAACAGCATATTCCTCTACTTCATTTTCATTTACGAATTTGGGTACTTAATATGATGAACATGATTGAAACAAATCGATAATTTTTCTAGTCACAAACATAAATATTACAGCTTTCGAAAGAATACAAACAACCTAGAATTCATGCTAATTAGATTGATTCAATTACTGTATGTAGACATGACAATTATATACAAGACTATTACAGAGAGATAAAATGAAAAAAAACGAAGCTAACCATAAAATCGATAAATTATATAACTCATAATCGGTCTTACATGAATATTGTTTATATTTCATTTTTCGTAGCCTCTGAACACGACCCACAGATTAAAACGGGTAGCCAAAGGCAGTTGGTTATAAATGTAATTTGAAAATAATGAGTACCTGTGCGGAGCTATTAAAAGCGCAAGACGCATGTCTATACGCAAATCAGCTTTGTTCAGAGAGAGCATGAGGTTGAAAGAGACCAATTATAATTCTTTCTTCTTCTTTTTTAAATAATTACAATGACAGAGTAAAATGTGATATAAGTGGTAGTGTACTTCTTTGCACATTAATTTTTACAGAAAAAATAGGCTGATCAAGATGTACATAACTTTCTCCATATTTCTGCAAAAACTCGATCTTCCAATGTTTATTTCTTTTTACGCTTTTGTCTTTTTTTCTTGACAATGCATGTATTTTAGGATATATAAAAGGATTCGCCATTGAATGATAAAATGATAACTACAGGAAATTATCTTTCCATAAAAAAGAAGAAATTTTAACATTAAGAAATTGCGGTATTCTCTGACAGTTGCTTCTTTTGCTTTATGAATAACTAGACTTTGACCCGTGCGTACACGGGTTGGCATTGGACATTTGAGGTCGACATTTACGAAATAGATACATCAAATTTGCACCGTGGCACAATGTTGACATTAAACGAACTGAGTTAGAGTTATCTCCCGTATTTTCTTTCATGAACAGAATATATATAGCAAATTTTAAATCAAAATTTACACGTATTTGTATCATTTTTTTTAGTTTATCCATGCAAATGAGATATTGTGGAAACATAAACTAAAGAGCATCCTGTAATTTAGCGTGAATGTTACGCGCATGCGGAAGATTGTAAAATCCGAAAAATTCACACGATTTCCAGATTTTTTAAAGGAATGTTCGTTGATTATTAATTAGCGAAGCCTGATTGAGAAAAAATAAAAACAAATTGGTAATCTCCAAGTACCAATGATGTTAATAATATATAAAACAAAAGCCAGTACTCTTCCGATTTCTCGGTATTAAAGCCCAAAAATTCGAGTCTATTATTTTAACATATTAGTATATTATCCTCTATATTTGAGCACCTTTCAACTCTTTCTAACGCACAATTCCTCGTATCGAATTCATCATCATAATCAAATAAGCCAACATCAGTTGTGGAATGGGCAATCCTCTGATCTAAATCATCCAGTGAAATGCATTCCGGTGATCTCGAGAGTGGTGTCAGAGAACCAAACTGTCGAAGTAGTTGTTCTGTGTCGATTCTTTGAGAAGAGAAGCATGGAAAGGTAAAAATGAATTTTGGAGGCAATTTACTGAGTTCTGAATTTTTTGATTTGTACGTTGAAAGAAGGTAGATATCATTGGAGTCCAATAACTCCTTCAGTTCACCAATGTTATGTGTAATTTCTAAAATGGTTTGATTTATTTCATCTTCTTGTTTTTTTAGGAAAGCCAAATGTTCGGATTCCGTTTCTTTAATATCCGATTTCAGTTTTCTGATGATGTTGTCTATTTCTCTGTGCCAATCGTCTCCCCGCTTATTGACAGCTGATATCAATTCTTCGGTGTTTCTTTGTAAATCCACCCTCTGAGCCGGGAAAGATGATGCAATCTCTTGATATTTTGGATAAATTAATTTTCCTAACTCTTCTAAATCTGCTTGTAAGGCTTTATTTCTGCCCTCCAAATAACTCAAAATATCTTCAACATCATGAGCCTTATGTTTCTTGGAAGAAACACATTGTACACAAACAGGAATGCCACATTGCTCGCAGTGTAGTTCACAAAGTTTTGTGGTATGTTCTTGGCATTTGGGATAACTTGGAGTCGATTGCCGATGTTTGAATGGTACCACTATGTGAAGTTTGGATTCATCCAAGAGATGTTCCCCCACACAGACCTTACAGAGGTTAATGTGGCAGATGACACAGTATAGTGGGGGTAAAGGTATCTCACACAGGTCACATCGTATGACATCCTGGGCGCTGTTACGGAGGTCCATGGTTTGTGAACCTTGTTAATTTGCAAAATTGAAAGGTTCAAATCAAATCTGAAGGAAAAAACAGTACATTGTTGACAATATGGTTTTAGTTTTACGGTCAAGATAGTATTTTATCAGGGTAATATTTTTAATATTCAACAACAATGTGACCTATTTTTACGTACATGTATTTTGTGGGATAAAGAATATTCTAAACATTCTTATTTGTTATGTACTACTACCTGTAATTATATCTATATATACTAAACAAGATTTCCTTATGTATAATACTTCATTTCTAAGCAGAAAAACTACGAGTCATTGAATTCAAGCTATATATTACAAACCTCTGAAAAATCAAACATGGCGTTTTGCAGATATTTACTCTTCCTTGTTTGCTACACCTTGTATGGGATCACGTGGTTTATTTTTTTACGTTATGGAGATTTAAATGTAAATATAGGCGAGAATTTTGAAAGAAAAGGGTCATATTAAAAAAGATATATTTTAATAATAATTCTGATATCGTGAATGATCCCTGAATTGAGTGACTCACATGAGAAACCATGATAATATATACGAGTGCAACTGCTTTCTGTATAGATTAGATGACAACTATGGAACGTCATAGCTGCCTTATGTGGCTATTTCATAAGACGGTGGTGCTTTATTATATTATGATGTGGTTATTTCACGTGAAGATGGTGCTTTATTATGAAGATGTTGCTTTATTATATGAAAATGGTGCTTTTTTATATGAAGATGGTGCCTTATTATATGACGATGGTGCTTTTTATATGAAGATGGTGTTTTATTATATGAAGATTGTGCTTTATTATATGAAGATGGTGCTTTATTATATGAAGATGGTGCTTTATTATAAGAAGATGGTGTTTTATTATATGAAGGTGGTGCTTTATTATATTATGCTGTGGTTATTTCATGTGAAAATGGTGCTTTATTATATGAAGATGGTGCTTTATTATATGAAGGTGGTGTTTTATTATATGAAGGTGGTGCTTTATTATATTATGCTGTGGTTATTTCATGTGAAAATGGTGCTTTATTATATGAAGATGGTGCTTTATTATATGAAGGTGGTGCTTTTTTAATACGAGTGCAACTGCTTTCTGTATAGATTAGATTACAACTATGGAACGTCATAGCTGCCTTATGTGGCTATTTCATAAGACGGTGGTGCTTTATTATATTATGATGGGGTTATTTCACGTGAAGATGGTGCTTTATTATATGAAGATGGTGCTTTATTATATGAAAATGGTGCTTTTTTATATGAAGATGTTGCCTTATTATATGACGATGGTGCTTTTTATATGAAGATGGTGTTTTATTATATGAAGATGGTGCTTTATTATATGAAGATGGTGCTTTATTATATGAAGATGGTGTTTTATTATATGAAGGTGGTGCTTTATTATATTATGCTGTGGTTATTTCATGTGAAAATGGTGCTTTATTATATGAAGATGGTGCTTTATTATATGAAGGTGGTGCTTTTTTAATATGAAGATGGTGCTTTTTTATATGAAAATGGTGTTTTTTTTATATGAAGATGGTGCTTTATTATATGAATATCGTGCTTTATTATATGAAGGTGGTACTTATCTATGTGAATGTGGTGCTTTATCATATATAGATTTCTTGACATTTTATATTCGCCTTCAACATCCATAAAAGGGGCTTCTTTGAGCTATATTATAGTATAGTAGACCTTTTCCTGTGACTTTCCCTTATTTTCTCTTCAAGTCAAATCCTATCAACTAGAGCACCAATCTGTTTAAAATCAATTCCTCGATCCGCTTTTTTTTTTAAACCACTCGGAATGTGATCTCTTCCTCCAACCTGCCACTTAGTTTTGAGAGGAACGAGCATGGCAGTGACAATAACAAAATTAAGAGCGGATCAAAGATCTTATTTTAATCAGATTGCTAGAGTATTTACGCCTCATCGAATAACATGTTCATCGCTTAAACACATGTAATTAATAATTTTTATTTTCTACCCTTCAATGTTCAGGATAACGTAAATAGGCTTTAAGTATTGTAATACTATTTAGTTGTTACTTAATAGATGTAAGTTCGGTTGAGATAAAGTCGTACACAGATCATCTCATTAGCTTTTATACTAATTACAACAGTATGATAAAAAAAAAAAAGAGGATCAACTAGAAAAGGTGTATCAAATGGATTTTAATTGCATCTTTTTTTTGTTTTACTTTCAAAATTTCGAGATAATAAATGGTAAACTTAGTATTCAAAAATAAGAGGAGTTCCTAATGAACACCTTCACATTAAAAAGCACCATCACATAAAAAAGCATCATCTTTATACAATAAAGCACCATCGTCATATACTAGTTATAAAGCACCATCTTCACATGAAATAACCACAGCATAATATAAAAAAAGCACCATCTTCACATAAAATATATACATAAGGCAGCTATTGCGTTCCATTTACAACGGTTGTTCAATTTCAAAATTGCCCATGTAAATACCAGTAGTAGATTAAATATTGAATTATTCAAGTACGGAATACATTAGTCAAACTGACAGAGCATTGGGATTCTGTCCTATAACAATAACAAAATAATCTACTTTGAAAAGGAGTCAATTTTCATTATCAGCTTCATGTGTGTATCCAAATAAAGTCTGAAAGTTTTTTACAAAGATATATGATAACTAAAGGAAGTTTTAAGTATTGGACAGGTAGGATAATAATTTTTAAATTAAAAATATATTTTTATTCGAATAAATGACCAGAGTTATCCATTTTCATTAAACTTCTACAAAGGTAGCTGCACTATGAATTATGGCTACTATGAAATAGATACGCTCAAGAAAGGAATTTCATATACATGTAAATACTTTCAATATTTTTTAATGTAAAAGGAAGCTAATGAGGTGTAAAGATCGTTCATATTAGCGGTGTTCCATTCTTCTTATTTGAGACACGTAACAAAGAAGACTGAAACTATGGAAACTTTTATATAAATAAAGATAAAAATAGTGAATAAAAAAGCATTACGCTAGTTCGAAAAAAAATTTTAGCTAAGGTGTAATATCCCTCTGCTATTAATTTTATCATATATTTATTTTAAAAATTTCATATTGATTTTCATGAATGTCAATATCAATACAATGTAGATTCAAACGAAACAAAGTTAATGTTCATGTTCAAACCCTAGAAATTCACCATCATCATCAATAAGCCAACTTTAGCTTTAGCTTTAGGTTGAGCTTTAGCTTTGGAATGGGCAACCTTCTGATCCGAATTATCCAGTAAAATGCATTCTGGTGATCTTGAGAGTGCTGTCAGAGAACCAAACTGTTGAAGTAGTTGTTCCGTGTCGATTTTTGGAGAAGAGAAGCTTAGTAAAGTAGCAATGAATTTTGGAGGCAATACACTGAATTCTTCATTTTTTGATGTGTACGTTGAAAGAAGGCAAATATCATTGGAGTCCAATAACTTCTTCAGTTCGCC
This sequence comes from Magallana gigas, assembly GCF_963853765.1. Taxonomy (NCBI): domain Eukaryota; kingdom Metazoa; phylum Mollusca; class Bivalvia; order Ostreida; family Ostreidae; genus Magallana; species Magallana gigas. Next base: position 15,571,481 of record NC_088862.1, read on the forward strand.
AATGTTATATGTCATTTCTAAAATGGTTTGATTTATTTCATCTTCTTGTTTCTTAAGGAAAGCCAAATGTTCGGACTCAGTTTTCTGATGATGTTGTCAATTTCTCTGTGCAATTCTTCTCCCCGCATATCAAGATCTGATATCAATTTCTCGGTGTTTCTTTGTAAATCGGCCCTCTGAACTGGGATAGTTGATGCAATCTCTTGATATTTAGGATAAATCATTTCTCCGAATTCTTTTAAATCAGATTGTAAAGCTTTAGTCATGTGCCTTCAAAAAAACTGCGTATATCAACAACATCGTGAGCCATATGTTTCTTGGAAGAAACACACTGCACACAAACAGAAACGTTACATAATTTGCAATGAAGTTCACACACTTTTGCGATATGTTCTGGACATTTAGGATAACGTGGAATCGATTTTCGATGTTTGACTGGTACCACTATGTGAAGTTTGGATTCATCCAAGTGATGTTCTCCCACGCAGGTCTTACAAAGGTTGATGCGACAGGTGTCACAGTAAAGTGGAGGGACAGGTGTCTCACAAACATGACAACGTGGGACATTATGAGCACTGTTGCATGTACAAGGGTCCATTATTTTGATTTTTTTTTTCTTTTTTAAACTTTCAGTGGTGTATAAAGGTTTAAATCTGGAGAAAACAAAAACGGTTGATAAGATGGCATTAAATTTTTAAGATTGTATATTACTTGTAGTAGCAAGAGGATATCATTTTCAAAATTCAACATTATTTCAAATATTCCAAACATTTATGCAACACTATCAGTAATAACATATACTAAAAAGTTTTTTTTCTTATCTATAATTCCTTTTAGAGATTTTTATACACAATAAATCTTTAATCATTGAATTCAAGATCAAAATTACAAATCTCTTAAAAATCCAACAAGGCGTTTGCAGATATTTACTCTTCCTTGTTTGTATGGTTTTTTTAATATACACACCTGGATCACGTGGGGATTTTTAAATCTCGTTCAACAACAATAACATATTATCTCAACTTACAAAATAGGAAATTTATCTTCAAATTCTTTAGAGTATAAAAGCAAAGTTTTTGGAATACAGATATCTAAGTTTGCAAGAGTACTATATTTTTCCTTTGCCCGCCATGCTTTGTAAAAACCATCGATTAATTTTGCCCACGGATTAATTTTTTGTTAGTTACAGAAGAAAATTTACAAGATTAAATTCAATGTGGGCCCAAAGAGGTTTTAACATAAATAAATTATAGATCCAGTGGCGTCGGGAGCAAATTGAAGGTGTGATTGGGGGGGGGGGGGGGGGGGGGGGGGCTAGACTTATCAAAAATCTTGACAAGCAAAAAAGAAAGGAGGGACTTTGCAAAAAAAGTAGGGGCTAACCCCCCACCCACGGTTCCGACGCTTATGTGATCAGCGTTTTTCAAAAAAAGTAGCACCAACCCCTTACAACCCAGATATAAATAGTCTATAATCAAATTAACATTTAAAGACATCAAATAAGACTTTAGACAAATAAAATAAGAAGTATTTTATTCATCAGGTACTGTTTTGAAAGCTTTCATTGCCAAAGAGTGTAGAAATAAGATCCTCTTATTGAAAAATTATACATTTATTTTAGCACATATTTAGCATATATTCTACAAGACTAAAAGACCCCCCCCCCCCCCCCCCACCTCTCCAAATTTAGTCAAATAGAACAATCTTAAATTTTGTTTAACTGAGTTGTTGTTATAATACTTATTAATGAAGTGAAATCAGCAATGATATTTTCAAATCATTATTAGATACATTTAAAAATAGTTCTTTTTAGAGTGGCCAAAGCATGTCTTAGAATTTTTTCAAACTTGTCAAATGGTATCTCTTGAGGTCGAAACTAAAATGTTCAGATCATTTTTTTTTCTCTGCAGCCTCTGTTACCATGACAAAAATGTGACAAAAATGCAATTTGTGACCAAAATGGCTGGTTTCTGCATAAACTAATTAAAAACTTATTAATCTTTAATTAACCCTACACAAATTTCTGTTTCTACATTGGCTATTTGAGCAGCTCAAGGTAGATCACACAATGATAAAACAGAACATTTTTTTTTAATTGATTTTGATTTTATTTATTAACTTTTCTCTGTTTTTCTTTTCTTTTCAGATGTCCCAACATCAAAAACCTGTAATAAATAAATATAGATATTTAGATAATATTACACACTATTAAATCAAAATCCCATAAATCAATTTCAATTTTCTTTATAAAGCACCTTGAACTTAATTTTTTTTAAAAAGTCTCATGAATTGTGTACCACTGTAAATTAGTTCATATCCTTCATAGGTTGTTTTTTGAAAACTTCAACTTTTAAAGTATCTAAGAAATATTTCAAAAACTTTAATAAAACCATTCCATTCAAAACGTCTATTTCATAATTATAAAGAAATTGTATTCATTCAAGGTCAACAATCATTTCTACAACTAATCAAACTTAAAATTATTTTTCATTATGAATAAGCGTACGGTAAGAAAAGCTACAATAATTGAGCCCTTGTCCAATTTCAGAGAGAGAGAAAGAGAGACAGACAGACAGAAACAAAGAAAATCAGATAAAAAATCAGAGAGGGCTATGCAGCAAGGGTGAATATACATATTTACATGTACCTCTTGAACTCTTTTCCTGATCTGAGACACTGTGTGGTGAACAGATTCATCCTCCTTGGTGGTCACCTTCTCCTTTCTCTCCTCTTGAGTCTCTGGTCCTTGTTTCTTTCCAAGCAGAAAAGTGTTCCGCTGTAGTTCTTCTCGGAGACCATCCGAAGCTTTCGTCCTTTCTGCATCTTCTGGTTTTAACTTTCCTTTTGCAATATTCAGTGTCTGTCTTGGAATGAATTTTGGGGTAGACCTTGGCTGAGGAACATTTTTCACTATTAATCCATTAACTGTCTTTACATCCTTTTGTTTTTCATCTATTTTGACTGTATCATTTTCACTTGCATTTTTTTCTGGGATTGCTACTTTCAGATTATCCTTTTGATGTTGAAAGTCACTGTTAGAATCTTCACTCATTTCCCTAGGTAAAGTAGCATGTGCGGATGGAACGCGAGCAAATTCATAATTTTTCCTTGCGCGCAAATTTGGATTAAAACCGTAATCTTGTTTTGGGGGAAGAGGGAGGTGGTAGCATGGCTCAAGCTCCGGAATTGGAGCACGGTTAGGATCATGCTGCGGGATCCTGCTGCCTGATCGGGATCTGGGATCTGGTTCAGGAATCTGGTTATGGAATCTTGCACTGAAATCTGGTTCTGGTATTTGGTGGTCTGTGTTGATTTGAACACGTGTTTGTTGAGTTTGTGGACTATCATTATTCCTGGAGACTCCAACATCTGAAACTCCCTGATCATCCTGAAGTTCAGGTTTGTTCTTTTGAGTTTCTTTTCCTTTCAAAACAAAATAATAAGTAGAAATCATATGCATCCAGTTTACCTTGTTCTGCTATAAATGTACAACAGGTTAATTAACGAGGGTGAAAATTTTGGCATTTAACTTAGTAAATTATTTATTCCTCTTCCATTGAAGTGAAGGACAGCTGCTGCAGCATTTTCTCACTTTGAAAAGATTTCTTTAAGTTATTGCTTTGGCAATACATGTATTGGCATTTTACTTATTAGAATATTTTTAAAAATGTTTCTTTATGTGAACACAAAGGCCTGCTTTATATGAACACAAAGTCCTGCATGCACTAAATGGTACACTAGTAACTCACTATCAAGTAGGCAAATTGAGACTTGTGGTAAACATTGTGAACTGCTACCAAACGGCACTAAAATAAGGGATCTTGGCCTCCCATTAGGAGGAACCACAGTAAAAATTTGCAATTTACCAATTCATTCATACCTAGATTCCTTATCCTGGTCGCTATGTTTCTTCTCCTTTCCTGTAACTTATCTCTTGTTTCTGCTACGGTTTCAAACTCTGGAGCATAGCTTATATGCAGCAGGCCACCATAAAATGAATAATCATCCAATTTCCTTTTGGCAAACCTGCAACGATTACAAACAATCTAAGACTTACAAAATGTAAAATATCTATAACTGTTTTAACGATAGCTTGGACTTTCGATGGGATGTTACTAATCTCTAGTTTGCTCATCAACACAAGCTGTCAGATATTGACCTCCTTTCTTCTAATTTGTTAAGAGAAGTTCATTAATATTCATAGACTGTCAAATCTGGAAAGTTGTTTGTCAAGATCTCCTCTGTTGTGTGAAATTGATGCTGTTTCAACGAATTATACATCCCTGAATTAAGTCGGGCGAGGTTCATTGCGTTAAATATATTCATATCTATTAGCCAATGACTGGACATATAACCACAGTTCAGCCCCTCCTTCATCAAGTCGGAGTCTGAATGTACTGCCCAAAGTCCAAGCTCTTGTTAAAACGGTTTCACTTGCTGCTATTATCCCAATACAAAATGACCAAGGAATGCTAACAAAATAAGTCTTTTGTAGCTCAGCATGCTCAGGGCAACCATTACAAATAAATGTATCATATCGCAGTCAGGTCTTCTTACAATTAAGAGTTGAAAAAAAAATTATTTCTATGCAGACTTATTTAATTTTCTTTCTTTTTTTCCTTCAAAAAACTGTGTTATTCCTTTTTTCAATGATCATGATGATAGTTTGAATTAATTTATTTTAATCAACAACAAAAATAAAATGTGCAGTGAAACAAACAAAAATTACTCCTTTCAATTGGTCTAAGCCAGTCAATTTTGGTAGAAATAAAGAATTTACAAAATCAGTTATTCACTGACAAACAGTGTAGATTACTTTTTTGAAAATTTAGTTTCAATATCTTTAGCAAAAAATTATTCTTTAATTTGTCAAATTCACAAATATATATTCTGGATAACCAAAAATTGCCACACTACAGTACATGTAAGTGTGCAGAGGATACAGATACAAAGTTTATAATCAATCAATACTTTTTCCAAAATCAATTATTATTCAATGCAGGGTTGTCTCTAAGACCCGAGAGGTGGGAATTCCCCTGCCTATAATGCCTTGATTACCCGGCTATTATATTGCATTTCAACACAATGTAGCTATAAGCAAGACCCCTAGACCCCCTTCTACTTTTTTATTTCTTCCATCTACTTCAATTTTAAGAGACAACCCTGCAATGCTTCCAAAAAATTGGTTTACAACCTTGCTGCCTGGATTTTCTGAAATTTGATGAGGTATACATCATTGTATTTGTCAGCCGTCGGAAACTCATCCAATATCCTGTATTCCTGGACTGCGCCATAAACAGCAAACAACTGGATGAGTTCTTGACTGGTTCCCAGAGCTGGTACCCCCTGTACAACCAGGTATGCTGATTCCTGATTAACTGTGTACACCTGAAATGTTCAGACATAAAATTGACATACCATACAACCAAATATCAAGAGAAGCACATTTCAATGATAAAAAAGTTGAGGGTGCATATTTTATATTGTAAAAGTAGAGGTGATGACTCAAAATATGAATTCTATCAGGAGGCTGCTTTAAAATTTTTAAAATTTGATGAAAATTCTATATAATTATATGTCATTTTTGCAAAGACTTTACGTACCGCCCCTGAATGCACAGCGAGTGCATTCTGAAAGAAAGGTGAATGCAACCAAACAAAATTTTGTGAGTGCTTCTAAACGGTGAGCGAACACAGAGCCCAAAAGGGAGTGCAAAGCGAAATTCAATGGTGATCAAACGCACGATAAACAATATGTCAAAGAAGATGAACAATTTATTCGGATTGCCTTAAGAATTATCCTTACATTGTTTTTCGTCAGTAATCAGGAAAAATTAAAAAATAAACTAATCATATGACTGAACCTGGAATCTAACCCAGGACCCTACATATATGGCCAGAAATTAGTCCTGACTTTGCCCCTTTCTGTTTGTATTATACCTGAGTAACATTGGTTACATTGGTTACAAATACAATGCTTGATTATGAATGATTTACAAACTTTGATGTACTATAGTGATATGTTACAGTGGTTACTGATAACATTTGTTACAAATTAGGTTTCTGTATTCTAGTTACAAATAAAATGGGGTAAAAGTCAAGACTAATTTTTGGTCATACATATGTATCTAGGTGTATTAATGCAACTCTAGTTAGGAAAAGAACCAGTGTTTTTATTTCCTATGGTTTGTGATTAAAGTGTAAAGTTTTCACCTTTGTAGCCTTGGGTATTCTGCCCTCTCTATAAGCTGGTCTGTTTTCTGCTACTTCTCCTTTTAAGTGATGCGAAGGTAAAGTCATAGGCGCTGCCATTTTAAATGAATACACTAAAATACGAACAATATTGATTTTTGTGACATGACAATTTTTAAAAATAATTTTACTATTAATATTTTAAACAAATAATAAATGTATTGTTCATTTTATAAGGATTTGAAGAATTTTCCAATATAAAATAAAGATATAGATTTGATAGTTATTCTATTGGCAATAAGTACCGATATCAAATATACTATTTTTCTGGGGTTTTAGACTTTACCCACAAAGTGAAAGTAGAATTAGAGAGGAAAAAAACATCCGGTGGGTTCGCGTTGCAATGTTTCTAGTGGGACTTACGGGTGGAATCGCCTCGGGGAAAAGTACCGTGGCTAGAATATTAAAGGAAGACCTTGGGTGTTTGGTGATCGATGCTGACGTTATAGCTAGAGAAGGTAGGCAAACACTGTCCATTTTTTCAGTGTGAATAAAAATCGAAAGTAGGATACTGTATGTCCATATATGACAGGAATTGATTTTTTACCTTACCCTTCATCCTTCATGGATTTATGCTATTGTCTTTCGGAAAGAGAATTAATAGTCAATGGCTCAGTGCTATATTCCAAATGGGTTGTTTTGAACCCAGGTCACAGCCAATATAATTGTTCACATTTCTTTTAATTATGCAGGTCCAATACAATCACTATAGATTTAGCTATGTATAAACTTGAATTACCTACATTGCTTTATATACTTTCCTGCAGTAGTTTTATTTATATACTCAGTCATACTTTTTTCTTCATTGAGCATTTGTTAAAAAAAAAAAGTTGCAGCAATAATTTCCTACTTTGAACTCATTTGAAAACAATTCATTAAAACAAATCACTGTTAAAAATGTTGCTCTTTCGGCACAATTGCAATCGAAGTTCTAAAATTTTTATGGCTAGGATTAACTGTTTGAATAACATCTATGGACTAATTGATAAAAAAATCCATTTCAATTTTGCAAAACATTTAAACCATATTAAACAGGAAATTATTAAAACCATTATGGTATTTCCAATCATTGTATATAGCGACAGCGACGTTATATATGTCTCTGATAGTGGTACCCTTGTATAGAGCTATTGAATTGAAGGGGTTTTTATATGTACATGTATCTCCTTTTTTGCAGTTGTTCAGCCAGGAACAAATGGATGGAAGAAAATTAGGCAACATTTTGGCAGTGATGTTTTCCTACCAAATGGAGAATTGAACCGTGAAAAACTTGGACAAGTGATATTCAATGATGCAGAGAAAAGAAAAGTATTGAATTCCATCACCCATCCAGAGATTTACAAAGCTATTGCTTGGAAAGTTGTAAAAAACTTCCTCCTTGGTAAGCAAGGGTGCTCCATTTAATAACTTTACATATTAAACATTTTAATCTCTTCTATAGGAATGCTTGCTTGTATTAGTACATGTAGCTCATCATATCAACTGACAAAAAAAATAAAATAAACTCAACTCATAAGTTTATTACCATTAAAAGCAAAAAAATGTACAAGTATATATATTTTGTTAAAATCCAATTCTTGGTAGTCAGGTTTAATTTTTATGCCCGTATAGTATTACCCTGTTTTGTCATTCCATCCTTCCGCCCTTCTATCACTCTGTTCATTAATATCTCAACAACCATTGCACACATTCAGTTCAACTTATATTAGATATATAGATGACTGATGTGTCATAGGAATATATATACAGGTTGAGTTTAAATGTGATTCCAGCTCAATGATTTTTTACAGAGTTATGCTTCTTGAGCTTAAAAGGAAACAAGTAATTTTTAGGGATGTATAACTTCTTCTGCAATCAAGCAAATGTTATACTAAATTTGGCATTTGAAATTTTGGTTGCCTTTGGGGCATTCATGGCGTTATGGCACATCTAGTTTCTATTTAGATATTTTGTGCAACTTAAAAAAAATTAAAAAATATATTCCCAAAATATACCTATAAAGTTTATGCAGCTTCAAAAAAATAAATAATGAAAATAATTTTCCAAAGTATAGCTACCCTAAGTTTGAATTAACAAGGTTTAAAAATTGAGTTGGAAGAGGACCAACAAACAATCTTAAAGGTTAGTGCACATGGCCGTATAGTGTACATGGAGAATTTGACTTCCTTGTCTGGCTTATATACATTGTCAGATTTTTCACATTCAGAGTCTATTTATAAAGATACTTTAAAGGCTTGCAGCAGAAATATATGTTAAAATTGTTCAATGAAATTTATAATACTAATTAATCTGATAATGTATATTACCCTTACTAGTCACACAAACAAAATATTCTTTTTAAATTTATAGTCTTATAGATTTTTCCATTTATTTATTTTTCTTAGCCATGCAGTTATCATGATTATCAATTTACCGGTATATATGAAAACCACTTGAAACAAAACCAAAAAATTTAAAAATCATCACCTGGTTAATTAAAAAGAATTTGTTTTTGCAGTCAACTTTTGTGTACTAATATTTATTTTTATGAACAAAAGTCAACAATAAACAATTGTCCATACTGTAATGATAATAAATTATCAGGATTACCATGAGAAATAATCTATCAGCATTAAGAAATATTTATAAGGTCAAGTTGCCAGTGGGAATTGGTGTATCATTTTATATTGTATATTTCCTGATCACACAATGCAATTTGTTTCCAGGGCAGCATTTTATCATCCTAGATCTTCCACTGTTGTTTGAATCCAAGAAGATGGTTCCTTTTATGAGTTACACAGTAGTGGTGAACTGGTAAGATTTTTATTTTCTGATTTCCTCCAGCTTAAATACTTATAAGATGTATTATAAATTTGTTTTTATTGTATTAGTGCAGGTATATCAATATACATGTACTGTAGAAGGAATGTTTTTAATACACAGAATTTTATTTTAACATAATATGCTTGCTCACACTCAAGTCTTCTTAAAATTCCTAATCTCAAGGGTCAGACTAGGCCTTATTCCCAAAATAGTGTCCAAAATTCTTGCTCTATATTTTAAACAACTGTACCTTTGATTGCAATGGTCTAAAACATTGCAATGGTCTAAAACATTGCCACGTCCATCAAACCCTCTTCAGTCTTTGGTCCTTAGTACCAGTACTGATAACGTTCTTTTAATGAAGAGAAGCGAACATGCATATATGTATTCCTCATTGAACAATAATGATTCTTTAAAAGAAAAAACATTAGCACAGAAATCTTTCCAGTTTTGATTATATGCAGACTCTGAGAATAAATATTACCATGGTACACTTGTTGACTATTGCACAATTAGTATCTCAAAATCAGGACATATACACTGTAAATTGCTTTGAAGAATCTTCTGTGTAAATTATTAAAGGGGTACAACCACAATCTTCTTCAATCAAAAATAAATCTTCTGTTCATGAATAATTCAATATTTTACCAGACATTTGGCTGCAGTTTTATGTACATGCATGTACTAGACTAGTAGTATATGCTTCTTAATATTGGATTGTAAGGGATAGACCGAAGCAAATAGTTCAGACCTTTAACATACATGTAAATAATATTTCAATTATTCTGCTTCTTCATCATTTGTCATATTTATTTTGCAGAAGGGGAAAAGTTTTGTGAAATAATCTTATTTTATTATATAACCTTGCAAAAAAGATTTAAGCAGTATATAGTACATGTAATTCAAAAAATAGATATTAAGGTACATAAATAACTTTTAAAAAATCTGACTTGATTGTCACAATGCAGCATTACACTCCTAATCATGATTGAGGATTTATCATACAAGCATAGAAGTACCAGTATGTCAGTTTTGGTTTATAGAAACATTGATTTCAAGCATGGTTAAGGAGTAACATATATCAATAAAAAAATTTGTATGACTGATGAAATCTTGTTTATAAATCTATGTATACATTACATGTTTAGACTTTTTCTACCTTCCAGTTCAGAAGAGCAACAAGTACAGAGACTGATGGCCAGAAATCAGTATTCCAAGGAAGCGGCGGAGATACGAATCCAGGCCCAAATGCCACTGAGTGAAAAATGCGGTCTTTGTACCCGCATCATAGATAACTCTAAGGACATGAAGACCACATACCTCCAAACGGTTCAGTTACATAAAGAACTGTCTAAGAGCCTTCTCTACTGGAAGGTCCGCATGCTGATAGCCCTGTGTGCAGGCTCCGTGATAGGACTGACTATTTACGTAGTGAAGTGCATATTTAGGTGATACATGTTGAATGTATTTATAATGTATGTGTATATAAATAAATCTGGGAGATGTATACATTTTTTATTTGATTTCATTGCTTTAGAGATGCTAGAATCTTTATTCTATGGATTTAATGGTATATGATTTAAAATATGGTTGTAACATACCATTTCATTGGCTGGTTCAAAAGTTTACACTTGTATAAACTTTTTTGATGATGTCACAACCGCTCGCACTAAACGGCGTTTCAATTCCACACAATGTTGCTCTTACATTTTGTACAATCTTTTGTTACTGATGAATTTTTGTTGTCTCAATTTCTGTTCTTGAAGTTAGAGAATTTGAATCATGAGGAACACAATTCAATAGCTACAGAAGTTATACTCATATAATCTGCGTTGATACAGTTTACAATCTTTAGTACACCGCTTAGCTGTTTATAAAGTGTAAATTGTCCAACCCAGTTTATTGATGAGTATAAATTCTGTAGGTATATTGAATTTTTTCCTATGAACTGTTATATACATGAAATCATACATATTGCAGGTAAAAATGAAACTTTGAACACATTTTGATCACAGATGAAATTGTTTTCCCAAGTTTTACTGATACTTGTCATCTGCAATGATTCTATTGATTTTCCATAATCATCGAAAACTTAGATATGATTTTTTTTTTGGGCAATATAATGGAATGGTGCTTATCTACTTTAGCTAAAATTCAGAACTGTAGCCCCCTAGAGAGACAATTGGAAGACATACAGACAAAAGAGCTGAGGTTGAGATTGCACAATAAACCTTTTATATTGGTTATCATTGCACAGAAATTTAATAATTTACTCCAAACGATAGTAAAATGCTTCGTTTATAAATTTTGTATGATTGTTCAATGCATAATTTTCACTTATCTGATAAATTTCCTGTACAAAAAATAATAATGCTAAAAGCAATACCCTTTACTAGTACATGTATATATCAATATACTAGATAGCACAATTAGTTTATACAAGACTAGTTCAGATTGTGGATATATTGAAAATATATTCATCGGCAACCTTATAAACAAGAGCAAGATTTGGAGAAATAAAGGATACTGTATATATACATTGAAATTATGCCATTTGCATAAGACAGTTAAATAATATGGAAAGAAAACTCAAGACATTCACCGAGACGTCATTAAAATGACAATAATGTTGCTCTTTGGCCTAACACAGCTAGTGAATTTGAATGGTAGCGCTTTTTTTTAAAACTTAAAACCATTTAACAAGAGCTTGGACTTTCAGTAGAACGTATCTATTTTGAAAATGACACTGGTTTCATGCGAAACTTGCACCGATTGCGTAGGTTTAGCTCCAAAGCTAGACAAATCTTGTTGATTTCAAAGAGCTATGGCAGAGTGGCCAGCAATGAAATAGACAGCCCTATGTCACATTGCTGTTTGATACAACTACCCAAAGTCATAACTCTTGTTAAAATGGTTCTATTCAGTAGATATAAACAACTAAATAAAGGTCACGGTTACGATAACTATATTCCATCATATTTAAACATCAGAACTAGAGGCACGGGACTCGTAACGTACATGTATCATGAATCTTAGGTCATTTGATTAAGGTCAAGGTCGTTAGATGAAAGTCAATTTTAGAACTGAGAACACTAATACATATATCCAATACGATTTTTTAAAAAGAATTTACTATCTACATGTATATTGTTGTGAACTACTTTGATTGGCACTTTTATTGGGGGCTGTTTTGTGAAGGAAGACTTCATGGTCACGATACTAGTAATATAACCAAGGAGGCTGGGAGATTCAATACAAGTCGGGCCTAAGAAAAAAAATTGTGTTTTTAGGGTAACACACAATATTTTTTTTTAGGCCTAGTCCAGACATGTTTTGCGAAAATCCTACCCTCGTACAGTACTGTAACCTACTAGGCTACCATTTCAATGTTAGTACAAAACTCCTACATATACAGCTATCAATGTTTACTGAATAAACGTTCGAATCTCGCAGAAAATTACGTAAAGGTGCATTTTTCTAAAAAAAAAAAAAAAGAAAAAGAAAAAAAAATTAAATTCAGCATCTCTATAATTCTAGAATAATCGTTGGATAACCGTTTAAACCACGCAACACAAGCATTGATTTTCCATGTATGATTTGATTTCTAAGAATAAAGAACTACCATCCTGGTACTAATTATTATATTTTCTCTGCACGTCACAACGTTTTTCGATTTCTATGGCGTGATTGCGTGATATTGGCGCAATTTTTGCGTGCGACGCAAATCAACGTTTCAAGATCCTCCGGATTATTATATATGATTATATAATCAATTGGAAATATAGCGCATTTCCTAAAAATGGGGAAAATGCATTAAATCTTTCGGTTGTACACAGGTAAGAGAGAATATTACATTGATGTTAATAATACTTAATAAGTAATTATGCATGACAGATTCGCAATTAATGATATTGAATCATTAAATCTTCAATCAAGAGTGAGAGAAAGAGGGATAGAGAGAGAGAGAGAGATTATTGATTTATTGGACCTTTTTTAGAATGCAGAGATTGATGCGAGCTTATTTTCTACAGCGCTTCAGCAACGGAGAAGCAACAGATCTGGCGAAGAGAGAAAAAAATCTATATTAATTTTGGTCGTGAAATGGTAAACTTAGGAAACATCAGCAGATTTCTGCAAAACTTTGGAGATTATCAAAGCTAACCCCGTCTCTAATCTGGTAAGTCGTGTATTAATTAACGATTTTGATTTGGGTCATATGTTTACATGCAATCTGTTGAAATCGGATAAATCTGTAGTTAAGACAAATATTTTGAGCTAGCTTAAGGCAGGTCTATGCAATGCTAAAGTAAAGCATAAATTGCGGGGAAAAAAACCTCATGTTATTGATTTGGAAAAAAATGAATAAAAAAAAAATTGTTTTATTTACTTTTTTTACAAGCAAAATGGGTAATTAAGTGGGACTTTCGGACAGTTGTACAATGTATGATGACCAAGAGTGGATGTCATATTATGCAGAATGCAACTTGTTTAATTATTCCTTTCGGAAAAGAACAGCTTCGGAACGAATTGCGAGAAGAGAATTGTTTAAACTGTTGTATCATTATCAATCTGTTATACTGATTATGAAAAAAAACAATTTTATGCATAAAGAATTCGATGAGAGAGAGAGAGAGAGAGAGAGAGAGAGAGAGAGTTACATGATCAAGTCATCTTCGCAATTTAAGCCAAGGAGTTTTGTTCTTTACTCTGCTTGTGGGGAAAATAGTATACCGAACAACTCATGACTTGCTCATAGATGGTTCGAAGTTTTCTCGTTCGTTACATATATATATTTAGTAGAATGTTTGATGTTAGTTATATCAACAATTTCCATGCAGTCTTTCTTGATTTCACTCCGATCGGTCGTACATAGGATTCTGTCAATCGTCATTCCATAGACAGTTGTAAACGATCCATGTTTCGGTACGCTCTGTGTGTGCTGTACCAAAAGTCATCATTTTGTGGTCCGCAGTTACAACTCCTATTGAACAGAACTTTATCGACCTGACAGAGTGTATTCTCTCTTAACTACACTTCAATCAGATGTCAACAGGACTCTGGAATCTATTCTGAATCTTAATTGGCAGCTCGTTAAGACGAAGAAAAAAAAAGCCCAGTGAACTTAATTAATTCCACGAAGTTGCACCTTATGAAATATACAGAACATCGTACCTGTGCATCGATATAATTTTTTTAAACTTATGATTAATTAACCATAAGCGGATAAAATGGCAATTTTCCGAGTATGCGTCCTGAATCAGGACCGGGATTTGTCAGCTTTGTGCTTGATTTATTTCAACGGGATATTATGTGGTAGATTCGCATTCTGAGGATCCAAGAAGTGCTTGTGTGAGACTGTGTAATGAAGTTCAGCAAAAAAAAAAAAAAAAAATCAATATAGCAGGCAATCCATTAATGGTCCGTCTCAGGCGCTGTCAATGGAAAGCAGGGACATTAAGGAGGCATTCCTATGGGAACTCGCTCCTCTCGCCCGCTGTCGCCGGGGGATCGGACTATGTCTCCACTTTAATTGAGTATTGATGTCCTATAAATGATACGCTCACGCACACATGCACACGCGCACTGGAGAGCGCACGCACGCCGCTGCATGCATGTACTCTATCAAGACAGCTAGAGGACAAAATCTCAGTAACAAAATGTCTATTTCTTTATTCATTTATTATAAAGAAACTATATAACTAACTTTTTCTTTTTCCGTCGGTCTGTCGTGTGTATATTGATTCAGTTACCGCTGTTTACATGTACATAGCTATTGTACTAATCCCTCCACATATAAACGGTCAATTCGTACGGTGGCCACCCAGAAAGCTTTAAAGCCCACCATTCTCTAGTCTAAGAAAAATTACAATTATACACTACAGTAACTGTACGTATACTGTCAGCTTGAAAATATTCAACTGCATGCCTATGCACTTCATAAATATGTACCAGTTAAGCTAAAAAAGGGTATGACTCTACCTCTACACGCAATGGTTTTCCATTAAATCGATTCAAGGTCAATGGTGATAGGTCAAGGCCAATGTCCATGTTTACAAGGTCGTTGCAGCGGTTTATGTTGTGATCATGCAACCTCTAAAGCAAACACTTATAATCAATAAAATGTAATAGTTATAATAGTATTTGAATGAAAATTGATGCCACAACTAGTTTTTTTAAGAAAACTGTTTGTGATATATATACAATCTACGATCTATGCGCGGATCAAGATTTTTTTTGGGGGGGGGGGGGGGGGGTCGATGGATAATTATTTTTTTCCCGGGGTGGGGAGGGGGGGGGTCGGGGGACAAGTTCGGGAATTTTATTCGATAAATTTGAATATTCCAGGGTGAACCGGACCACCCACAACTTCACTCTAAATCCGCACATGGGACCAAAATTAGACAAGTTAACCGTTTACCTTGCAAAACTTATTAAATAGTGCTGTTCGACAAATTACTCTCCCATCGTTTTAATGGCAATCCAGTTATTCTCCTAAATCTATTCAGGGTCAATCTACGTTCTCAACTTGTTCATTTGAGGGATGAAAAGGCCCATATTAGTTATTTCTTCCTATCAGTCCAATGGATAACAAAGGGGTGGGGGGGGGGGGGGGTTGGGGGGGTATACATTAAGAGGACTCGATGGTCGAACCAATTTTTAGAAGAGCACTGTATCACAGCTAGGGGGATCGTATCCGCTCTACTCTCTATGACATATATATAAATAATATGTATTATTTATACATGCATATGTATATGTCATAAAGAGAAGAGCGGATACGATGCCCTTGTGACTGTATATAAAGATCTAGAAAAATGTTTAAATTTTAAAGCTAAAATTGTATTTTTATTTTTATTTTATAATAATAGTTTATGCCTAAAAAAATCATAAGTAAAATTGAAATGTTGATCTGATGGGTAAATCGTTACAACCACCCTAGCTGCCTCCTTAAGCTACCTCATATCGTATAAACCATGCAACGACTAACTCTTTCTCTCTTTCCTCCTCACAGAATTTGCAACATGTAGGCCTATCTAAAGCAGCAACGTAGCACAATGACGGCTCTGGATGTGTTACTTTTTCTTCTGAGCGTCCAGGCCATCCAGGGACAAACACTGACGATATATAGTGAGTTATTATTTTGATTGGTGCATGTATTTACTATCAACACTAAATTCAATTTGTTGCGAACGCATATACTTAAACACATGGATGTTTATCAGCGTTACATTTTTGTAATTCAAAAAAGAAGTAAAAACTTTCGATAAGTACTGTATTATTTTTTAATACGTTGAATTACAAAACTTTAATTCAAAAATGTGCAACATCAATGCATTAAAGTGTACATGTACATATGTACATGTATAGATGCATTACTAGTGCCTATGCATATAAACTTATATCGAAATTTACTCCAAAGAAAAGCATGTATAACTACATATGCATACAGTATCCTATGTTTGAAATATTTGAAGATATCACCGTATTCAAGTTAATAATTATAAAGTGAATGGACCTTGTATCTCACTCACTACGTTTTGATTTCATTGGGATACCTTAAATGGATTGGTTTTTAGAAAACAAATACTATAATGTGTATTCAATCTGGGTAGAGATATAAAAAATATCCAATATATGTGAGTACATGTACATATACGATTTAATAAATTTAATGAAAATTAGTCAGTCTTCTGTAAAAAAAAAAATAATAATGACAAATTCAGAGAATTTATAATTAAATACATTGATTAAAAAAAAAATTAACAAATCGATGCACACGAATGTCAACTAAAATCAATAATTGTTAAACAGTCTTTGAAACCTATGGAAATTCTATCCGATAAACCTGCTTTTAAAGTAATGTAATATATGTACACGATCGATTGAATGGAGTGAATTAATATTTTTAAAAAGGGACTTGATCCTACTTTCCCCCTTTTTTCCTAGATCGAGAGCTACAATTGATTATTCTGAAGCTTTAAACAGTTAATTATAGTAACATGTATCATGAATTTGAAAACAAACATTCATACATGCATGTACTACACATTTTAGTTTTTATTTTTTTTATTTTCAGCAGGATCACAATGTAAATCGTCAAACGAAGAATGCGCGGGAAATGACGAGTGCTGCAGCCGTAACTGTGTGCTCAAGAACCCGGGCACGAACAAACGCTGTAGTCAGAGCGCTCTAGGTCAAAGGTGCCTTTTCGGGCACGACTGTGAGGACGATCTGAAATGTGGGAGGATGGGACAGTGCTGTGCTTTATATTGGCAAACGTGTTCGAAGACACAGCACTGCTGCGACCCGAACCATAGGTGTGTTCGCGTCGAGGGCCCTACCTACCGGAAGTGTTTGTATCCGCGCTCCAATACCGTAAATCTGACCGGATTCAGGTCTTGGAGTGTGTGGAATGTGTTGTTATATTCAATTCTTCTTAGATATTTTTTAATATATTGAATTCCCGTTAAAGAAATTTATTATACATGATATACAAACATCGAGTTTTTGTGATGTGTTTTTCCTTTTTTTTTTTTTTAAATTCAGTTCTTCTTAAATAACTTTTACCTGTTGAATTTAATTTCTATGGAGAAAAAAATCTGACAGTATATATTGTTTGACGTTCGGTTTTACTATGCAAAATATCTTACGTGGTGATAAGGTTAGATTTGAATCAATCTTTTTTCTGGAAAACTGGAGCAATTTGTTGGAATAATTTGATTTGTTAAGGATTTACGTGGTTAGTGGTAACCTAGCAACAAACTGCTGTTGCGTGGTTGTTGTTTTTTATGTCACTAACTTGTTATTGTTATAAAAACTTTCAATTTTAAATATTGCTATTTTCAATTACAATGCCGATTATCTACTGTTGAATGAACTATTTTCCTGAGGGCAAATTTTCACTGGTTGTCGAAAAAGTTGTACAATTTTTTTTCTCTTCAATAAACTCTACTCATGTTAAGGTACCTGTATTGTGCCAACTTTGTAATGAAGTTGAAATTTAATTTGATTATTATGCTTTAGGGGTTTAATTTCCCATTTACAAATTCTGATACCACTTAAATCTAATGATTCTATAATAAGGAATATTAAATTTTACATGCTTAAATATGATGATTCTATTAAAATAATGAAGCATACAAGTCATGCATTTTAAAATTTTACATGCATTAAATTTTTTTTCAATAAGTCATACTTTTATATAATACAAACAAATGAAGCCCTTCATATATTTTTTGTTTTATTTATTCATTTCAATCAATGTGTATTTCTTACAATAAACAGATAATATTATGTATAAATAGTATGTGACAGAAGTACAGCTATAGCCAACAACAGGACAAAAGGCACACAACTTATAATGCACGAAAATATCACAGTCTTTTGAGTTCATAATATGATGGTCCCTCGCCTAAAACTAAATGAGTGTATGTACAGATGAAGCTTTATCTATAGAATCCCATGATTTGCCAGTTTGGATCTGCAAAAGACAGGTTCCCCCTAAAATTTTCAATTTCATAAACAAGACTTTTCCTCAGAGTTTGTAGCAGTATTTTTTGTTGTTTCACAGAACATGAAATCTTCAGAATTTTCCCTGTTCTTGAGTCAACTCCTGTAGGAAAGCGTCTCTGAGCTGAAAAGACACAAGGCATTAAAATAAATCCCACAGTAAAAAGATAAAGTCATAGAAAAAAATTTAAGATTGGGTGATACAAAGACTAAGCTCTGTACAACATTGTACAGAGTCATTTTCATATTTCTGTGAAAATTAACAAACACAAACAATTTAGTTTGGTATTGGGTATAAACATAATTAATCACTTAATTCAAGCCTTCCCAAGTCAAGGGTGTCTGATCCACTCCGCTTATCTCACAAATGTACGTAGAGCGCGGAGCGGATCAGAAACTCTTGACTTAGGATGATTATTTCATGGTCTTGGTAGGTACATTTTTCCAATGTGATGAAAAAATTATACACATAATTAATTGGAATGTGGTATTGGGAATTTGGGATTAACTTTTACTTTCAATTGGGATTTCTGTAAAATATATATTAGGAACAGTTTACCTTGGGGCACTTGGTAAAAAGTCCTTTATAATGGACTATACACAAAAAAAGACTCTAAAACAATTGGCCTTGGTAAATGTCCACTTTACTTTGAAATTTGGTTAACATATACTTTACTTTCAGATTTGGTAAACATATACTATACTTTAGATTTGGTAAAATATTTATTTCACAGGGAGTGGTATATATATACACTTTAGCATCAAATTTAGTAGACATTCACTTTATTAATAGTGGGACTTGGAAACATACACTTTACCTTGGGATTCAATTAAACAGACACTTATACTTTGGAATGTCAGTAAACATTAATGGTACACTTTACCTTCCAAAACTTACGATACATATTTAGAAACTTAATTTATCATAGGACTTGATAGACATACACTTTAATTTGGGATTTGTTCAACACACTTTATTTAGGACTTGGTAAGATATACATTTACTATAGGAATTGGTAAACATACTCTTTACTTTGGGACTTTACCTTGGGACTTGGTAAACATGGACCAAAGGCCTCCAGTAGTAGGATTTCTGCCTCCACGGCCTGTTTAAAGTCACTCATGCTGAGTCTGCTATCATGGTCATGGTCCTATAAAGCAGTCCCTATATATTAACTGCAGTACTACAAGATGTTTCTTTCAAATTGAATGTTGACAAATCGATCACCAACATAATATTTAAGAATATCTGGTCAATAATTTTAAACCATTGTTTTTTTAGGGTTTTTTTTGTTTTTTTTTGTTTTTTTTCAAAATTCAGTAGCATTTAAAACTCAAGATTTAATCTCTTTCTAGATCCACCACCCTCAAACTTATGATGGATACCATTTTCACCACTATTTAACTTTCATAAACAAAATCAGTTACACCATTAGTTGCTACATACTGAGGTAAATTAATCAATGTACATTAATTGAATTGTATAGCAGCCAGAGTACATACCATCTTCTTCAAAATGAGTTCCACCAGTTCCTTGATATTTTCATCCTGATCTTCTTCAGAGGAATGCTGCAATAGACAGAGCACCAATTATCAACACCACCAGTAAAATTGGAACAAGTAAATCCTTACAAATTCATACAGGAAAAAGGCAATTGGGTAAACACTGAATACTCAATGTCTTTTCAACAGAAGTCAAATTTGGATCAGCGTGGACAATGCATAGGAAGTAGTGTCCATTAATTCACTTAATACACCTTAACTCAAATATTGTGAATCTTCTTTAAATAATATAAAAAGAAATGTACATGTATGTGTGCAAGAAAAATTAAAACAACACAGGACCTCTAGAAAGAGAACACATTTTTAAGATCTAAAAAAAAAAAATAGTATTTCATTGTGTATAATTTTGCAGGTCATGATAAGGTGCAATCTAAATACATGTATCATACAGTTTGAACAATCAGGATAAACTACAGCAAACAAGGCCAATGTAATTACACTCATTACAAAACCTAATCAAACTATGACATGCTGTATCAATCTTAAAATCTGCATGCATTAGAAAAAGTCCTTCCCTCTGAATTGTTTGATGATGATGATGATGATGATGATGATGATGATGATGATGATTAATTATAATGATGATGCAATGAATCTGCTATTGTAGGTTTGTATTACAAGCATTCTGGCCAGGGTTCTATCATGAAAACTTTTAGTCAAATGGCAAGAAATCTACTGGATAGGACTCTTAATTAAGTAATGCAATTTAGGTAGTGCCAGTAAGTCATTTAAATAGTAAAATGGGGTAAAGAGGCTGAACATATGGTGGAAAATGGTATGGTCAATTTGAAGCAAAGATGTTCAAATACGTTGTTCATTACAGTTAAAAATTGAAACCCTGGTCTTTTTAAAGTCTGAGATATAAGAATGTATTACTAATGCCTTCCTTATCATCCAAGATAAGGCAAATAAGCAATTAACCAACCCCTCCCTCAGAAAACTGTGTATACATGTGGTAATAAATACTGTAGATTCCTAATTAAACGCGAAGAATTAATTTCCGCGTAAAATCGCGAGTAGCGATTCTCGCGGTTTTTAAAACCTCGCTTTTATTTTTCAGACAGTTTTGAACTATAGGAAATTATAACAAAAAATTGCTGATCGCGATTTTATATTATCGCGATTTGATACAAAACAGCGGACTCGCGGAATTAAGTATTCGCGTAAAATAAGGAATGTACAGTACTAATACCTTTGGGATGGACAATTTGTATGGTATTCAAGTTTGCAATGTATAAACATTCAACTTTTTCAATTTAATTGGTACATGTAATTGCATAACACATGCATGCATGCTTAAGGACTGCAATTCCCACTGAACATGCCTTAGTTCACACAGAGGATTATGATATCAACAGTAGACTGACATGCATGCCATTATAACATGTTAAAAACAATTAACCTACGGTCATTAATTCTCATGTTAAATGGGCAGATTTTGCTACCATGATTATTTGCTTCAGATAAGGTCAGTCTCTATATACATGTACATGATCTTTTATGTATTAATTATCAATGATGGATGTATATAAATCAGTAAAGAATTTAACTTGTCTGATGGCTTAACAGATTACACAGATTAAATGCGACAAATAAAGCAGAATATACATTGTAAATTCTTCTACAAACACTGAAAAGACTACTACTAATATAAAGCTACAGTACAGTTAGAAATTTGTAATTACTCAGATCCTGATCTCCCAATTTGTAGCTGCTAATATTGTTACTGACACTCGACTAACATCAGTATATGTTATCAAAATTACAAAAACAGTATACATTACAACAAAGAATTTGTTCATACCACTTTTTTTTTTCTATTTACTCTTCACCTACAACATGATTCAAAAACAGTTGGATGTAAGTAAATTTCAAGGATATCAACTAAGATTACTTACTAAATAGCTGCGACTCATACTGGTTTAAACCAGATTTCTTAAAAGGCATGCAGGCATTGAATCTTTTATTTAACTAAAATAAGTTACTTAAGGCCATCTTAAAAAAAAATTTTGTTTGCTCTCTTCTGACTACCTGACAAAAAAATCAGATATTTTTTTTAACAATATCATTGACAAAGCATCAAGATTAAATTTGTCAGGCAAACTTAAGATAAAAAACCCCTTCCTCATAACCCAAAGTTTTAAATACTGATCATGGAGAGGGAACATAAACAAAATTTTAGAGGTGGCCTAAGTTGTCTTATCGCTCAATTTTCTTTTTATTTTTTTTTATTTTTTTTTTTTTTTACAGCTATTCAGTATATTTAAGATAATGATTGAAAAGATATTTATGAAATAGTTTTTACAAGTCCTTACTTTTAGAATTGAGGTTTTCAAAAGTTGGAACATTTCTTCCCTTGATATCCATCCATCTCCATTCAGATCATAGACAATGAAACAATCTGAAAAGAATAAAATACATTTCTGCATTATTTATAGATTAATTATGAAATTTAAAATGTTAACTTTGATGTGTGCATGGCCATATGGGCTCAGTGGTAAAGCACTAGCTTGACTAGAAATTTAGGGATCTTAGATTCAACACCTGCAGGGAACTCTTGACCCTGATTTAATGCTATCATATTTTTTATTTGTAGTACATACATGAACATTTTCTGAGATAAAACATCATACATGTACACTGGAAATATAAATTAAAAGACCCCCCCCACCCAATAAAAACTCATTCACTATTTTAACCCAGTTTATTATTGAATAAATTAGGAAGTTATCAATACCTTAAGTTTTTATTAATAAGTGCAGAAATTAAATTTTAAAGACACACTGTGCTCTTAATTAAAGGAAAGACATATGGCTGTACAAAATTGTCATGCGGACAGATGCTGTAAAACATTCTGACCAAAAAAAAAACTCTTGGATGTACAATCATAATAGTTCTCCTTAATAGCTATTCAAATAAATGTGTTAAACACAGGATTTGAATCATTGGTGCATATATACATGTACAGTTAATGAAATAAAAGGAGACTTACACTTGATCTTATCATCTTGGGCGCCCTTCAAGAAAGTAGACAGGCCAAGAACCCATTCCTCATGGGTCAGGTAATTATCACTATCCTGGTCAAATGCCCTAAAAACTGAAACAGCAATAGTATATTGTTGAATTTTATTGCTCAGTAATTTTGGAGGAAAAATACATTATGTGCATTATTCATGTAAAATCAAAATACTAATCCTTTAATTATTACATGGTTTTGAATATTAGATTCAACAGCAAATTAAGTTGAATAGCTTGGCAAATAACCAACCTCTATCCATGAGTATATCATCCGTCATATTGAAGCTGATATGTAGAATATCACGAAACTTTGTACGGTCCAACTTATTATTCAAACCGCCAGTGATGTTGGCAAACATTGTAATCAGCTTCTCTATTTCTTGTTTTTCGACTAAATAAAGGGATATAAGTAATTATATACATATCATATTCACACAGTCACTCAATTAATACAGGACTGAGGCCAAAGGAAAATAAAAGTTTGTTTTGGATAGAGAAAATTCGAAACTGCATTAACCCTAATTATCAACATGCAATGCATAACTGATGTAATTCCCCAGAGTTGCACTATCGGACAAAAGAAAATGATACATACATTTGCATTCTTTCCTTTTCAACAACTTTTCTGAACATTTTGCAAGATCTTGACGTTTAATGACTGACATATTTGATTTTTAACGCCGTTGAAAGCAGTCAGTGCGCGTGGTGTTGTCAAGCAAGTTTGGCGCATGCGTCTTTCTACCCAGACTGCGGTCCTGCGACTTTGTTTGATAAAACGCTTTTCTTTATGAATATTTCCAAATTGATTATAGAATAATGTAACAATTAAATAAAACAACAAGCGTTCAAACCATTCTTGATATAAAAATCCAAATCATTGTGTCACTACCGTCCGAATTTTCTCTGCAGATTTTCTGCAAAAGCATGGCGGACGTAGACTCGCTTCATGATTTAAGTTCAGATCAGAACGAAGATCAAAGCGCTGTGGACGCAGACGTGGAAGAGGATGAAGTTTCAGAGAGAGGGTAACGTTTAGATATTTTAAAATGTAATCTTCCAAAGAATGTCGGCGAAGAAATAGTGTAGTCGACCATAAACGCATAAACGACAAGCATGGGTGGGACTGGGACGCAGATGTTGAAATCAAGTAGTTGTTGAAATAAAAACGAAATTCCAGCCAAAACGGAAGTTTTCAGAATAAATAAGTCTAAAAAATTTTCATTGTCTCTTCACTCTTTCATGAAAATGTGTATTGATATTGCTTTATATGCCCAAGCTTCTTGATGCACCATTGCTGATGCTTGTATGTATATAAATAGGATATTTGAATGAATTTAGATTTTCTGGCTGCCACAATTTTGCATGAAAAGTCGTTCATCATTAAACTTGAAAATTTTCCTCGTGCACGATCCTAATTTTCTTCCAGATGGGGTTGGGCATGTTGGGTGTAATAATTTTGTTTGCTGAGGAGGGGTCGAAGGCCTCTCTTCTGTAACTATGTGAATGTTTTATTTTTCCAGGGGATGGGGTCTGGACCCCCTCTAGATCTGCACATTTTCTTATTCAGTTATAATGGCTACAGTAGTTACCATAACCTTGAATCCTACCCTAACCCTAATTAACTCTTACCACAACCCTAACCTTACCTAGGTTATGGTTGTAAAATTATAGTAGTAATTCCCTGGACAGGAAATGTTGGTATTTTTCTTTGGTAATTCCCACCACTGTCAATTTCCTGCCTATATATAGTACCTACCCTGATCTAACTATTAATGCTTATTCTTATAATATGTATTCTTTAGCCCTGAAACTTCCCTAACCCCATGCAACCCTAAGCCCTAACTAACTATGGTTCAGTGTTTTGATGTAAAAACAGAAATAAAAGGAAATCCATATAAGTTTGTATCATTTGTATTGAAAGACAGAAATGATTAAGAGGGCAGGATGGTTGTGGCCTTTTTTGTAAACTATATTTATCTCCTTTAACAGAAGAGCTTTGTATGATGATAGAGGATTAAGTTCAAATTTTAATTATCAAAGCTAGAATATCTTTACTTAATAAAAGTTTATGGCCAAAATATCATGTTTAAAAGTTAAACATGTTTAAGGCAGTTCTGATAATGAATTATGGCCAAAATATTATGTTTAAAAGTTAAACAAATATCATATTTAAAAGTTAAACATGTTTAAGGCAGTTCTGATAATGAATTATGGCCAAAATATCATATTTAAAAGTTAAACATGTTTAAGGCAGTTCTGATATAATGAATTATGGCCAAAATATCATATTTAAAAGTTAAACATGTTTAAGGCAGTTCTGATATAATGAATTTGTTGACCATCCACCCACCTTAAAATCCAAAGTTCCTTTTACTGAATCAAATACATGTTAAATGCTATTTACTGTGTATGGCAAAATTGATAAGCAATTCGGTTTGTATTCTAAACATGATATTTAACAAAAATGAAATAATTATAAACGTTAGTTGCTTGTGTTTATAGGTATAAAAATGGATTTTAAAATTAGCCAGTCACAGTTTTTATTCTGTCAATGTATAGTTAAAAAATGCACATTATTGATATCTTGTTTTGAAAATGAATTACTGGTAGATATATAATGTTTTTAAAAGTTAACTCAAATTGTACACCTTTATGTCAGGATATATGATTTTCCGAAAGTAGGCATTGAACAATACAATTTTTAAGTAGAATGCCTTTAAAATTGAATAGATAGCTTTGATTTGATTCTGTTTGTCGAATTAATGTAAGTGAAATTAGATGATACCATAGTTTGAATATTGCTACAGTGTTGTTTCTTAAATATACCTACAGTAACTATTTTTCAAATAAACCTACCGTAACTATTTCTCAAATAAACCTACCGTAACTAGATGTACATTAACTATTAAAACAGATAGTGCAGAATGACTACTGAGCTTGCCTCTCTCCTGTCAATATTATCAATTACTTGCCAATGAACAGGTTGTATAATTCATGAAGTATCGTGTTTGATATTGATTAAACATACAAGTTTCTGCAAACTTTAAGTTTTTAAACATTGTTCACCTGTAACTTATTTACTTTATAAACATCATGTAGCAACTGCAGTGTTTACTTAAATTATTCATTGCAATAAAAAAAAACCTTTCAACATATTGCTATTGTATTGCATACAGTATATGGGTTTTTTTTTTGCATAACAGGGACGACCCATCATCATCTAGAAAAAAGCATAAAAAATTTCAGAAAAAACGTCGCGTCAAGGACATAGAGCGGTCAAGCGGCGACTCGGTGACGGAGGACGACGAGGGTAAACCGGACGTTGTTCCGGTGCTTCCAAACAACCAAGAGCAACACCAGTCCGGGATGGAGGCGGACTACGAGAGCCAGGACGCCGGGGACAGGAAGACGAGCCCCTCCGGTGGGGCCGAGGGGCCGCTGTCCTCCAATGCTCCAGAGGTAAAAGAAACATCAATGTTTTCATGATGGAACCATTTTAAGCAGACTTTGGACTTTTTGTAGGATGTAACTAATATCTTTTTTCTTGCGTCAAAACAAGTTGAAAATAACGCTGGTTTCACAAGAAATTCAAATAAAGTACATTTGTACACAGATTGCTTAGTCTTGGCTCAAAAGCCAGACAAATCTTGTTGATTTCAAAGAGTCATGACTGACCGGCCAACAATGAAATAGACAGGCCTATGTCACATTGCTGTCTGACACAACTATGCAAAGTCCAAGCTCTTGTTAAAATGGTTCTAAGCTCAACAGAATTGCGCAATAGGCACCGCCCATATAAATATTTGCTCAAAGAATAGGAATTTTGTAAAAGATAGAGCTATAGAATGCAGTACGTATCAATGCTTTACTGGGTGATATTCCTGTTAACATTTTTTTGTACATATGATTAAGGGGAATTAAAATATAAAGTAGTAGAAGACACACACTTCTCACCACTGTGACCCAAGTTTGACCCCTCTGTAATAAGCAGTGTTTGTGTGTGAGAGCCCCATCTGACCAGTGGGTTTTCTCTAGGTAATCTATCTTCATCCCATATCCTATACTGCCCCATTTTCCATACCATAAGAGATATTTCTTTAATTTAGTGACATGTTTTTAGCTATGCTTTGAAGGGTGCATGGATTAAGAGGGAAGTATAAATAAGTAAATTTCTTGTTTTTATCCAATGAATGCCCCCCCCCCCCCTTTTTTTTTTTTTTACTTCTGATCATATATTCTCTCTGAAACAGACTTCCATGGCAGGTCTACAGAAAATTCAAAAAGCTGTCGAGTTATTATCCATGTCTCAGGGTGCTCCAAAGAGTATGGAGGAAGCTACAAAGAAACGCTACAGGTTTTGGGAAACTCAGCCGGTGCCAGAAATCAGTAAGTCTATCAAACATATAATCACTGTGGGTACAGACTGTCAATCAATACTAAAACTAACCTTTAGATAAAAAAGAGCTTCCATAAAGGGAGTAAACTCTGACAATGCTTTACCTGCTTTGGTCAGTGCTTCATTGATGAGCTAGAGTAATTTTCCTCTCATTCAAATCTGACCAGGTGAGAGATGATAGTACACTTTGGCCATCATGGCATATGGTATAATGTAAATATGTATGAAGAACTGTATTTATATAAATATTGCAGTTATTTACATATCAGCTTCACAATTTCTATAAGCTATAATCTTTGTTTATCGTACATACGTACATGTATATTTTCAACTCTGTAATTTCTTTAAATTCATATGCATTTATTACATGTAATTATACAAATTCCATTAGAAGTGTAATAATTATTAATACTTTGAATTTTTGCAGATGAGAAGATCCAAGATATTAATCAACCTATTGAGGAGGACAAACCGCCCGAGGAGATTCGACGCGAGCCCTACAGTCTGCCCTCGGGCTTCGTGTGGGACACCCTAGACCTGCTTGACCCACTCATTGTAAGTCATCATGTTGATTACTGGGGGTTCTTTTATTTTACTGGGGAGTACTTAATTCCATGTTTCACTGTTTTGTATTGCAATGATAAAAAATTATCAACAACAGCTTTACTTTGATGTTACAGGATATTATAAAATCATTAACAACAGCTTTACTTTACTTGAGATTCCATATTTTATGCGAGTACATGTACTTAATTCTGCAAAAATATAAAATCGCGATCGCTGACTTTTTATCATAGTTTCATTTAGTTTACATCTGTCTGTGAAATTTTAAAATCTGCAAGGTACATGCTTGTCGCAATCTAATGCAGGTATTAATTCCTAGCATTTAATTAGGAATCTACAGTATTGAATGAAGGAAGAGACTATAAAATTAACATCAATAGCTTTATTTTGATGTTAGAGCTTAGATTGAAGAGATATATTGTAGTTTAATTACCAGCAATGGATGGCCTACTTTGACAAGGAAAGCTCCATTTTATTTTCAGTTAAAAGAACTGTACACGCTACTCAATGAGAACTACGTGGAAGACGACGACAACATGTTCCGATTCGACTACAGTCCAGAGTTCCTGCAATGGTCAGTCATGATAAGATAAACCCAAAAGTAGTTCCATATGTAACCTCTGTGTCTGAATTCAGTAAACTAATAATCAAAAGATTTTTTTCAAAATATGTCTGTTACCCAAGTCTCTAATGCCAAGAAGTTAAGATCAGGAATTATCTTTCCTCTTTAGTTTTTTAATATGAAAATTAAATATAAAAATTTAATAGTTGTATATGAAGGTCAAGGTCATTTGAATGTACCAGAGTCCAAAGTCATTTGCCAATCTCAAGATCAAATTTTTCATGGTGGTTCCTATTCGTTGCATCGTAGTCTCTTTTGTTCCACATTTTGACATAGTATTTGAGGTCCAGTGGTGTCTATTTGTAGGGCCCTCCAGCCCCCTGGGTGGCGTCGAGACTGGCACTGTGGGGTGAGAGTCGCCAAGAGTGAGAAACTGGTGGGCTTCATCAGTGCTGTTCCCGCTCTCATCAAGATGTATGACAAGTAAGTCACTGAGCATCACTAAAATAAATAATTGGATGTTTGAACTGCAAAATTGAACTTTTTAAAAAATGTATAACACTTGAAAATAAAGCAAGAGCTGATGTTACAAAATTTCAACTCAGACAGATTGCAGTGAATCTTTATAAGACACACAAGTTGTTTAGAGAGATAAATAATATATGTATATGTCTGTCACGACAGCCGTCGTGTGTCCAATCAGTCAAGCAAGAGAACAACAATAAGTATTTACAATCTTTATCTATTTATATAAAATCAATAAATTTACAAATATACGTATTCACACACACACACAAAAAATATTAACCAAAAAAATGTTTATAAAATCCGATTCGACATGACCTCCTATGGTGGTACATTTGACAGCAGTGTCCCTTCAGTGTTCCTACAATGTGTCCTCCTTCGATACCACGTCCTAAGATGATGGCTTCTGTCCACCGGCATCCAGCGTAGTAAGTGAATACACGAAGGAGGTTACACGGGTGGTAAGATGTTAAATACCGGAACACTGGTGACTATGGCTGGATCATCACTGGGACATTGCTGGAACCTTTTGATGATATATAAATATTAACAATATTATCAATTAAACGTTTCACTTTCACAATATACATGTACCTATTTACCTAATTACCGTAACTGCACGCCATACAATCACACCGAACAATACTCGCTCTACAATACCGTTAAGTGTATCAGACCCCTTAACGTATCAAACACTGTCACAGTTAAGCGTATAAGACCTCTTAACATGCAATATAGTTAAGTGTATAAGACCCCTTAACATTACATAACAGTAAATATATTACCAATAACATCGTATTAGACTACAAAATATAAACTCACAAATAAACCAGCAAATCACGCTTGTCACACAAATAACTCTATGGTAAATAAACAAGTACCAGTATGTAAAACATTAACCTGAAAATACTATCGAACACATATAAGAACAATTACCTAAAGTCTTAAAATTACAAAAAAGACTAAAGTATAAGGAAAAAATGAACTTACCCCTTAATGGAGATTGGTTACCGTAAAAAAATACGCTTAGCTATACATCGTGCTACTACTGCAGTGCGTGCTAATGGACCCCGGCTCACTGACACAAAACATGGGTATTTATAGTATCATAGTAAACTGATAGAACAGTCCGAGTATAGTCCAATATTTACCAATACCTGAAGTGACAAAATTTGAGGCACCAAAAAGGATATGAACATAAAATAAAAATCAGAGGTACCCTACAGGAAAATTGTAAGCATGAATAAATCTATTGATTGTGACAATGTCATTGTAAAAATATTGTTTCATTTCTGGTCTGTTATCTACCAGTAGTTGAATTTTATGTATGATTTCAGGATCCCACACATATTATATGATTGACAACACTCACTTCTTTCTAATTTCAGGAAGAAGCACATGGTAGAAATCAATTTCCTCTGCGTCCACAAAAAGCTGCGATCAAAGCGAGTGGCCCCGGTGTTGATAAGGGAGATAACCAGGCGGGTCCATGAGCAGGGACTGTTCCAGGCGGTGTACACGGCCGGGGTGGTGCTTCCTAAACCAGTGGCCTGCTGCAGGTCAGTATGAATGATTACACACACACACACACACACATCCTCAAAAACCAGATTACTTCCTGTATAACTAATAATGTCACCCTGATGACATTCCCTTCAACTCTTTTTGTGCCATAAGATTTTATGAAAATACAGTACAAGGAGTTCTCTTAACAGTTACTACTGTAGTTGTCCCAGTTACACCCCCTCATCTTTCACTCTTTTTTTTGTGCTGCATTAGCTGGCACTTGAGAAAGATTTTGCAGGTCGGTAATAAGAGTACTACATGTAACAACTATTATAGTCTTTTCAATTTCAGACCCTCCCCTTTTTTGAGCTGTAAGATAAATTTCTAGAATAAAGATGGCGTTAATTAGATCTGATTGGATTCCATGTGTTAAACACAATGGAAGAAGTGTACTCCTAGATTTAAGAGAGTTGTTCAAATTCATCATCATGGAAGAATTTCTTGTGGAGTAGCTTGTATTGATTTGCTGAAATAATTATTTGGTTGGAAAAAAACTTTTTCTGATAGGCTTGTTTGATTAAGTCAATTCATAAAAATGAAAAAGAATTCATCTTTTGTACTATGAATTGTTCTGCAATATTGACTTTGTTTAGTTACACGATCTTGATTTGTATCCATGACCCTATTCTACTTCTATCTTGACAGTGAACATGCATTATTATGCAAGTTTAAATCTTTCCATTATCAGGTATTGGCACAGATCACTAAATCCCAGGAAGCTAATAGCTGTCAAATTCTCACATCTGACGCGAAACATGACGATGCAGCGAACCTTAAAACTATTTAAGCTACCTGACGTAAGTATCAGGTTGCATTAAATGTTTATTTTGATAACTACATTGCGGATGCAATGATTATTATTGATATCAATAAAGCAGAATTTTTATAAAATTGGAAGTATATTAAATCAAGTTTCTTGGCAACCGTTTATAGTGTAAATTTAACTGTAAATAATCTGAGCTGAAAACATGAGAAGGAAGAAAATTACCTCGAATACAAATGTCCTGAAAAATCAATAGCAATTCGTTTGACATGAATGAAGTTTTATGGTGATGCTTGTGCTAGTATTACACACCATTGATACTTCTTCAAAATGTTTCTGAATAAGACATATTAGATAAGGAAAAATTGGTATAAGAAATTAACTCTTCATTAAGAATATGAAGAATTAATTATTAATAAAATTTTTATATTGGTATTAAAAGAAATACACTATAGAGTATGTCAGTATGTAAACTTTAAGTTGTAGGAAGTAAAAACAAAGGTTAAAAGATTTTGGTTGATTTTTTTATCCACAGAACACCAAGACCCCGGGATTTCGTCCGTTCACTCCTGCTGATGTTACTGAATCCTATAATTTATTAAAAACCGTAAGTAGCGACACAGTTCTATGTCTTATGGACTGTTGGTTAAGGTTATCTCCAACAAATATGTAAATCCCCAGTGCAAAGAAGCCTTGAATAGAATTGATCATCAGTATACTGTTTACTGTAGTCAGAATCATCATCGTTCGAGGGGGACCAATGTTTGTGGCCTGGGTAGGTAACCCTTGCCCACGAATTTACATCCCCACAAACCTATACACAACCATTTGTTTGATATTTATTAAAATTATCCTGATTACACTACCGACGAAATTACGTCCTCATAGACCAGAAATTTTTTTGGCTACATTGGACATTGCCCCCCACGAATAAAAGTGATTCCACAGTATCCTTATTCACAAACAGGGAGCAGTTACTCTATTTCTTGTACATATATTAACATTGTAATACATTTTCTCTTTGCAGTATTTAGACAGATTTGATTTGTCGCCCACTTTTACCATTGAAGAATTCCGCCACTGGTTTATACCTCGACAAGGAATCGTTGACACATACGTTGTAGAGGTGAGTAGCTGTGAACCAGTGTATTATATAGTTCATGTAATGGGTTAGGTACTCTTAATAACTGTAAGGGTCTCAAAGCATTAATACTTCCAATCCATTTTGGACAATTTTTAACGTACAAAGCATGCAAGTGTAACCTGGTTTTATGAGTTAGTCATAATTTGTCTCTTTGAAGAATTCAAAGGGTCTTTATCTCTGTGTCCAGATTTGTCTTTGTATCATTCTTTTTAGAATTGATCGAAAACTTGCCATGTATTGTCCTAGTGACATACTGAGGACACCTACGTTATGAAATTTTTCACCTACGTTGATTAGTTTTAAATGTTACTCATGCTAATTCTGAAAAATATGATTGGATTAGTTCTTCATGTAATATCAAAAATTTCAAAGTGTATTTTAATGCTATACGTTGAGCTTGTGTTGTCAAGCAGTAGTCTGTAATCTTGATGGCCATGTTATATTTTTTTTTCAGAGGAACGGTACGATCACAGACTTTGTGAGTTTCTACACCCTCCCCTCCACCATCATGCACCACCCCCAACACAAGCTCCTGAAGGCCGCGTACTCATTCTACAATGTCAGCACGGTCACACCCTGGGTCGACCTGATGCAGGACGCTCTGATTGTGGCCAGAAATGTAAGTGTTACTCCATTTGTCAGGTCATGGTCACTAATATAGGAGGTCAAGGTCATTTATCTAGGTCAAGGACACTTTTTTTTTTTTGGACATTGTGGATGTCAGTTTACTTGAATAACCTAAGAGTATAATAGCTTAATTCTCTTCAGAGAAAATATACACTAAGTAATTTCCAAAAATGTGATTTGAAGGGTAAAGAATTGAACATTTTCAAATCTGTTTTTAAGTGCTTGTGATTGCACTGGTATACATGTATTTCAATAGGGTAATGAACAATTAGAATTTTATATGAGAAAAAAGCTGCAAAAATAATGAAAATTTTAATTTGCAAACTTTAGAAAATTTATCTATACATGTACATGTATATTAAACATGTACATACATTATATTCACTACATGATTATGAAAGCATATTAAAAACTTCAGTTTTAAACACATGAATAACATTTTTTTTCACATTGATGTAACTGAACATTGTAGATGGGTTTTGATGTGTTTAATGCATTGGACCTAATGGAGAACAAAGAATTCTTGGAGAAGCTGAAGTTTGGCATTGGCGACGGGAATCTTCAGTATTACCTGTACAACTGGCGGTGTCCTCAGATGAACCCCCACCAGGTAACTCAATGTTACTATCACAAACATGTTGGGCCTCCACATTTGATGTACACCCTTATCCCTACTTGTAACTTGTGTACAATGTTTTGTCAAAACATGCCCAAGAAATAGTGTGCATTAAATGTATTTGAAGCTTTCGATTTCTTCATTGGAGTTTTACAGTACTTTTAATATTAATATATTCGGTTTTAAAGAAAAGTAATTTTAAAAAATGTAGTTTAACTTTCTTCTTTCTAAAATTATATGTACTTTTATTAAACTGTAAAGTTGTAGATATCTTAATGGGGAGTTTCACAGTTTTTAATTCTATAAACATGCGTATCGGTACTCATTTCCTCTTTTTACCCTTTATAGGTTGGCTTGGTGCTTCACTGAGAATTGTTCAACATAGACTTCTAATTAATTGACAAAGATATTTATCAAAGTGCTTTTTCATGAAAGAATGTAGAGGAGACCGAAGCATTGAAATCTCTCAGAGGAAACAACAGTCCGAAAGGGAGAGAGAGATTCAGCACCCCACCAAATCCTTACTTGCAGGTGTAAATCTGTTACACAGATGTACATTTGTATATTTCACAGGTGTACATTACATAGGTGTATATTTTACATGTGTATATTACACAGGTGTCTATTACACATCCATTAATTACAAAAAATGGTCTGCAAGAAGCTTAGATCACAGATCTGCTTACAACACATCTTTTCTCCTCAAAGGGACATAACTCTGGTCATTCTTCATGCGTACTGTTCTTTCTGTGAATATTGTGTACATGTATTTTATAAAACCCTCTCCAACTCTGTATAATAATAAAAGCTTGGTCTGAAGTGAACAACAGCACTGCATACACACAATATAGCTGACTGTATGTGTGTGCGTGTGTGTGCGCGAGTAGATATTAACATTATTATCATGAATAAAGTTGAATTACTTTACTAATAACTTGGTTTTGAGTTGTCTTTTGACGAAAATGATCTCTGATTCTCAGCCATGTTCAATACATGTAACTCTATATTATCCGGATATTTTTATTTGTACCATAAATCTGCCTTTTATATAGACAAATTTAATGAGTTATTCAGTGATAATATTATGACCAGTTTATATTCAACAATTGGCTTAGTGGTTTTGCAGAGATCTACTACATATAGGTAAAAGAAGTTTGGACCACCAATGCAATTTCTTTAAAAAATGTTTATCTTGACTGGTATTATTTATTCCAATATATCTATTATTGGGCAAATATACAATAATTTTGTAAAACGCATGGATACTATTTAAAAATTTCTTTTTTTTTCGTATCCCTTATAAAGTTTGAAGAACAAGTAACATTTATATGATGATTAAAATACTTCGTGTCTGAGGACAGAACCATAAAGCTTTGTTATTTTTGCATCAATTTCATATTTCGATGCAGTTTTTTTGCAATGAGTTCAGATGGATGGAATCCCCATCAGCTGTATGAACTTCACAAACCCTTGAAAGGATTAAATGCATGAAGCCAATAGTCAGTTTTAATAAGTTTTGCATTGGAATGAATATTTTACAGAGATTAATGCTCCCAGATAGGTGAAGGATATGGTATGATAAAATTACCATTACCAGCCTTCCATTTCTTTATCCATCCACCTGTTTGTCCCAACTTCATGTCTGGTCCATAACTTTGTAAATAAACATCACAGGTGCATAATTGGCATATATAGATTGCCCATAGCCTGAGAGCATGTCATGACCCTGACCTGAGATCATTTGACTATTACCAGCAAGTTCAAGATCATATGGCATTCATCCTAAAAAGGCCCCGCCTATGTGGTACTGTATGGTCCTTCTGGCTTCTCTGACAATTCAAGTACATGTGTACTTGTATTACTTCAACATTTGTACCCACAAGAACAACAAATTTTTTAATCAAATTCCTTTTTGTAAGTTCATTTAATGTAATATATTCAAATGACTCAACATTATCTCTATGTAACATAAGGTAAAATGGCCATTGATAAAACAATATCACAGACAAAAATTCACAAATGTACGGTAACAAATATGAAGGGACATGCACTTAAGGGTTAAAATAGTCAAACCATTCTTAATAATATATAAATACCCATCACTATCTTATACTCTCCATCTTGCATTTAACTCCCTGCCCCAACTAAAATTCTCAATTTTCAAAAACTAGAGACTTAATTTGGAGACTAATAATCTAAACTTAGAGCTGGTATGAATTGTAATTACAAGATTTTCTTTGTAGCATTGCATTTTGTAGAAGTTTGCAACATATCAAAAAATATCTGTTATAATGTTACAGTATACTGAACCTACTAAAATCAGGTGCCTATCCCCCCCCCCCCCCCCCCAATTCATACTAAATATTCATTGACCCACGGTAGTGAACAAAATAATGAATAAATTTGATTTTTGCACACCTTTGTACATTAGCATGTTTACATGTATGTGTATTACAATACATTATCTAGGGATTCTTTGAAAATCATATAAAACTTCTTGGGGTTAATGGGATTGGGGCAGGTCGAGACAAAAAGTAATACATAAGGATACTTGGATAGGTGAAGTGAAGGATTAATTAAGAAAATTAAATTTGCTTGGTGTAGTTTGTAGTGAATTTAATAACAAAGAAATTGAGTGGGAGGCTAAAAAGGCAATGATGAAAAAAAAATTATCTAGCTCAATAAATCTTTATAACTATAGAACATACATGTACAAGCTAATAAATGTCCTAATTTGTGACTTCTTTCGATTGAAGTAGTCCCTATTTGCAATATAGGTCTAATTAAGTGGTCCCTTTACGTTTTTTAGGATTTAGAGTGAAATTCTATACCTGTAACATGACCATTGCAATGAATTGATTTCAGTTTTATAACACACAAAGATTCTGCTTCCTACAAAGTAATGCAGCATATGAGAACTGAAGAAATCAGAATGCTGAAATAAAAACAAAGCTACTGCACAGTTTTAAAAACACACATGGTTTTCTTGATTGCTAAGACTAAATGGAATTCCACGGAAGTTACTGCCCTTCATTACTTCTACTTCAGATCACTAGGTACGTCATTATATATAGCTGCTGAATTCTTCACAGGTTTTTCCATCATCAATGGACGATAATCATTTTACAGCAGATTAAGGATCCATTCATGAATATTCTCCTAAATTCCAAAACGCAAACCTATTGTACGTTAAAACTCTGGGAACAAATATTCACCAGATCCAGCATTGCACAAATCCGTTAAAATCCTACATCTGTGGTTGACAGACAAGCTTTTAACATTGGAATCTCATAGGTTTAAAAAAAAAATTCTGAATCGCTACTACATAATATCAGAGTTTTTAAAATTTGACAACTTGGACGTCATTCACCAAAACGAGACTCACTTCCTGTTGCACATTCGATCACCTCCGTCGTTTCCGAGCTCCGGACTCAGAACTGTCTGCATTTTTCTCCTTCATTTTGGCAATATGATTCACAACTCGGTCAGAGCGGGAATGTAAACGAGTAAAAAGTTCGGGAAACTTGTTCTGAGGGAAGAGGGTGATAATGACCCCCTCCAGAAAGACGTACACAAACCGTTTGTTGAGTTTTTGGTGCTGAAACATGTCGAACATCCGACTGGTCCCAATACGGATCGTATCTGTACCCATGAGGTGCCGGAAATCATCTACAAAGCACAGAAATCACAAAATCTGTAAAAATCTTACTTTACCATTAAATGGATGAACTAAATTATAACACAGAAATTAAAAACTGTCTCTATTTAAATGGTACTAAATTTTTTAAAGTAAGATAAACATTGTGTACAAGTCCTCAAGATTCGTTTGACATAATTTTTAAAATTTCTTTATGTGACTTAACAAGTTTTTAGAATTTTAGGATAGGAACATTACACATGTACTTGCATATAAATATACTTTGCACTTGGTATCAAGAATATATAGATTTTTAAAATCTAGGAAAAATCACAGTTCATACTGTAAGATATATACTGTAAGATACATGTACTTAAATTTGTGAACTGCAGTTTTACAAATAAATATTGCTGTCAATGCTCTAAATACAATGATAATTCAATGATAATTTGATTTCCTGATTCAACTAAAGAACGAAATCCATAAAATATGGAGTTTAGGGAATATTAATTAAACCACAGTAAATGTATTTGCTGGATCCTACAAGAGAAGCAATGAAAAGAGTTGAAACAGAAAGAGACCCGTTTAGAAACACGATTTGATACCATACCAGCAGTTATCACTGTTTAAGGAGGCTGGGTGGTCAACTAATTCACCATCAGGTTTAAATTAATTAAACTTTAACATAATTAAACTTTTAACATAATTAAACTTTAACATAATTATATTTTTGTCCAAATACTATCACTAAACTAAGTAAAGAAAAAAAATCCCCAAATTTCGGCCTAAAAAATTATCACTTTCCCATATCATTATACAGAGCTCTTCTTCCTACGAGATTAAAAAGGTCTAAAAATGGCCACAACCATCAAACCCTCTTAATACTTACCAGACACAGATCCGAGCATCTTTGCTTTACACAAGACCCTGGTCCTCATTTTGGTGTGGACGTCACGCTGTACTCGCGGCTCTGCCAGACTTCCTGCCGGCCAAAAGGAATCCCTGGAAAAAAATCACAACTGAGTATACAGTGGGTATGAAATGACGATTTCTGTAAAAACTGAAAATTATATCGTCTTTAACATGAAGATTCAATATAATTCACATCAACTCATTAGAAGTTGTGAATGCATGAAAAAGTCTTAAGATATGATTCACGTTTTCAAGGTATGAACAAATTTTTATTTCCAAAAATTCCTCATCTGGGTAATGATTACACAATTAAACAAGTAGTTGACAAATCTTAATCAAACCCTCTACAAACGTTAATACTCTTTACCTGAATTTTCTGACATATTCTGCCATCTGCTCAGCAGATGTCATAAACTCGACGTAATCGACAATCTTCTTGTTAATGGAGTCCCCAAATGTCACCTTAATGAGCTGCTTAAGCACCGCGACAATGCGGCGACGTAGCCATGTGTTCTTCTCCCGGAGGTCGTAAACCTCGTCCATCAGTAGAAGCATGACACGTAACGGAATGTTGTCAGCATCCTGTAAACAACAGACAAACATCAAATCATAGGGCATAAATGAATGTTGTTGAGTCGATCATTCTGTAAACAACACAGAAACAAACATCAGAGGCTGGTATAGCACAGGAGCTTGCAAGCGCTTGCCAAAATCCCCTATACCCGTAACACAAATATTTTGGTGAGTGCTCACAAGCATTCATTCTGCTGAACATGCCTTGGATCTGAATCTACAACATGTATACATTAATTGCTTGTTCTAAATCACAACCTAAACACAGGACTTTTGGTATTTATGAATACCTACTGTAATAGCTGAAAAATACTGTCAAAACTGACAAATATACACTTACTGTCATAGCTCACAAATACAGTCAAAACTGACAAATATACACTTACTGTCATAGCTCACATATACAGTCAAAACTGACAAATATACACTTAATGTCATAGCTCACAAATACAGTCAAAACTGACAAATATACACTTATTGTCATAGCTCACAAATACTGCCATAGGCAGGATTAAGGATCGTTTTGTTGCTCTTCATATATCCTAGGTTGTTTTTCCTAAAATCCATATTTACATTATGAAAATG
Organism: Magallana gigas; assembly: GCF_963853765.1. Taxonomy (NCBI): domain Eukaryota; kingdom Metazoa; phylum Mollusca; class Bivalvia; order Ostreida; family Ostreidae; genus Magallana; species Magallana gigas. The sequence goes on from NC_088862.1 coordinate 15,611,095, forward strand.
TTATTCAGTCTTGTAAGTGTGCCATATACTTACTCCATCCAAACCATCAGCGACTTTCCCACTGTCTAATGCTCGCCTGTCATTGGAATCCTGTTAATGGAATAGTTTGTCAGTGTTAGAAACATGTTTGTAGAATTATGTGGCTTTTATCATTTTATGTGTTCAATAAGTTACAAATTGGACAGATTTTTTAAATATTATTCTTCTGTGCAAACACATATATGTACATGTAAAAGCTTTTGTCAAAATGAAGTTTATGTATATCATTAATAACACCTTTGTCATATCATTGAAATACTTTTTTGTCCATTTATAGATAATGTATTTCAATGACTTACACTTTTGTCAGTGTATGGCGAGTGTATTTCAATGACTTACACTTTTGTTACTGTACGATTACTGTATTTTAATGATTTACACTTTTGTCAGTGTACAGTTGATTCATTTCAGTGTCTTACACTGTTATCATTTTATGGTTAGTGTATAATCAGTGACTTACACTTTTGTCAGTGAATGCCTAGTGTATTTCAGTGACATACACTTCTGTCAATGTATGATCAGTGTATTTCAGTGACTTACACTTTTGTCAGTGTATGATCAGTGACTTAAACTTTTGTCAGTGTATGATCAGTGACTTACACTTTTGTCAGTGTATGATCAGTGACTTAAACTTTTGTTAGTGTATGATTAGTGTATTTCAGTGACTTACACTTTTTTCAGTGTATGATTAGTGTATTTCAATGACTTACACTTTTGAAGACCTTGCCCAGCCCGTCCACTAGTGAGTCTGTGGACACAGCTCGCCCCACCGTCTTCACAGAGGACCGAATAGGGTTCACAATGGTGTCCATCTGTAAATTAGAAAACTAGAGAATCAACAGAAAATTTTGATTCTAATAATACTAATTTATAGTTACAAACTTACTGTTTACAATATTTCAACACAGGCTTAATAACACTTGAAACTTAATAGGAGAAATAATGCAAGTTTGACATTTACAAGAAACTAATTATCCAATATTAGAGCAAGATTTCATGTTCATTTTCTTACCACAATTAATGTACAGTACCATTTCTGGCTATTGTTTTTTTCCACAGCACTGGGGTTTACAACGTACCTTTCTGGCTAGTTCACTCTTATGTTTTTCCCACAGTCCTGGAGCCACAAATTTGAGAACCAGCTCCTTCATTCCTGGATATTTGATCCACACCTCTTGTTTCATTAGATTCTGTTGAGGTAAAAAGATGAATGATAATACCAGTCCTGTTATCATTCAACATGTCTTAAGATATTTTAGAGTTATATTGTGGAAAAGAAATTACTATCAATTTTTGGGAGTTGATTTTAATCAACTCTCCTATGGAGTTACTCTGACAATCCGGAAGTAAAACAGTGTTTGGACCTAAGCACAAACCATCACCGCTGATGAAATGTAGTACTTGAGAATAATCGATAAATTTGATATAATGTTTTTTGAATTTACTTATGAATACCTTAAAAATAGTGATATTTTTAATAGCACGGACAATTATATAATTATTTTTGTTGTTGTATGTATTCCTACATCAGAGTTCGATTACAGCGGTTGCAACAGACTATCCAATCTAAGGATAGAACCAGTACTGGCGTATACTAGCTCTTATTATCATTCGTTTGTTTAAAATTGCTTTGATAGACTTTTTCGGAAATATTTTGATCGTGATATATAATACATCATAGAGTGCATTCTATCTTTGGATGTTACAAAAAGTGGTTCATATGAGGTTTTCCGTCTATAGCTCGGAATTCTTGTCGGAAAAGCCCGATAATTCATGTTAGAAAACAATGGGCGTTATTGTTCAAATACAGCTAAGAAACTACTTGCCATGCTGGTATCAAAATAAATAACAATCAATAAAATCAACTCCCGTCAGTACTTCCATACTTTGATTAATGGATATGATGGAAACCAACTTCCAACGTCTGACACTGAATTGAGAATTACACTTCAGTAGGACATACTGTGGAATCATTAATAGGCTTAATTTTTAAGTACGTGTCCTTATCCCTCACAAATTATGAAAAACAGGTATTTTTCATTATGTACAAAGAGGCAAATCCACAAAAAATAACTACATTCTATATACTAAAGAACCTTTGAAAAAAGTTGACAATCCATGAAAATAATCCCCCCCCCCCCCACAAATTTCTAATGATTTCACTGTACTGAAGGAGACATGGGTATTCATTCACATATAAAACTGGAAAAAATTAATAATTTGGAGAAAAATTGATAATGATAAATCCAACAAAAGATTACCATTAAGTAGGTGTTCAATGATTTCTTTCTCTTCTCTAGGAAGTCTTTATTCATGTTCTTGACGATGGTTTTACCAGGCAAGGGTGGACACTGAAAATCTGGGAACTGTTGAGAGAGAGACAAGTTTGTATTTCACTCATTTGACGAAAATGTGCATGTTGGTGATAAACTGATGAAATGTACAAATTGGTGTTAGCTGATAAAATTTACAAGATGGTGGTAACTAATGAAATGTTCAAGTTGGTGATAGTTGATTAAATTTACAAGTTGGTAATAAATGATGAAATTTACGATTTGGTTGTAACTGATGAAATGTTCAAGTGGTGATAACTGATTAACACTAATTAAATGTACAATTTTGTTTTCATTGATAATATAATCAAGATTGTGTCAGATCACATGTTTGTAATAACTGTTGAAATATACAAGATTTTTATCAATGATGAAATGTAAAAGCTGGTAATAACTGATAAAATGTACTACAAGTTTGTACATGTAATAACTGATGAAATGAAAAAAAAATAATTAAATAATAAAATGTATGAGTTTTTGATAACTGGAATCAAAATTTAACTTAATGAAAACTCTTTCTGTATCAGTCAAATAATGACCGGCACATTTGCCCACCTTTTCTTGGATCAGCATATGGAGGTCGTGGAAGTCGCTATAGCGACGGTACGTCTCTGACACCTCTTCCTCATCTCCACTAGTCTTAGTTGCACGCACTGCAAACACGGCGTAAGTCTTCCCAGAATTCTTGTCAGATTCCTTCATCATTCCTGTTGTCAAAAACAATATGGAACAAAATTTAGAAATCCATACACAGAACATGCCCTCCAAGGAGGAAAAAAAGTAATCTATAACTTAAGTATCAATATCTTCAAGTTGATATATGGTTTAAAACTTTTGGTTTTTAAACACTACATTGCACTAGGAGACACCTGAATGGAATACAATGTACCTGTCTGTGAGATAAATGCTGTTATCGCAGTGTCCGTGGTTACAGGAGAATCTGACCTTGACCTTGGTAGTGAAGTTTCTTCAGAAGAGTCCTCCATCTATAAATAGAAAACGACCTTCACCTGATGGCACTAATAGTTCTTCTTTGATCATAGAAATAAGCAGCTCTGTTGTAGCAGTAATTGTTTTTCAATTTTAAAGTATTCTCGAAAATAAAATTAAATTTAAACAAAATTCCATGATATAGTACATTAATTTTCTAAAAATTACTTTAAACTCATAAAGCATGTTTCTTGGAACAAATTAAAGTGATATTCAATTCATATTGCTTATTGATTTTACTACTTTTTTTTTTACAAACATGTAGTTTAATAATTATTACTTTAAAATTTTCAAAGTTGATTTCGGCATTTGACAAATAAAAAAGATAATTTATCAAGTTGATATCTTGCACTCGAAAATAGTAGTGGAAAAAAATCTGAAGATTTAACTTACACCCAATGAGGCTACCGACTTTGTAGATGCATCTAATAAGAAGCAAAAACAAAATGCCATTGTACAATTTTTCATACAGAGATTAACATGCAAAGAGATTGAAATTGTACCCTGCAAGTCATATCAAGCAACTAACACCAATTGGTCCATTGTACCAAACATGCAACTTTTTTAAATTTTCTCTTCTATTTTTCATGGAATTTTTTAATGACAAATTCAGAAAAGGTTATATTAAGATTTGAAGGTCTTGTCTTAAATTAGGGTATTTACAATACATAATTTGCCAAAAAATTTCCTAAAAATTTCAAATAAAGTATTATGCTTTCCCTTTCCCTGGAGGAGAATTCACAGGAAAATAAACTTAAAAATAAACTTTAAAGAAGAATGGCTGATGTTACAAAAACTTGATTTGAACATACTTTTTATCTTGGAATTGCAGGGTACAATGTCAAAAGGAAGAAATAGGAGACACAGCTAAGAATATTATCTGTTACAGAAGTCCACTGGCTCAGCTTATGTGCATAATTAAAGCATTAATTGGCAATTAGAAGTTAATGTTAATTAATCTGACTGAAATAAGACATGCGGTAAAGTCATTTTCATGGGGAATTCAATTTTCAAAAGACTTTATTGTTTGGGGTTTTTAGGGTGTACATGTGTCACAAAACTTGTGATAACTGGGTCAAAAGAGTACCTATCTTTCTTCATATGCATCAGTCATTTTTTTTTTTTTTTTTTTTTTGCAATTCAAAAAGTTTCTTCTAGAAAATAATGCTGGATTTAATTTGTCTATTGTACATATATTTTTTTTTTTGGGAGGTGAAATTATTTGCGAAAAAGGTGAAAATTAAATCAACGCAAAGGGATATGAAGTCTAATATATATAATGCTACAATGAAAATCACATCTCAAATAACCATTTTTTTTCTAAAGCAACAAAAGTCTCCCCTTGGACTCCATGACTTTACAGTATCTCAAATTACATGTACATGCAAAAGAAATCGTTCTTACTGAATAGACTAATAGAAATACCCATTTACATTCAAAATGGTTGAGCCAGTTGTTTGATATGATAAAGACTGTGTCCCCTAAATCTTAATCATTACTCTATATCCCAGACAGTTCATTTCCTTTTGATTTAGAGATGCAGCAAGCATTTTCATCAGGGACAATGCAATGATCATAATAAAATTAATTATTAAAATATACCGATACATGATTGTTGAAATATAACCACTTGGCTACAAATTAATGCAATTTGGCTTTAAATTTGAAATATAACAAATCAACTTAAAAAGTTTTAATCAAACTTATAAATATACAAAATTTCTTGATACAATTCCAAGTAATACTATACATTTAATCATATTAAATAAAACTAGTAGATATTTTGGGTTGTATTCAATGTTTTTCTATAGTTGGCTACAAACCTCTTGGTACAATTCCAAGTATACATTTACAATCCTATTAAATAAAACTAGCATATATTTTGAGTTGTATTCAATGGTGTTTTTTCTTAAATTGTAAAACCCATTGCCTAAAACAAAAAAAATTCACCAGTGTATAGATCATACTGTCCCCCCCCCCCCCCCCCCCCAACAAGGTTCCGCAACCCTTTCTATTAATGGTTTGCTGTTTATAATGAAAAATCAGATTTTGCTAAGACATGTACAGTAACTGAACTTTTGGCCTATCATTAAATCTCTCTAGATTCACAGACAATGAAATTACTTTCACTGACTCAGTTTTAGATTTAAAGCTTTTGGGGATGAGTGGTGCTCTGCAGATACCAATAACTAACGGAAAAATTATTTGATGGACAACTGGGGAAGAAGGGCCAAATACAGCCTAAGAAAATATATTAATGTCTTTGTTAAGCAGCAGCATGCAACAACATCGCCAAGCCCAATGCCTTGTATGACACCACTTAGCCCTGCATTTTCTGTCCCCTGACTATACACCCTTCTCTTGTCTTGCATTAAACCACCAATGTCCATGCCTGCCACTTTCTTGACTGAACCGTGTCGTAGTATTCAAAACATACTTGAACGCTCATACTGTATTTTCATTTATATTCATGGGGATCAATTTTTGTGGATAAAGTGAAAATCACAGTTTCTAGGATATATAAAGCGGCTGACGATCCTATCAATGCAAAATTTTAGTAAAAATTGTACTTAGATGAACATTTAAATTCGTGGATCAACTTAAAAACGAAATCAATGAAAATTGGTATTCAACATAGTCACTTAATGAAATTCATGTTATACATGTAACACTTGTTTAATGATTAAAAAATTATCAACAACAACAGAAATCTTTAATTTAATTTGATTATTGTAACACAAACAATAATTCAAGCATGTCTTAGAACACTACTCAGTCATTCAGAAAAGTTTTTCCTTTTTCCCCCTTCTGCAAGCTTTCAACTTTAGTAATGCTAAACATTGATTTATTTCTGCAATTATTCCTATTTTGCTTTTTTTTTTAAAATAAGCATTAAACATTGCTCATTATATAAGGTAAAGAATAAGTCAATTTTTTTTCCAAGAAGACCATAAAGAATATCATGCTGGCATTCATTCCAATACTGTATACAGGGTTATTTTCGCCCCGTGTTATTTTTGCCCTTCTGCACTTGCAAATGGTTTCGCACTGTCTTAAATTTGCCCAGACAAGATTGTGTACTAAAGAGATAACTTGAAACATTGGTATTTGCCCAGTCTTAAATTCACCCGCTGACAACGAGGGCGAAAGGGGCGAAAATAAAACGAGGGCAAATATTTCCCTGTATACAGTACTGTTAGAAAATTAATATTTGTTTGATTTCATAATGGTAAATTTCAGATAGTTCAAATTATTTTGTGAACTGAATCAAGAACAGGCTAAAAGCAGAAATATAAATACAAATCAACAAGACACCTATACTGTGTGTCTGAAACAAGGCTGTTATTTACGTACTCTGAACCAAATTATCCGGGGCACTGTAAAACAGGAATCATAGGTTATAAAATGAAATCCCCTGCATTGTACTAGGATAATCTGACTGAATGAGATATGGGAGGTTAGATCTATGCTGACAAGATCCTTGGCCCAACTTAAAGTACCAATTTGGTCCTTAAATCATTCCAGACCTCATAAACTTTTCAATTACAGTACACTTCCATCATTTTATCTAAAGATTGCAAACTCATCTAATAAGTATAGAAATACATGTACTTATACCTTTCCCATTTAACATTGCAAAATCAAGTTGACAGGCTATTTATACATATGAGGAATTTGATATTGAGATTATATAGTCTGGTTCCCACTAACTGGTAACCTACCCTCATCCAGACTACTGGTGTCGCCATCTTCTGGCTTATCTGGCTTGGATAATCCCATTTCCTGCAGCATTTTGAGGTAGACATTGCTCTGAAGGAATGCTTCATAGTATTGCTCTGAATGCAGGATCTGGTAAACCTATACAAAACACAGTGAAAAGCAAGATGACAACTCCAGTGAAATATGAAAGAGTTTTGAAGGGACAAAGAATTCCATCGACTGAAACTAAATTCATATCCATGCCAAGATGTTTTGTAACTTGACATTTTGTAGCTATTTCACATGTACATGTGCCATGAGGTTAATACATAACCCTATCTAATGCCGCTGGAAAAGCATTTGGTCCTCATAGGGTTAAATCAAGTGACCAATTAAATTTTCCTTCATGTGGATATTTATCATTCAGTTGGCTTCAATTCTTTGTACATGTAAGTGTATGTTTTCATGTCAATAAGAAAGTGAATTGTAACTCATTACAAACTGCTGCAATAATGTTTGTAGTGGGTTAAGAGATGTTATCTTATGATAATCTCTGGTGGGCTCTGCAGGTATGGAGTTCTTTTAATATTATAATATCAGTACCAACTAGTGCAATGAAACATGCTCACCTTAGACTGGGCTTCATCAAACAAGTCCTCAGCAATGTTTTTATTTTTGATTTTCTGCAAAGTTCTTTTCACTATATCACTTTCTAGCTTAATTCTAGATGAGGCCTGTTAAAAAAAAAGAGTCCAATAATGAACATTGTTTTTTGGGTAAATAACAAAAGAATGCAGCATTATAAATTCCTAATTACATGTAAATGCAAGGAAATAATATTCAAGGAACATTAAAATCAAGTAAAACCCTGGTGAATTTTAAAATCTTGCTTTTATTTTTCTGATAGTTGTGAACTTTATGATAAAGTTTTATGAAAAGTTTGATGGTTGTGATTTTGAAAAACTTGGAATTGCAGAATTATGCACTGTTTAAAATAAGGAGTTTATGGTTATCTAGTTCAGTAATCAGAATTAAGTATCTATGTGTTGTCATCAATACTGTGGAATCATTTTTATTCTTGGGGGTCAATGTTCGTAGGTAGCCAAAATTTTCTTGGTTTGTGGGGACGTAATTTTGTTCGCAGTGTAATCAGAAAAATTTTAATGGATATCACACAAATGACTGTATATAGAGGTTCATGGAAATTTAAGTTTGGGGCAAGGGTTAATCACAAAAGCCACATCCATTGGTCCCCAACAAACAATCATGATTCCTTAATAACTAACTATCGATACCTTGTCGGACAGATATTGGTCGTAAATAATCATGGCCGCCCGACGTAATGATTCCAGGTCCGCCTCTGTTGACATACCATTCATGGCGCGCTGTTGCGCGTCTAATATCTGCTGACCTGCCGCTGTTCTAAATCCCTGAAAACAGGCCGACAAAACTTGTAAATGTGACTAAATCAATACTACTCTAAATCAAACTTAGGAAGACTGATTTGGACAGACAGATGAAGAAACCTTAAGTTTTGTGTAAATTCATTTAATTGGTATGGGACTTAAGCAAGTTATACCATGTAGGTTAGTTAACCATCCTTTGCTGTTCATGACATCTTTACATAAACACTGATTGAAATATGTTAAAAGATCTCTAACATGTAATGCTAAACTATGCTTCACATGTACATGTGTTTGGGGCAATCTCCATTTAAAGAACTCTAAACTGGATTCATCTGGATGGTATATAAAGTTTAAAATGTAAACTTACCTCAACATTTAAATAAAAAAATAAATACTGCTGTCCACAGACATTGGTCATAAATTCTGGAAGAATAAAAAATCATTAACATAATTTATATTCGTTAATTTTGAAAAAGATGGAATTGGTGAATTACTAGTATGTGATATATGTGCACGCATCTTGATAAGAATGCTTATTTATCTCACATAATCTTTTTAAAAAAATTAAACTATTTATCAAAAATAAGATAAATGTCTATCTGTGAAAAGTGAATTATACTTTACAGATTTATGATTTAAAAAAAACCCAATACTATGAAAAAAAATATATGTTAACTGAAAAGAATTAGAATACATCTGCACATACTTACCAATAAATACTGCTAATGCTATGTTATTTTCAATTATTTCATCTAAACTAAGTACAAATATATTTTTGGCTCTGCATATATCTGGGGCCTGCAAAAGAGGAGAAAGTAAATTGTAAACCTTAGGTGAAAATCAGACAACAATTAAGGTAACCGAAGATAAAATATACATATACATGTATAATAAGGTAGATAAAAATTGAATGCAATAGTAATTTGGAAAACCTTTATCCCATCACAAGTTTCATCTGTTTTAAACAATCATCATGAGATTTAAATCTTTAAGCAGAAATACATGGCTAAAGACAGGACTGATTTATAGGGACAAATCCAATTTGTTCATTTGATTTCAAAACATTTATTTTTGTGCAGTAATTTTGTACAGTGGCATTAGGCCCAAGTTTGAGACTTTTTTCATCCTCTGCCTTTCAATTTGTAATTTGATTACAGGTCAGTCATTTCAATAGAACAAACCACCCTTCAAAATTCAATAATTTAATTCTGGTTGTAACGCACTTTCTGATAGGCTAAAAAATTATTTTATATCATATAAAGAATGTTGCCTACGTCATGGTAAGACTAACGTCAAAAACGTATCAATACGCCTGACGTTACGTTTGAATTTTGTACAATTTTACGTCATTTTAAAGGTTAAATGACCGTTTTTTATCTTCAATGAAGAGTAAAAAAAATTAAATTAAAAGCAATGAATTCAATATTTATTAGTTTTATATGATATAAAATGGTTTGAAACAGTTAACGCTTTTTTATAAACCGCTTCGCTGCGCGGTTTATAAAGCGTAAACTGCCCCAATCTATTTTATATCGTATAAAACAAATAAATATTGAATTCATTCCTTAATTACAAATGGTACATGTACACATATATTAATGACAACTTACTTCTTCTATATCATCTAAACTTCCTTCCTGGATGCGACGGATCCTCCCCTCACAGATATTCTTGACAAACAATAAACTGTTTAACTTTTGTTTAACCACAGCATCTGTCAAAAACATAAGGTGAGCATTTTTTTATGAACAAAAAGAGAATATCATTATTCTTGTGTTTAAAAAAACATTATTTTTTTTTAAGCCAGCTCGTGATAAATGCGTTCTATTGAATACATTTATATATGGATATATTATGACATTATGACTTTTACAAATATCTGACCATCGGCACCGCCAGTGTCCCGTGAGCGCCACTTGGCGATGTTCTGTTCTGTGATCTCTTTCACCGCCTCCAGCTCCCCAACCAGATGAGACGATTTGATGACCGTCAGGAAGCTCTCGTTAGTGAAGGAGCCATCTTTACACTGAAAACAAAAAAAAAGTTTCATATGAAAGTTGAGATTTATTCCAAGATGATTAGTCTCTCTAAGTGCATGTAGTCATTTTCTATACAATCATATAAATATTTTTTTACAAAGGGCATTATGACATTGAAAAACTGATTGGCAATCATTATGATAATATCTTACAAATATACTGTATACATTTAATGTATGCATATCATACCAGGTTAGCAGTACACAACAAAATCAAGAAATTTTTATTTATTTTCATTCACCTCCCAACCCCCTATCCTAACACACAAATATACTCACCAACCAGGCAATGTATTGATTTAAGTAGTCAGGATCTGACAACAGTTCAATGGTGGGAATAAATATACCGTTGACTAGCACTTCCTGTCAAAACAATAAGGAGTTACAGTTATATTATTTCAAACAATAACCAAGCATTTCGGATACTGTGGAATTTGTGGTGGCTCAATTTTCGTGGATAACCTTCCCCCAAGATCGAATTTACATCCTTGACTAAAATAAAGTTAGAAAGAGTTATCATTGTTACCGAAACTGAAAACTAACGCATCCACGAAATTACATCCCCACGAATAAGCAAAAAACCCACAATCCACGGAAATTGCCCCCCCCCCTGGATTTAATGATTCTACAGTATGTGGGCATACAGTATATAAACTGTGTTTTTAATTTTAGAACATGTGGGCGATTGAAAAATTTTCATGTACATTATCTCAGTAATCAAGGTATCGCATAAGTTATTGTTTCAGTTGATTTCATAAATAATGAAACCCTAAATTGCATGTTCTTTAAAACTTATAATTAGTGTTCCAGAACAATAAAATAATTTAGACATGTGGAATTTAAGACATTAACAAAGAGTTACATACCCTTAAAATGTATCTAAAAGTTTTGTTCGGAAAGTCGTCTGGCGGCAGAAGTAAAAATAAAAGAACCTCACTCAAATTCTGGAGGTACTCTGAAAAAAGAAAAGAAAAATAATTAAATTACTAAAAGTACTGATATACAGAAAAACACTTGCTTGGTGTGATTACTATCTGTAACAAATTCCTTTAATAAGTTGCCCCAGTTGATAAGAGAACATTTGAGTCTAATATGATTTAACAAAAGGCTTTTCTTTTTTTTACTGCAATTTGATTTTCTGATACAATTTAAGCAAATTGAACTCCTTGTCACAAATAACTGCCTACTTTCTCTATTAAAGAAAGCCCAATGGTTAAAAATGATGCTGGAAATGAATATTCATCAAAATCTATTTCAATTACCAATCAAAACAAGGCAAAAGCATTTATCATTCTGACTTGTTGTAATACTCTATTTCAATGACCAATCAAAACAAGGCAAAAGAATTTATCATTCTGACTTGATGTAATACTCAATCCCATTCAGATTTTATTTACAGGTTCTAATTTAAATCAGACTTACGTTTTTCGGCTTCAGGATCTAAACACACCAAGTCTCTGCATTTATCTTTCTCCATGGCAACCTCTAGGTCAAAGAAGGCCGATTGAACCTGTTCTTGATAGAGTTCTGGAGAAAAAAAAACAACAGCATGACTAGTTGTAAAGTTAAAAGAAAAGTGAAAATCTGACAGTTGTAAACTTAAAGCTGTCAGTCAGATGCTAACAAGCAAGTTTCAAATCAATTCTTGAATGCAAAAAAGGACAAAATTTATGCTGAAAACAATTGTTATTGAATAACAGAGATTGGGACTAACACTCTAAAGTAAGCTTGCAAGCTCACCTATATTTTGAACTTATTTACTTACCATCAGTGGGGGGTACTGTTGCATCATCCCGGGCTCTGCGGTATAATCGTAAGTGGGACGCAAAATCATCCACAAGTCTTTGTGAGAAAAACGGCATCCAATCCACATCTTTTGTTCTGCAAACATGAAAATGACAATTCAGAATCACAAATTCAAGAAGATTGTTGACTGGAAATTTTTATTTATTCATATTTCTTATAAGGCTTACAAACATTTCAGTAACTCATTTTACTATAAACCTGTCCAACATTTTGTGTAAAAAGCAAAGCAAAAAAATGAAATGCGCTTATGAAAAAAACTTAAAGTATGATCCTCAATGGGCTACTTTAATTTACCAAAAAAAATAATGAAAATCCAAGCAAGATTTTTTATTCTTTACTATAGAATATCATAGTTTATGATCCACTTACCTGGAAGCAAATGTGATGGTGAGTTTCTGAACACATTGTCTGATGTCGAGGACAAACCCGTCGTGATCAGAAACTTGTCTGTACCAGGACTTGATGTAATCTCTGATGGCATAGGTCAATACCTGAAAAAATAAATAAATGAACATCAACAACTTTTAATTTTCTGTGAGATGATATAATTGTATTTTTTTAATCAAGTTAAAAACATCATGTCTCAAACCGTCAAAATATAAATAAGTTATGTCTGACAACTCATGTATCAAGTAAAGTTTTCATGTTCCACTTTTTATTATCTGTAAAACTCTGTTCACATGAATAATTACAGTAACCTCCCTTACCTCATGTAATGCCTCATCAATGACGCTCGCCCCTGTCATCCTTCTGTCAAAATTCTTCCCTTTGGGAGAGGACTCCATCTTGTTCACTACCTGTAAATTATAACAGGAATCATAAAATCAGGGAACACATCTTAAAATTAAAACATTGTACGTGTTAAGCTCACTTTTAATACAAGAAGAGATTCTACATTTACAGGTACCCATTAGGAAAGAACTTTTCTTTCTTTGTCTTTTAATTTAAATATATGTGTATCATCAGTCTTTATTTTTGAAAATATATGATTTTTCCTGATTAGATAAGACCTCATAAAACAATGACATTTAATCGTTTTGCATTAACTGTATTCATCTTTTTTTATATGGTGATGACTGCTAATATACCGTATATCCGGTAATTTTCGCGATGATCTAATTTTCGCTTTCTTCGTTATGTCATTTAAATCACAAATTATTGAATATGCAGAAATTATATTCAGTATCATTTTCTATAAGAAACATTTTAAATCGCAAAAAATGACTGACGCAAATTCAAATGCTATACAATTTCTGCATTTTCGCAAATTTTGTGAAACGCGAAAAAAAACGGATATGCGGTACATTTGACAAGCATACCTGATGACCACAGTCTAAATCATTCTTTACTGATTATTTTTATTTTTCTTTAAATGTCAAGTCATGTCTGAGAACCTGTGTGGATTACCACTGACTATATATTCAAATGGTCATGACAAAGTCTAATGGCCAAACTACTGTACTTTAATTGCTAAATTATTGGGGACCATCAGACGTTGGCGACTGCACGCGACACCAACAGACTTTGATGTGTTAAACCATAGAGGATTGGTGTAGATGATCCGACATTGTTATGACCATCTGACCTTAGAGTCTCATTGCCCTTTGGAGTTATAAATCAATACTTTTATTATATAAATTTAAATTTACGTACTGTGAGAACGCCTGGCTTGGAGCGCGGTAGATCCGGTAATTCCATCTGTAGGGCCGACTGTGACAGCTGCCTACCATGGTAGAAAGTCATCACCATTCCACTGAAAAATAATCAACATTAATTCAGGGTTGTTTCTAAGACCTGGGGGGCAGGGAATTCCCTCACCTATAATTACCCGGCTATTATTGCATTTCAAATGCAATGTAGCTATAAGCAAGACCCCCCTGACCCCCCTTCTACTTTTACATTTCTTCCTTCTACTTCAATTTTTAGAGACAACACTGGTAATTACATTGATACTATACATGTTTATTCTGATAACAACATGTAAACTTACAGTATAGTTCAGAGTCTTCATAATCCCAATGAAATAAATCAACAGAAATTACATAACTACATATTCATTCTGATATCACAAAGTAAGGTAGTGTACTACCGGTATACATTAGTGAAGTGTATAATTACAATCCCCTCTAAACAAATTAATATTATGCACATCTATTAAACCACACAGCAATAACTTCAAACTTACTATACTATTACTAATATTTCAATCTATACATGTATGTTAAAGGTCATTACATCAATTCTGAATACATACATAACTTTGATATCACAAAGTTGCTGTGTGAAATCATGATCTTCCTTTGACAAACTAACATAAATGAATGCATATCTATAAAAACACACAGCCAAAACTTTATACTATACCAATACATGTATTACAATCTATATGTAAAAGGTCGATCATTATATCAATTCTGAATACATGCATGTATAATATTCCAATATCATACTGATTGTCAAAGGTGATGGGAAACCAAGTCTCAGCTGGTATTACTAAGGCCGAGGACCTCTGCATACCATGCTATAGTAATCTGATCACTGTATTACCAAATTAAGACATCTCTATATTATTTAATAATACTAATTTATCTAGTAATCAAATTTTCTCCCATTACAACTGTGATAATTTATCCCAATGCTTTCTGAACACAGTTATATCATCCTCTGAACCAGAATTTTATTACCAGTAAGTCAGATTCCACAATCAACTACTGGTAGCCAACTGCTAAGGCCTATAAAAAAAAGTTGTGTGTTTAGGGTAACACTGATGAAAAAATTAGGTTAGGTAGGTAGATTTTTTTTTTAATTTATCATATTTTTTCCTGCATGAATCCTAAGAATGTTTGTTTGTGTCATGTTTAAAAACAGATTCTTAAATAGAAATAATATAAAATTCACAATCGGATAAAAACAGACATCTAAAAATGGTAGGATTGGGGCATTTTTCTAGGTTAGGTCCGGTTACCCTAAACAGTAAACACACAACTTTTTTTTAGGCCTAAGCAAATACATGCAAAATATTCAAAAATCTAGAAAATAACATCACTTAAACCAAACCGAACTGAATAATTCAATTGATAAGCAGCATGTTGCATAACATATATTACAGGACTCCTCTGATGACAATCCCAGAATGTTCCTTGGTGACAGGTTATGTCAGCAGATGGCGATGTATCACTCCATGGTTTCCTTGTCACCAAAGGGCATGCAAATATTCTGGTATGTACAGTGTATGATTACTGGGTACGTTCGTCACCAAAGAAGCCATCATATATTATATATATATATTCTTAATATTTACTCATCTGCTTATTTGGTGACACATACATATACCCCCTACCCAGGTAAAGTTAATAGAACAATTTTAACAAGACCTTGGACTTTCAGTAGGACGTAGCTTTCTAATTCTTACGTCAAAACAAGATAAAAATGACGCAGTTTCAAGCGAAAACCCCAATGAGCTACATGAATTAGAGAGCCTATATGTATTGACTGGTATATACATGTATAGGTAGAGAGCCTTTAAGTACATGTATGAATATTAAATACCGTTCTCACACATCAGCTGTTAACCTGGTGACATTATTCTTTTGCAGTAGAAGTGTCACTAGTGTGCTGTCATGGCTATCCCCCCCTTTTATACACATTAAATTATGATGATGCTTGAACTTTGAAGTTTGGTGGCACTCATCCAATCAAACAACAGATGAAACAATGATCATCGGCACTTACCCAATCAGAATACAGATGACATAACCCAAACTCAGGAGACCAACTGATCCGAATGTTACTAAAAACAGGAACAAAGCAAGGGCTGGCCACTTCCATCCTTCTTCTAAAGACAGCATCTGAAAT